>NC_051179.1:104546949-104920692 GCF_013339695.2 Rhipicephalus sanguineus | reverse complement strand
TTCCTGGCGCGCGCTCGCTACAGAAGAAGAAGAACGGAAACTTTATTGCCAAATCAATGAGATTTGAGTCCGGCGTCTTTTTAGTGGGCCTGGGCACCCACCGCGGACGCGGTTCCGAGACCTTGTCTCGAAGCGGCTTCCTCGGCACGCTGGACGGCCCAGAGTTGTGCTGTCAGGTTCGAGCTGAGCAGTGCGGTCTTCCAGCGCGAGCGGAGGCTGGCGGTGGAAGAGACGGATGAATCGGCACTGTTCGATTTGTCTATTAAGCCCTGACACTCCCACAACATGTGGCTAAGCGTGGCAACCTCGCCACACGAGCTGCATCTGTTTGTAGTGTAAATATCTGGATACATGGCGTGCATGAGTCTGGGGTTCCTGTACGAATCTGTTTGTAATTGTCTGTAGTGTACCGCTTGCGTCCTGTTTAGCCTATCGTGAGGGGATGGGTATACGCGTCTCTGTAACTGGTAGTGTGTCGTGATATCGTGAAACCTGGTCATACGATCCTCCCACGCCCAGACGTTTGCCGTACCCCGCGGGGGCTCTTGTTCCTCCGGTGATGCTCGGTGAGTGAGGCCTCGAGCAACACGGTGAGCCGCTTCGTTTGGGGTTCACACACCGGACTGCAGTCCGGTGTGTGCCGGTATCCACAGCAAGTGCCTTCGGTTATCGAAGTCGACCTCTCCTGGATGTACGGGATGTCGCTGTAGTATGTGGCACGCCTCTTGCGAGATGCGCCCGTTCGCAAAATTGCGAATCGCTGTTTGTGAGTCGCTGATCACGTACGTGGCCTTGGTCTGTGTGAGGGCCAGTGCTATAGCCGCTTCCTCTGCCGCTTCGGCGTGTGCAGTGTTCACGGTCACGCTCGTGAGGTATTTGCCTCGATGGCTGGTAACTGCCGCCACGAAACTCTTCCTGTCTGGATAACGGGCTGCATCTGTGAAAACCGCTTCCTTGTCGTTGGAGTAGCTTTGGTTCATGCTTTGTGCCCTGGCTTTACGCCGTCCCGTGTGGTGCTGGGGGTGCATGTTGCGAGGCAATGGCGGAACGTATATTCGCTCGCGTACTGCTCTTGGAATTTCGACCTTGATGCCATGCTGCGTGTGGTATGTTATGCCGAGTTTTTCGAGCACGTGTCGGCCCGGGCGGGTCTTGGATAGGCGCTCGAGCTGGGACATTTGTTGCGCCTCCACGAGTTCCTCGAGCGTGTTATGCAAGCCTAGTTCTAGGAGTTTGCTGGTGCTAACTCCAGGCGCAAGTCCCAACGCAAATTTGTACGTCTTGCGTATGAGGGCGTTAAGCTTGTCCTTTTCCGCAACCTTCCATTTGTGAAACGGTGCCATGTACGTTATTTGAGAAATGACGAAGGCTTGTATGAGTCGTATGACGCTGCCTTCGCGCATGCCCGCGTGTTTATTCGCGATGCGTCGGATCACTTGCATCGTGCTGGTGACTTTTGCCGTTATCCTGCGCAGTGCTTCGCCATTGCCGCCGTTCTGCTCTATCATCATCCCCAGTACCCGGATCTTATTTACCGTCGGGATGGGTGAGCCGTTTGATGCTGTTAATTTGATCTCTTCTTTTTCCGAGGGGACGTAGCCCTTGGGTGGGCGCCCCTTTCTGACCGGTCTATATAGCAGCAATTCGGATTTTTCAGCCGAGCAGGTGAGTCCCGTGCCTATGAGGTAGTCTTCCACGCATTCTATTGCCTCCTGTAAGCGTTGCTCGATCGCTCCGTCACTGCCCGTTGTCGTCCAGATCGTAATATCATCCGCGTATAACGTGTGGTGCAGTCCTTCGATTTGATGTAATCGTTCGGGTAACCCTAGCAGGACTAGGTTGAAGAGCATCGGCGAGATCACCGAGCCCTGCGGGGTGCCCGAGCTCCCGATGTTGATTGGATCTGACTCTAGTTGTCCCACTCGCATGCGTGCGGTTCTTCCCGTGAGGAAGTAATATTCACCGTCACGCGCGCCAACTGGCTGACGCGGGCCAAGAAACCACAGCTAACTTATCGGCCTACCGCTTCGACGAAGCCGGCGAGTCACGGCCGCAGCTGACTTCTTTCGCTTAAGCCACGGCTTAGAGCAGCTAAAGTCACTGTTAAGAGCAGCATGATCGCAGCGCCCGAATGCGCTAGTCGCGTGTTTTTTTTAATGCGAAGCATTTCTTAGCGAACCTCAGGCACTTTGGCCGTTTCTATCTATCTATCTATCTATCTATCTATCTATCTATCTATCTATCTATCTATCTAGCCACCTACGTCTGGGTGCTCTCCTCGTCGTCTCCATGAGTTGTAATATAGCATAATTGTCACAGCAGGGGATCAATGTGGGACGAACACGATTCACTGGTCATGACATGAATAACGCAAAATACCCGTCGCTTACGTCATGAAACCCTTTCTCTCAGTTACGTGTTGCACATACCCGCATATCAGAGATCATGTTATGCGGGTATGTGCCACAGGTGATACAGAGTCTCAACCAACACTGTAACGGCGAGCACACACATTGACACGCAAGGAAAGTGACAATAATAATAATAATTGTTAGTGTTTTACGTCCCAAAACCACGATATGATTATGACAGGCGCCATAACGAAGGGCTCCAGAAATTTTGACCATCTGGTATTCTTTAACGTGCACCAAGATCGCACAGTACACGAGCACCTAGCATTTTGCCTTCATCGAAATGCGACCGCCGCGACCGGGATCGAACCCGCGACCTTCGGGTCAGCAGCCGAGCACCGTAACCGCTACACCACCGCAGCCGACGCAAGAAAAGTGAGGGAGCTGAAGACTGAACACCCCCAGAAGACGCTCACCTACCATCCACTCGTCCACGTGCATCACTACGTGAATTACAAAAAAAAAAACAAAAAAACGGGGTGAATGCTTCCCTACAATAAATATGCCGACAGAACCAGGCCTCTCATCATTACCGGTGACTTCAACATTCACTTATCAAGACCCAGCAACGCCTGGTCCTTATACTGCGTGAAAGACATCTTGGATGTGGACAGGGCATCAAAAGACCTCGCTGCCACGTCCAGGACCGGAGGCATCATAGATCATTTCATCGTAAGAGGCATCCAGGATTTCCACCAGCTGCACTATAGCTCGCACTTCACTACACTTAGACCCCTCGTAGCCGCGATCACGAACGGATCTGATAACAAGCCCAGTCCAGCTGCTGGGGCTCACTGATCACGGTGATGATGACGTTGTTTAAGAACTGTCAAGAACCACTTCTACAGATACACACAGGTTCGTGAAACGTGCGTACGTTTTCCGTCATAACGGACAAGTATAAGCATAACAACTGTAACGCAACTGTAACAACTGCAACTGTGACTGTAACGTATGTGCAGTGCGCCTGCGCGTGCCACTCGGCTGCGTACCACATATCTAGAGAAACTTTCCTAAATTAAGCTTAGTTGCGAGTAACGCCTGTCCTTTGCATCTGTGTTCCTTCATTGTCCTGTTCGGGTTCGCGCTATCCAGTAGCGAAGAATATAAGCACTACGTATCACCTTACCGCGTCTGGTGTTGGTAACACCCATGTCGCTGTTGCCATCGTTACGCAACTGTAAACAACTGGGTATATAATAGATATGCGACTCTTCAACATATGAGTGTGCGTATACCACTTCGACATTTCTCTAGCGTCATTCCGTAACGTTTCGCTCAATGTGAAAAATCACGCCACAGTCACCATCCCGCGCATGCTTCGCATAACATCGATTCCCACGGTACGTGAGATTTGCCGAATTTTTTTTGTATTTCGCGGGCCTTCTTTGCAGCTCGGAAAAAATGCTACACGTGAGATTGTCTTTATCGCAAATAATGCATTAAGGGTTTCTCAAGACGCTCTCGAACATTGGAAATACCAGTTGTTGCCTAAAGTCATTATTTAGCCATTTAGTTTAATTATCCTAAATAACGAATTGATTAATGACAAAACAAGAAGTTGTCTTTAGTGCGCAAAGTGGCTGTCAGCAATATACCACTTATTTCACTCGCCTGCCTGTAATATTGTATTTTTAACCCCTTGGCACAAGCTTGCTGGGACACCCGGTATACTAAAATTGGCATCAAGTGACGTTAGTGCATGACCAACATGAATTGTTGGTCATAAAAAAAATAGCCTATTATGCATGTCTCGTACGTCATGAAATACACTACAAGGCGCCATCGTGATGTCATGGTGGTCGTTTCATGAAAGTGGCGGCGTCACACGTTTGATGCCAGTGAACCCATTACCGCTCTTTTAGTTCACTGTACCACGGCACACCCAGAAGAGCAACTGATGACGTAAGCAGGCGCGCGCTCTTATGTGGGGGAGGGGAGGAGGAAGGGCGAGGCGCGTGACACCTGGTGAGCGCCGGAGTAAGTGCACCCTACGCGAACTCTGTCCTGTGACGTACGTGAGGCGAACGCTATGTAAACCGGCGCACAGCTGGCGCAAAGGGAGGGAGGACGGGCAGAGAGTGCGCGGCGAGTCGGATGTGACGTCAACACGCCAGATATCCGTGGTTCTTTAGCGCATTCTAAGTTATGTCCTTAATGTCCACTCTATCATATACAACCATTAGCTTAACCCAATCATTCCTTTTGTATACGTTATCGGCGTTGGTGCGTCTCGGTGTATTCCTTAGGTAGACTTTCGTGTTCCGCGTGCTACCGAAGCCACGTCGAAGAAAGCGCGTGGTTAAGAATAGATCCTTCAGGTGCCGCAATGATTCTTCTCGGATGGGTTTGTCAGATGCAATTGCTCTTTATACTAATGTATACTAATTATATGACTTTAATTTTAGTTTACTGCATAACATAATATCCACTCAATCATATATAATCCTTATACCGCTCATATTTTACTAGTTTTATCAGTTTTTTCGGGCAACTTTTACCAGCAATTGGCAGAGTGGTATGCAAGACAGCAAAGAGTGTCACTGGGTACTCGTGCGGCAAAATGTATTACGAGCAGAGGTGAAAACACGGCGGTGCTGCAGCCCGAGTCACCGAAAGTATAATAATAATTGTTGGGGTTCGGCGTCCAAAGCCGCGATATGATTACGAGGGACGCCATAGTGGAGGGCTCCGGCAATTTTGACTATCTGGTGTTCTTTAACGGGCACCTAAGCACACGGGACTTTAGCGCGTTTCGCCTCTATTGAAATGCGACCGCCGCGGCACGGATTCGATCCCGCGACCTTCGGGACAGCAGTCGAATACCATAACCACTAGACAACCGGGGGGGGGGGGGGGGGGGGTGGTTGGACACACCGAAAATAAGAAAAAAAAAGAAAGAAATTAGATTTGAGCGAAACTTCAATGATGAAATTAACAGAGCCGGTATTACAGCCTCGTTTTATGAGAAAGGTTGCAATGACTGCTCACCTGTTCTTGATTTGCGAAAACCAGTTGTCTGTACGAAGGCACTTTTCGATCGTCGACTGGATTTGCACAGTTGTACACGAAGAGTGGCGTCGTCTGCTTTTTACTTTGACATTTCCTGCGAACAATGTCAGTCGCGTGCGGCCCAACTGAAAAGTGATGGTATATCACACAGACTTGCACACAAATGAAACTTTTTTAGCTCGAGTCCGACTGCGACAGCTGCCGCTAATCAGTGTTTCGGTTCTGGAAGTAAATGCATGCTACGGCGCTGCAAGTATGGGTAAAAACAGGGCAAATAAACAAAGAAAGTATGATAAAACCGGCAGACAATCATAAGTCTACACATCGATAACGTTAAACTGCAAGAAAATTATCTTACAGGGTAAAAACTAGTGCTTTCAATTGCATATAATCACTAGATTAATGACGTACAGCACCCGTTTTTTAAACCTGAACGCGCGAGCATCGACCGCGGAGTTGATTAGCGCCATACAACGGAGCGCAGCGGCGATATGAATGAGAATACGCGCATGCGCGTTATAAGCAGCCCTGCGCAGCTGTCATCTGCTAGTTGGTTGGTTGATCCTATAGGAATGGCACAACCCACCACGGGGGATTGGCCACGAATCGTGCGGCAGTAGGATGTGTGAGTGAAAAAAAAAAAGGGGGGGGGGGAAGGATAATTCTAAAGAGATACTTTTAGGTAAGCGAAAATGTTATTTGTGTTCGCGGTTTCCCAATTTTATGCTAAAGAGAGAGAAAAAAGAAAGGATAGGCTTTTCGGGAACCGGACACGAGCCCCGCTTCTTTTGAGCACCGCTATCGTCATCTCTTTCTTTTCTTGTCTGAACGCTGCCATCAGGTTATAAAGAAAATGTCAAGTGGCCGTGCTTCAGATGGATGGGATGTAATTTCACCCACTAATAATACTACGTTCGTATCAGTATTTTTATAATAATAATAACTGTTGGGGTATAACGTCCCAAAACCACTATAAGATTATGAGGGACGCCGTAGTGGAGGGCACCGGAAGTTTAGACCGCCTGGGGTTCTTTAACGTGCAGCTAAATCTAAGCACACGGGCGGCAAACATTTCCGACTCCACGGAAAACGCGGCCGCCGCGGCCGGAATTCGATCCGGCGACCTGCGGGTGAGCAGTCGAGCACCATAACCACTATACCACCGTGGCGGTGCATCAGTATCTTTAAAGCGGAGCTGTCAAGCTTTTCGTTATGTCGTGCGGAATAGACATGGAACTCTCATCACCAGAGGCCGGTGCGCGCTCTGGCTCTCTTGGTCCGCTTCTTCGTGGTCTTAGCCAGTCTTCATGCTTATTCGAGCCAATTAAGCCAAGATAGGCTAAGATGAAGCTAGTTAAGACCAGCCTAATTAAGGTCATTGTAACTACGGCTTTGCTAACGAAGGGATCGCTAATTGAGGCATTGCTGATTAAGATTCCGACAAATAAAATCGTGTCATATAAGGACATACTAATTAGGGCTGTGTTAATTATAGGTTTAAGACCTCTCTAATTAATACATTCATAATTATGATCGTGCTAAGTGAGACTTTGATAATTAAGCCTTGTTAGCAAGGTCTTCATTAACATGACTAACTTGCAATGTCTTCATTAGCATATTCTTATAATTAGAAGTTCTTACTAGCATGGTCCTAGTGAGGAAGGTATTAATTAGCATAACTCTAACAAGATTCTATTTAGGCGAGACTTAATTAGTGAGACCCTCATTATATGGTCCTAATTAACAAGGTCTACATTAGCGAGGTTTTAATTAGCATGGTCTTATTAGCGTGATTATAACATGGCTTGGTTTATAATTAGCTTGATTTTAGCACAGCTTGGCTTGATTGGCTTGACTTAGCATGAACACTGAGTAAGAACAGGAAGAAGGAAACGAAGAGAGCCAGTGAGCGCACTGGCCGCTGATTATAGTTTCTTGTCGAGTCCGCACTGCAACAACGAAAAGCTTAACTGTACCGCTGTAAAAATGTTGATACGTGTGTAGTATAATCAGCGTGTGCAAACACATTCCATCCATCTCAAACGCGACCACTTGACCTTTGCATTATAACTTGATGGCAGCGTTCAAAAAAAATATGATAGAAAAAAAGGGATGATAGCGGTGCTCAAAAGAAGCGGGGCTGGTGTCCGGTTCCCGGGAAAGCCCAGCAGACGACAGCTGCCCAGGACTGGTCATAGCGCGCATGCGCGTATTCTCGTTCATCTCGCCCCCGCTGCACTCCGTTGTACGGCGCTTATCAACTCGGCGATGGACACTCGCGCGTTCAGGTTTTAAAAAATGGGTGGTTTACTATCTGTGTCGGAGTAGGTTATTCTGTTTTCTTATATTGAATTGGCAAAATTATTCTTTGAAGCAATCCGTACGGAATATGTAATCAGTGATCAATGTAATCAATGCCCGTTGGTCGCCTGTGGTAAACCGTGCCAGCCTTTACTGGCAAGAACGAAAATTTTGAGACACAGTCATGATCAGTTGGCACGTGAGCTTGCCGAGGCTTTTTTCATCACCGAAAACAAAGATGTTTGCGTCAGTGATACATCAGTAAGATTGTATCACAATGAAAGCAGGAGTCTCGCATGCGCGTAGATGAATTTGGGGCTTGTGTGGTATAAATATGCATTTTCTTCAGAATAAAATCTTGTCGCGAGTCTGTTCCCGCCCTCGTTCTCTTCTCGTCCATGTTTAATTTGCGCAGCAACTTGTTTAAATAATCCAAAAATAGAGTCTTTTAGCAAGTTACGGAAATACAGTACGCAAATACGGTAAAGTATTACCGTAGCGTTCCCCTTTTCTGACTCGTTGTGCTTAAGCCCCTCCCGATTCCACTGACAGTGCGTCCCCCGAACGACAGGTTCCTCGCCGATAATGCGTAGGCTGAGAGGCAATAATGACGCGTGACATCCCCATAGTAATATTGAAAAAAAAAGCATTTTTCGTGTTGGGCTGCCTTCACTGCAATTAGGAGCGGCAAACGCACAACGATCGAGAAAGGAGGAGCGGTACGGTAATACCTTGCCGTATTTCCGTACCGTATTTCCGTAACTCGCTAAGACTCCATTAACAAGTGGCTATCGTCTTCGTTGCTTTGCTGCTCCTGCAACGCTTGCTGGCATAGCTGTCAAAAGGACATGGCAATGCTCTCCCAAATTCTTGCACCCCGGGTGACGTGTCCCAATGCCTGATACCTTGGGACGTAAAACTCCACCAGTTATTATATTATACCACAGATCTTTGAGGCCCGAGATCTCCTCCGCTGACGAATCGCCCTGAGCTCCGACATTCTCGGAGGCGACCATGGTTTCTCATTTGTGGGAAGTACGGCTGCGAAATCGGAATAGCCGCAGAAATTAGAGCAAGCCCAGATAACATAAAGCAGCACACAAGTTCTTACACCTTCGTCTTGGAAGCATGCCAAAAAAATCGTACCTTTAAAGCAGGATACTGCGGCTTAGTGCACCTTATATGCAAGAGCTTCGCGTTGTTTCTTTTGCGCCTTGCCTCAAGAACTCAACGTAACATCTATAGTGGCCATCTTGCCGCACTTCATGAGTTGTGGCTGCAAGCTGTTAGGCTTGCACACGTTGCAAAGTGCATTTCACCACTGCCATTCGGTTGTTAAATTGACGGAAGCGGGTGAACTTCAGCCGCGTCTGCTTGAAACTCGAACCAGGTTGATCATCGGAGAAATTCCAACAGGTAAGACGACGCGATTCGAGGAAAAATAGGAGAAGTTTTAATACATGGCTTCGGGTGAACTGCGCGCTCGAAAGAACTATACCAGAACGTACTGCGTGCTTCCAGCTGCACGCACGAGCAGTGTGGGACGACAGAGAGCTCGCGTAGTGAGACGGCATGCTTGCTCCTATTATGGGTTTTATGCCTCCTACCCAACATCCGGGGTGCTTGCCCTCCCGACAGCCAGGCAGCGACGCTCCTCCCAACATGTTGCGAAAGCCAGACGTATTCGCGATGCGCAGCGCCTATAGGGGCGCCACTGAAAGCCGCGTAGCGGCGGCCGTTGGAACCGCACGCGGGACGCGTAGCGAACGCCTCCTTTCACTGCAAGCATGACGGAAGTGCGCGCGTGCGATTTGCCGCTTGTGCGCGTCATTGACAATTACTTTTGCGGCGATAGTGTGCGCAAAGGAGCCGCGCTTTATAATAGCGGACATGTGTCCGATGTAACAGCTGTGTGGGACGACACTGTCACTATACGCGCCAAGTGTTTGTCACAGACAAGCGTCAACAAGCTTCCTTACGAAGTGGGGCTCATTGTAAGTACACCGCTTTCTTTACAACGTCCCGATCACTAATGCCTGCATGCGTTGACGCATGAACCAACGTTTTTTCTCGACACAGTAGCTTCGTTTACGTGCCATGTGTTTATATAGTAGATTTTGAGGGAGCGCTGTCGCGCCGGCGCATGGATTTCACGGGTGCGGCCACACGAATGGTCAGCGTTGGTAAAACTTTGAAACCAGCACGATAAACTTGCGAAAAAATATCTCGGCAGCTTGCGCTAGTGGCGCGGGACTGAGTCACTGCGGAGCTGGTGGTCACCTAGCTTGTCATAGCAGCTTGGCTGGCTTGGCTACGTATTTGCTGGGTGTCTTCAGAGAAGAACGTCGGTGCATGTCCGTCGACCCCCTGTAATTTCACTGAAAAAAAATATATTTTGTTGTCTTCACGAATACGTGTAGCTCTTCGACTGCAATTTGTTCGGGAACAAAATTTTCGTCAGAATGAGATGCATCCAGAGACTCTACGGCGATCTGTTTGAAGCGGTTGAAACAGTTCCGGCACAAAATGTCGGTTTCTCTGATGGATGAGGCTTCTTCTGGCGTGCGCCTTCAGGAGGAGTGGCGTCTTAGCCGCGCCAGACAGACAGATGGGGCAGAAGGGGCAGATTTTGCGCCCCTCCCCCCCCCCTTTTAGGCAAATAGGAAAGCCCCCACGCCCCGTGAGCACGCCTATGGCCCCACTCATAACACAGCTTGTGTAAAGCGAATGAGTGTTAGTGGGATACATCAAGGGTGTTTTTTATTAGCATGAAGTCATGTTACGAGGCATTCAAAGGGAGGTTGAATCGGTTGAATGTCCTGTCAAAAGCCTTCAGTGCGAACAGGTGCCATGTTTTACAGCCAATGTGCATACAGTTGAGGCGAGCGCACAGCGAACATTCTGCACCGGTGATCGCATTCCAGTGCCATCATTAGGTAGAATGCAGCCCATTTCGTGCAGCACACGTGTGATTCCACGGCGCTTTTGTAAAGTAGCCGCCACCTGCCCCACATTCTCTGGCATAGCGCTTCGCGCCATTCGTTTTTCAAGAGAGCCTAGGCATCGCGTCTTATCAGTGATAACAACCTCATGTGCATTGTAGCGTCTACAGTGCAGGCGAGGCGACCAAATATAAACGTAGTAGCGTTCGCTGAAGACGTAGCGACATAAATGGAGAAATAAAATTGGCCGCGTATCTGCGTGCTTCGCTGCAAATGTCGTCTAAAGACGATAGAAGAGGCGCTGCGTGAGATATGGACACCATCTGGCAATACGTCGGGAAAAACGACTGCTGTGTTGCGGGCTGGTACTCCCGGCGCAGCGGCAGGCGCAGACCGGCGGTGACCAACGCGACCGGTGGGGACGCCGGCCAGCCCGAACACGCTGTTTGGCGCGATGCGCCGAAGGAGAAGAAACGTCCGCACTCAACGAGTACTCTCCACACACTCTTTTATTTACACGTCGCCTGGGTAAAACAGCAATGCCAGAGCGGCGCCCCCTGTCATTCGTACAATGCAATACTGAACCGAAACCGAAACACAACATGAGCTTGTGCGGAGGGCACGGAGGAAGACAAGTTTCAGCGCAGTCGCATTTTCAGCGCAGCTTAAGAAACTAGGGTTGTAACATTGTAGGGCGAGTAGGGCCAGAAGGACCGCCACGACGAAAACCTGCCTCCTCAGTCGTATTCGCCTGGAACGTTGGTGTGGCTTCGCGTTCCCTCCTCCACTCCTGGCCTTTCCACAAAGCTACTGCCTAAGTACGAAGGCCCCTACCGCGTCCTACGTCAAGCATCCCCAGTTAACTATATGATTGAGCCTGTTCAATCATCTACGGGCCGCCGTCGTCGCGGCCGCGAGACTGTTCACGTCGATCGACTGAAGCCGCATTATAGGCACCCGTCACTGACCAGAGGGCGCGATGGAGCTCTTATCGAACGCCTGAGTGTTGAGGGCACCAGCCGCCAGGAATACCAAGAAAATGAAACGCTCGCTGGACACATCGACGCGCTCAAGTGTCTCCCTTCTGGGCGCCTCTTTCAACGAACGCTTCCTACGTGCGTTCGTAATCACCTCAGGGATGTTGCCACCGCCTTCAATGCAGCACAAACGCGTTTAGAACGCGCTCTTTTCAGGCTGTGCCAAGGCAGCAGAAACGCTACAAACGCGTTTCAAACTCACTGCATTGAGGCGATGGCAAGTCACGTTCAAGTCAAGGAGCGTTTCTGAACATAGAGGATGCGGAGGATAGACACTCGATTTTGCTGCGTCTACTCGCTAGGCTGTGTTTTCTGGCGCTACCATCGTATCTCGGAAACTGCATTGCAGGGTGCCTATGACCCACCAGCTGTACCTGTTCCTTAGGTCGCCAGGATGGCTCCTTTTCCGCGGGGGAGTGATTTGTAACATGGTACGGCGCAGACAAGAACGCCTGCGAAAGAAGAAGACGAAGACGGTGGCTGTTGGCGCTCGCGCTTGCTCGGCTTGGAGCGCTGATCGCTTCAGCTGTGGCAATCTTTTAATAAACGCGTTACTGTCTCAACGTTAAACGCATACCATCAAGGTCTTTAAAATTGCGTATCTAAGTATTTTCTGTTAAAGGAACACACCGCCTAATGCTTACCTAGTGATGTTGCGCCTCAGATATGCGTAATGTTTGCTTTTTGATCAACAATGTACACAAGTATGAACCTAGTCAGCCGTTCACGATGGCTGGCCCTTGGGCAAGTGGTTCAACTTTGGCCGAGTGGTTGAATCGAGGGACGTGCCGACAAACAGAAAGACAGACAGAAAGACAGACCAAAATTTCTGCGTTTAAGTTCCCCAAGAAAGACTATCGTCTTTAAAAAACGCCAGGCCTGCGCTGAAACCGCAGCACAGTCACAGCGAAAGCTGGAAGAGCAGCGTTTCTAGAACCCGTTAAGCTCTCTTGGGGCTACAAAACAAGTACACTAGAAAGGTACCCACTACGCCATAAATCACAATTTTTGTGAAGTTGGGAAGCACCTACTAAGCCATTATTCGTCATTCTGCGGAGAAGCGAGGCACCAGCTACACGTCAGTAAGGCATCATGTGCACTTTGTTGACGCGACGACTGATGACGATGAAGAATTATGGCTCAGCCCTTTGTAATGGGTTGGAATCTTTAAACGGCCCACCAGTTATGTAATTGGCATTGGGTGACGCCCGGTCACTATTTCCCTCTCCCGTCATGCTGTATAACATACGTTGACGTGGGAGAGAGACGGGGGGGGGGCGAAGAAATTTACTGAGACCCCGAGGAAATGGATCATGCGCTTATGGGCTTCCTTGGCAACCAATACAAGTGCACTTGCGAGGAACCCACTACGCTATAAATCAGTGTAATTTTACTGAGACCCCGAGGAAGTGGATCATGCGCTTATGGGCTTCCTTGGCAACCAATACAAGTGCACTTGTGAGGAACCCACTACGCTATAAATCATTGTAATTTTTGAGAAGTAGGGCAGCAGGCACTGTGCCATTTTTCGTCATTCTACGGAGAGCGTTGGTACCTACTATACGCATGTAAGGCATTATGCGCACTTTGTTGATGCTGTGCCTGATGACGATGAAGAATTATGGCAGAGTCCTTTGTAATGGGTTGGAAGCATTCAACAACCTACTCGTTGCGCAATTCGCATTGTGTGACGCCTGGTTACAGAATTCGCGTTGTGCGACGCTTGGTGCTTATTTTACTCTTCTACCACGCTATATTAACGCGATAGCGTTAAAGAGCTCGTATCGCAGAAATTCTGCCGTCGGCGTCGGCAATAATAATAATAATATCTGGGGTTTAACGTCCCAAAACCACGATATGATTATGAGAGACGCCGTAGTGGAGGGCTCCGGAAATTTCGACCACCTGGGGTTCTTTAACGTGCACCTAAATCTAAGTACACGGGCCTCATACATTATCGCCTCCATTTTTTTTTTTGCTTTATTGCCTGCTTCCAGACATAAACCACATCGATAATGCAGCCGCCGCGGCCGGGATTCGATCCCGCGACCTTTGGGTCAGCAGTTGAGCGCCATAACCACTAGACCACCGTGGCGGGGCTCGGCGTCGGCACCGTTGGTTGTGAGCGAAAAATCATCATCTTGTACGTGACCGAAAAATCGAAAAAGCTGCAAATAAAATAAATAATAAAAATGTTGGGTCCGAGTGAGAATCGAACCCAGGACGTCTGCGTGGCAAGCAGGCATTCTACCACACAGCCGCGCCTCTGCTTGGAGCTGCACTGAAAGTAACTTTCATGCTTCCCAAAAATACGCGTCCTGTATACAGGTGTCACAGTACGAGATGTAATATCGCAGTAATATTGCGTGGTACAAGCGCACATTGCCATCGGGCGTCACACCATGTCAATACCATAACGACTTGGTGGTTTAAAGACAGCCACCCATTACAGAAGGCACACACATTACTGCGCGTATTCCCTTGAGACCACGTAGTGGGTGCACGGCAAAACAGTTTCTCGCGCATAATTGCCCCTGGTTTGCACACACCTTAGTGCGCGCATTCTGTTCAACACTTGTAGTGTTCGAAGCGCGCACTATACGGCAGGATATCGCTATCGCGTTCAACTCTTAAAGGCGAAGCTTAAGCGTACCCCAATCTTTTTGCATATGCTAATGTGGTTCCTTTCCGACATGAAGCCTGTATAGGACCTTTTTGCAAAGCAGTTTCAAGCACCCGCATGGCTCAGGCAATCCAGCATATAGTGAGCGGTACAAAGGTGCAGGAAACAACATATCTAATATGGCATTATATAGATCTTTTCGTGAACTAGAGAATAAATAGTCATTAGAGAATCTTACTGTCAAAAACCGCACTGATTCATACACTTCACGCATGAATCCTTGCAAATAGGGAGGCGAGGCACAATTAGCAGATACCACTAAACTTGGTAAAACATCGACGAGATTCACTTGTAAAAATGTTCGAAGCAGCGGATGATCGCAGTCCCGAAAATAGAAAAAACGGGACACCAATTGTCTAATAAAGAGATGCACCAACCCAAGACCACCTGCACAAACTGGTCTAAAAACATTGTCACGCCTCATCGGTTCGTAACTTGATGACCAAATAAAGGTAGCAAAGATTCGGTGAAACTTCTGAATGTAAACCCTGGAACAATGTAGTATTTGCAGTACGTAGAATAATTTTGTTGCCAGGAATAGATTGCATGCTTTAGCTCTGCCAAAAATTGAGAGGTTATGGGGAATAAACGTTTGGGCGTAACGCTTTAGGCTGGGTACACGTTCTTTCCAATAATGTGCGCTTGACTTATATGCATCCAATGGAACGCCAAGGTATTTCGGTGGCACACAAGACCATGCAATACCCTCGAAATTCGTTGGTTTATAAGCCCACGGGCCTGGATTGCCTGGACACGACGTGCTTGTGCGTGTGAAGAAAATGCCTATTTCACCAACATCCAAGACATTCTTCTACAAAGTGCATACACAGACGCTGCCTGTGAAGACCTGGTTAAGCAGCAAAGGCATCTTTGTATCTTCAGTTAACTGTCGCCTCTGTGAAGTTCCGGAAACTATAGAACATTGCTTCATCAGCTGTAAAGACGCCATACTCTTCTGGGACGTTCTACAAAGGGCTTTTAAAAAACAACTCGATTTAAATTCGTATAGCATACGTTATCTCATGCCACCCAAAAGCCATTCTATTCCTGTTGACATGCTATTACTAATGGGTATGCACAGTTTATGGAAAACTCGCATGCTAGACAGACATGCGGAACCCATGGTATCATCGCGGTTGCATCTCATTCAAATGGCTCTTCAGCTAAAAGACTTTTACAAACAATTAGAGTTTCAACCGGACTGGTATCCACTCTTCATGAAATGTATAGCTTTAATACCCTTTTAGGGCTTCTGTGTATCGCTTGCACGCTGGTAGAGACCGCCTTGAATATTTTGTTCGCTATGTATGCTAGTTACACACATTTGTAATAAATACCATGAAAGAAAAAAAAAAAAAAAAGAAAGCACCCGCATGGCTCAGAGGTTGAATACTGGGCTCCCACGCAGAGGGCCCAGGTTCGAACCTCGTTCCATCCTGGAGTTTTTTTCTTATTTCGTTTTTTTTTCTTATTTCGAGCGATACTGGTTACGGACACCGGCGGCGGCGGCGGCGGCGGACAACTACGGCGCCAAAAACGGCCGGTGAAATGGTCTCATAACAGCTTTCGCTGTAAAACACGGTAATCGTTCTAACACTGCCTAAACAAAGCGCGATTGCTTACCTTTTGCGTCGGACAGCCGCAATCCACCGTCGCCGTCGCTCTCGCTCATGAAATAGCACCGGAAACGTGTAGAAGTGCGTTCCTGGCGAGTTTTTGTACGTGTTTGAGCAGCCGACAACGCAGCAGTTGTTTCTAGACATCGCTGAAGCCCGAGAGAGTCGTTAAATCACGTTGAAAAACACAAACATCCGTGCACTCGCGTAGACGCTCGCTGAAACACTGTTCGCCGGGTCCCGCGAGCGCTTCCGAGCCATGGCGGCAGATGGCGTGGTCGGCGCTTTGCGCATCGCCTATAGAGGCGAATTTCTGCTCGCTTTCAAACGAAGAAGGGGTGATCATCCGAAGGAGGAGAGTAGACCCCTTCACGCACTCACAAACACTCCTCACACACACACAATCGGCCCCTGAGACGAACACGCCTGTTCACGTTAGCGTGCTAGTTCTGAGCACTAGCTTGGCATGCGCTTTCGCCTTGGTGGCGCCTAGTGACTCGTATTAAAGCTTTTGTTCAACAGAACAAAAGTGATCGAGCGGAATTCAGACCACATGACCAGGAAAATTCTTGAAGCGTTCGAAATGAAAATAAGCAAAGGTTTTGCGAGCTGTCTAAAAGAGAGGTGCTGTTCTTGTCACGGTAGCGATGGTAATGACGATGTTAAGCGATGGGTGGTGATTTCGACACCCCTTCCTTATCGTACATTGGTATATATGCTGTAGCCATGTGCAATAGAAACTGAGTTGTTAGTATGGCTGTGTCTTTGTGTCTTCTCTTTTACAGAGAAAACTTATGAGATCACAACAAGGGCCGTTCATGGCGGCGGCGGCGCCACCGCCGGTGCCCGTAACCGCTATTGCGCGATGTAGTAAGGAAAAATATCCAGGATGGAACGGGGTTCGAACCCGGGCGCTCTGCGTGGGAGCCCAGCATTCTACCTCAGAGCCATGCCGGTGCTTGAAACTGCTTTGCAAAAGGACCGTATACAGGCTTCATGTCGGGAAGGAGCCACATTAACATATGCAATATAGCGGGTAGAAGAATAAAATAAACACCAAGCGTCGCACAACGCGAATTCTGTAACAAGGCGTCACACAATGCGAGTTGCGCAACGAGTAGGTTGTTGAATGCTTCCAACCCATTACAAAGGGCTCCACCGTAATTCTTCATCGTCAGCAGGCACAGCATCAACAAAGTGCGGCCGGGCACGGGCCCGGTGTGCCATCCCCTGGCTAGGCCACTGAAGCGTGTTTCAAACGAACCATTCCTTTCCCGTTTTTGTTGTCGGGGTTTGCCTCGTCGTGCTAGATTCACACATGGCCTCGAAGCTGGATACATCGGCGAGACTGACAAGAAACGCGCTGGCTTCGCCGCCTAAAAGCTCGTGCACACTGGGGATTCCGCCGTTTACAGCGACCAGAATTCTCCTGTCGCCGAAATTCAGCATCGTCCACACTGTTTAAAACGAACGCCGCCGAAAAGCGATACAGCGCCATCTGCTGCGTTAAGCGTAAAGACTGAGGAACAGGGGAGCTGGTGGCCTATGTTTTACCCTCGCCCATCTTCCATTCACTCCTCTTCATCCTCGCTTACCTGTCCCACCCCTCGCTATAATATACTATACATGGCTATGCTATGCTTCCATAACGAATTGACTTGTACAGAGCGAAATACGAGACGAAAGACGAAGTACACACGAACAGCGCTGCTTCTTCGTCTTTCGCCTCGTTTCTTGTGCTGAACAATTCCATTTCTTATGAATCGGGTCCAACTAGCCCGGCTGTTCGTTCTATTCGCTATGCTTCTACTTTGCTTTGCACAGCTGCGCCGAGTTTTGAGCGGTCGCCGGAAACGGACAGAACTAAAGCTTAACCAGCTCCGTTGTTAAACGCAGGCGCCAGATAACCTGGATGTTCTGGATATCCTGGACACGAGCGGATGTCCTGGATATCCGCTCGCGTTGTGTTCATGTGTCATTATGATATGAAAGTGAGCGAGTGAATGAACTTTATTTCTCTTTTTTAAGAAAGGGGAGGGGCCGGAGGGGAGGGAGTTAGGTCTGTGATCCAGTCCCAGCAGGCGTCCGGCACCACTTCGTGTGGCATAACGTCAGTCTATCAGTCGTGGTAGGCCTCCGCTACCTCCTCAGCCCACCTGAGGAGTGGTATCGGAGGTACGTAGGGCAGTTTACCACAGCTCCTCGGTACTAATCAATGGTTTGAGGGAGCGGGCGGAAGACTTGATGGGATACTGCCACACGATATGGGATAGATCTGCTATCTGGGCAGGGCAGTAGCGACGATGAGCATGTGGCAGGGAAGAATAAGTGCAGAGTTCGCGGGTTAAGAAAGGTGCCAGTTAATAGTTGCCTCCACAATATTTCTCTCTGGCGCGTTCTAGGCATTCTAGGCATGTTAGGCGTTGGTGTCTATAATGTGTGCAAATTTCATGAAATGTGATAAGTGCGTCTTTATGGGTGTCTTATGAGGAGTCATTGGGCCCTAGAGGTTGGCACACATTTGCGGCCACTCGTTCTGTGAATCATCAAGCAGATGCACGAGCCAAAGAGTCGGAGGACTGCCTCACCGTGAACCGATTGTGGCGCGGCCTAAATAGGTCACACGGTCCTTCATGCATCCGCCTAAGACGACTCGAAGGCGAAAGACACCTTTTTCTTTTCAGTCGATGTATATATCGTCCCCTGCCCCGGACCGAAAGCTTTCTGCACCTAACTTAGGTTACGACAAGAGGGCTTCATGCGTAATTTTTTTTTTATTAAGCAAGGCTCTTGTGTTCGAAGTCAAAGCTAGCCGGTCGCTATCAAAAGCCGAAGCCAACTATTCTATGACGGAAAGGGAATGCGTTGGCATTACTTGGGCTACATAAAAGTTTCGGAACTATCTGTGCGGCAGGTCTTTCACAGTGGTAAGCGACCATCACGACTTGTGTTGGCCAGCAAACCTAAATGACCCCACAGGTCACCTCGCAAGGTGGAGTCTCCGACTCCTGGAATTCCGCATAATTGTGGCGCACAAATCCGGACGGAAGCAATCAGGTGCTGACTGCTTGTCCCACGCTCATTTAGACCCGCCGCCGCAAGACGCGTAGGATGAAGGCGCATTCCTGAGAACTGTAAGTGAAGACGAGTTTGCCGAACAAGGGATAGATCCAGAACTACGAAGTACCTAGAGCCTAGAGGGCAAGTACCTAGACGGCAAGACCGATGTCGTCCCGAGAGCATTCAGGTGTGGGTTACCTTCGTTCTAATTGCAAAACGGCGTGGTCGTGATGAACTTCTCGGTAGTCCGCACCAACTACCTTCTCGTAGTGCACTCGGCACTGCGTCCAGATATTCTCCAGGCCTTGCATGACGACGCGACTGTTGGCCACCTGGGTTTCTCGAGTATGCTCGCGAGGATTCAAGAGAAGTATTAGTGGTCACGTCAAAACGCCGACGTCGCCCATTTAGTCGGACTGGGTCGTTTGGTCAAAGTTGGGCCGATCACGGAGTAGGAGGAAGGACAGGAAGGAGATGCAGGTAGGTCAACCAGACGCGCGTCTGGTTGGCTACCCTGCACTGGGGGTAAGGGATTAAAATAAAGAAAGAGGAGGGAAGAAGGTAATGCCAGGGTACATGTGCGCCTGTCCATTACACATCTACAAGTGGTTGCTCAACGTGGTCGATTTTGGCGCAGCTGCGACGCAGGTTGCGAATAGAATCGCAACCTAAAATCTCTACTAGCCTCCATAATACGCTAACAATGTTCTTTTTTAAAAATATTTCAATCTTACATATATAAATGTGTATGTATGGGGGTACACATATATACATACACTACTCTTAAGTAGCCTTCATATTCTAGAACCTTTGGACCACGGTCCACTTTCCCCTTTCGGCGCTTCTACGACCGCTCCTGCCCCGCATTATCACCGTCCTCACCTTCCCAAGAAGTTCTCCGTGCCCTATTCCGATTGTTCCCTCCGGCCCCTTTCCCTTTTTTTCCTTCTCCTTATTGTACTGCCGCCCAACTTTTGAGGCCATCGATGACACCTGATGCGTATGTCTGCCAATGACTTCACCCATTAGGCACGTGTTTTTCAGACAATACCCCTCTCAATATCACTTAAATTCGACATGTGGGCTTTTAAATGTACGCCGCCCGCTTTCCTTGCCCGTAGTTGCCTTCCCCACCGGCTTCTCCAGTCCTTTGTGATGGCTAGACGCACCGCCCTTCTGCAGCCTTTCCAAGTTGCTTTCATACTCCGCTCTTTTCTTTGTCTTCTTCTTCTGTGGTTATTAAGGAAAGGAAAAAGGCACCTAATTTCTGTCTGCCTATAGGCGACACGGTGCAGTGCCTTGTAGGGGTGGGGGTAAGGAGGGGATAAAAGAATGGTAGGAAAATAGAGAGAAAAGTGAGAGAACCATCCATCCAACGAAGAGAAAAGAGGACAGGAAAGATGTGGAAACGGTCACGGGAGTTCAGGGACGGGTCCGCGAAACACAGCTAGAGGCACAGTGCACAACATCGGCGAAGCGGCGAAGGCCCCGTCGATGAGCGGCGCACGGCATAGCGGGCGAGGAGTCCGTCACGGGGCGCCGATCAGCGAGAGGTACGAGGAGTAATCCAGGACATCGCGGCCGGCACGTCCGTCTTGCTTGAAATCCAGCGAGCGAATCTCCTTGGACGGCTCTCGCTTTGCTAGACTGCCACCCCCCCTTTTCCTTTTTTTTTTCTCTACTTTTTCTTCCTTTTGTTTTCTTTTTCTTCTTTGCAGCTCCCCTTCCCTCTAAGATGAGAGGCCTGAGCGCCGTTGCAAACTTTCTTCAAATGATGTGGCAAGGGCTACGCTCCTCTCTCTAGTTTTCTCTTTCCAGGCAGCAATTACCAACAGCGTCAAGCGCCACCGCTGGACATGACGTCAACACTAACCCTCTGAAACTAACACGCCAAGGATGACAAGGCGCCTTTGACAAAGATAGGTCCTCCTATCGAAACGTCGGCCAGTCTATCTGAGGCACCTTCTCCTGTTTGAAACCTATCCCACTCCGTGTATCCATCTGTCGGCTCCCTTCTTGACCTTAGAAATTAGGGAAGCCGCACGACTCACATTCGGTCCACTGAAAATGAAGCTGTATATAAGCAGAATGTTCGGCGATGGCTAAAGTCATGCGCTCTCCGTAAGATAGATAGATAGATAGATAGATAGATAGATAGATAGATAGATAGATAGATAGATAGATAGATAGATAGATAGATAGATAGATAGATAGATAGATAGATAGATAGATAGATAGATAGATAGATAGATAGATAGATAGATATTGTCCAAAGGAACGGGCGGGCAGAGGAAAGAAGTGTAAAACTCGGTGTTCCATTCAGGATGCTCACAGGAATCCACTTACGCATTAAGTGCAAACAGCCTGTTCGTGAAATGTTTGCGCCTGAATCACAGTATAGAACAGCTGTATGTTACATGTGTTGCAAGAATTTTTCCGTGAACTTGAATAGGAATACCGGGATTTCTTGTGGTGGCAAAACTACTGGCAAAGTCGAGTGATGAAATAGCAATATGACACCACCAGGTCCGCTGTTTAAACAGTCTTCGCGACGTTAAGTCAGTGAAGCTGCTTCAATTTTTCAGTATGTAGAAGGGCGCAGAAACGATACAACCGATTGTTTGTTTGTTTGTAGCCTACCAATTTTGGCACATACCCACGCTGGGGGACTGGCCAAGAAAAATTATTGTAGCCTATGGATAATTACATCAATTTTTGCCTCCCTATTACTAAAGTAGAAAAAAAAACGCGAAGATAAAGAGCAATCAAATCACAAAAGGTATTAAAGCCTATGGAGGATAATCACATTAATTACAAAAAAGGAAATAAGCGCTATTATAATAACGGAAGTTTGAAATTTGGAGCCGACCAGGCAGCTGAGTTTACCTGATCCGACCAAATTTGACTCTATGACTTACTTTTAATCATATTTTATAATTATGTCGCGAGTATTTTTCCAGTATTTCTTAAAATAGACCTTACGTTGGAATACGTTTAGATGCTAGAATGAAATTACACACAGCATCAAAAATTGAATGAATATTATCTTCTTTCTTTAATGTACCCACGCGGCCACCTTTGTCTTCTTTAATACAGTACAAATTCGTTTGAACCAACTGCGACGGCCAGGGCCAATACGAGATCGAACTATGCAATTCGCAAAGCACTCGAACATGAAGTTCGTTATCAGTGTTGTGTGATAGCTGGTCTCATCTTCCCATTGTTTCGGCATTTTGACACGACTGTGGCGATCAATTATGCAACAACACCAGGGACGAGGAAGGAACACAAGGCTGTCACGACTGCTGTCGTGTAACGCAGTAGGTAAATTCAGCACTGTCGTATCAAGCACGCCCTCCAAGCATACAAAACAAAGATAAAGAAATTAGCAGAGTTCGACAATTCCTCCGCATCTGAGCTCTCTTTCAGCCACATGAGAACACGCTTGCAGCCAACGCAGCTGTACACCAATAACATCATCTTTTTTTTTCCTGGGCACACAGCATTGTGCGTTGAGGTAAATATTTTGAGATTCGTAGCCTCAAAATAACATAAAAAAATCAGACTGAGGTGGCACAATTTCCGTAAAAACCGGAAGTCAACAAGTAGCACGACAATTTTTGTATATACAATAAACAACCTATATTTCTGAGCAACACGTTAATCGAACTATTAGTGAATAGGACCTAAACGTCACGCCAAGCCCAGTAATAATTCTTTCAATTATGGATGTTGCTAGTTTTACGTATGACACCTTCATTTTGCGGGGTCTTTTTACACTCACCGAAGACGCTGAAAAAGTAACGGAATTGCTGAAAGCTCACGTTACACTAGATCAATATTTTTGCTGAAACGGTAGCGTACGTGTGAAGTGTGCGCGCTGCTGCAGGAAAATTATGCTGCACCGGAAACAGATCAGACAGCTGCGTGTGTTTACCGGCGTTTTGATCGAGATTGCAGTGGTGCTATTTCTATTATATTATATGTCAGGATTTTGTTACCCGCCTCTTAACAAAAACTCCAACGTACATTTTGAAATCAGCGTGAATCTGCGTTATTACGAATTGCTGAACTAACAGTCAATAGAGTAAGTCTATTGATGTTCAAAGCGTATTTTACAGCGAAAAGCCTGATTACGTTCCTGCCCTTGAAATCTGCGAGTCAAGGGAACGCCCACCACGTGACCACGTGATCAAGATGTCCGAGGATTGTGCTATGTCCGCGGTCGGCTTTTGAGAATGAGAAGCACTTGTAGCCTTCATTTTGCATGCTCATTGCATTTTGCATGATTATTGCAAGCTCGTTGAGCATGAGGTACTCAAAAGCAAACTGGCATTGCCGTGATCAATATTCCAAACATATTTCTGCAATGCAATGTTCCTTCAGCATTAAGCTACGAGTCTAGAACAAAAAGAAGCTTCTATCTTTGTGGAACAGCGCTCACGAGACGACGACGAAGAAAGAAGGCTGGTGTCCATTTGCGCAAAGGTACAGCAAAGCATTGACAGGCAGAGGAACGACAGGGAAAGTGTTCCTGGCAACTGTGCAATTAACCACACCTACCACTATACAGATTGCAAGGAGGCCATAGTGTACCAAATACCGTTATCATGCGGAAAAACTTACATTGGCCAAAGCGGAAGATGCGTTAACGTTCGTCTTCGTGAACATGAACGATCATTGACAGAAACAAAGCCATTTTCTCTCGCCGCTCATTGCCACGAATGCGGCTGCGCACCCTTCTTCTGTGACACAATGATTTTATCGCAGCATAAAGAACAGGTAGCAAGGGAAGTGATCGAGGCGTTCCACATTAGAAGAAAAGGAGATATGTGTGTTAGCATGCCATCGATTTCGCTGAGCGACTCAGAATTTTCATACCTTTGCAGCACCTGCAGAGTATGATACCTGCTTTGTTTGCTTTTACTTGCCTGAGACTTGTTTGGGTCTTTTTCGCTTTTGGTGTTTTTTAGTTGTTGTTTTGTTGTTGCGCATCACCTATATATATGCGTGTCTTTCCTAATAAACTTTAGTTGCGAGTCAGCGCCTGTCCTGTGCCTTCTTTCTTCGTCGTCGTCTCGTGAGCGCTGTTCCACAAAGATGAACGCATACCAACTCGCTCAAGCTTCCATTCTTAAGAAGCTTCTATATTGGAAGGCAGGTCTGCAAAGTGTTCGCTGGACCTAGTGAAACTTGCAGAAACAAAAATTAGTTATTTTGCCTCATTGCTACTGCTTTGCTAGTAAGCGAATCCTACTTTATTTTTGCTTGAAAAATTCCCCCATCTCCCACCAAAGGGAACCATGTGGGGATGCGAAGCAGCGCATGGGCCAACTTAAAGTTCCGTTCATCACAGTAACCTTGCCCGATGTTAACGCGTCCTTGCAAGTGAGCACACCATGGATTCAGTGTAGTTGCTGTTGCTGTTACTCGTCCCGAGCTCTTGTTGGAGCACGCCGCGCGGGTTCATCGCGCGTCTACAGAATCTCGTTCCCCGACGCCATCACGTGATTGCTGAGAGAGTGTAAGGGGGAGAGGCCACAGCTTCTTACCCAGCCCCTTACACAGGCCCGAATGCGCTAGCGCGTGCCAGCACTCGCCAAGCTGGGACAGCATACGGCAGCCCGGGCCCCTAAGTGCTCTGCACGTATCATCATCAAGGCGGTCGAAGAACAAGACGAAGAAGACTTCTCCTTGGCGCTAGCGCGCGCTCAGATGGCTATGCTAGGTAGTAGAGAGCGGACGGTCGCCAATGGAACTACAGACGCTGCCCAGCGCAAAAGCTGCTTCGCATCTAAAATATCTTCCTGTCTCTCACTGATTGGTTATTAATATGGACAATATTATTATAGCCACAAAACTATGTAAAAGTCGATGATAATAATACTGCTCCAGCTATCGCGTCACTCCTTCGCTGTATTAGCGACACTTCAAGCATTTTCTGTGTCAGATATCTGGTTGCCCTGCTTAGCGAATGTGGTCGTCCATTCTGGCTTAGCGACGCAAAAAGTGTTCTAAAAGTGGCATAGTAGAGTTGTTTATTCGGTATCCTGCATGCGCATAATCGCTTCAGCCCTGATGTCCTTCCAGAGGTCCATGAAGGATGACTCCTTCTCGGCTTCCAGAATCCGACTCTCCATCTTCCGGAGCAGATCGGGTGTGAAGTAATCCTTCCAACCTCCGACTTTGCCAGTTCTCACGTACGCGTACTTATTCTCGTCCCCTTCGTGGCCTTCGATGCAGGTGACCTTCGCGCGCGAAAGTACCTCGTTCCATTGCGGGTTATCTTTACCGGTCAAGTCAACAACCACCACGTCGCGCATGTAACCGGGCTGCGATCTCTCCAGCAGTTTGTGAAGTAACGCATCGTCCTGCTCCAGAGAACGACCATACTGCTCACCGAGGAAGTACGCCACCCTCAGCACCACCTCGCGGGTGTTCTTCTTGAGCTCCTCGTAAGTCACGAAGAGCACATTCGGCTGCTTCCTCAATGCGTAGCCCGCTGCTACGTGTTCGAAGTAGTCGCCGTAGCCCAAGTGGCCACTTATGAAAGCATCGACGAAATCTTCGAACTTTCCGTTTTGGAATCCGAAGAGGCTCACGTTGGTCATCATGTGGTAGAAGGAGACGCAGATATCCCATGGATTGCGAGTAAGGTAGATGTACTTGCCTTCTTTGGTCATCGGGCGCTCGTCCAAGGCCAAGTGCGTAACGAATGTCCTCAGAGGTAGAGACGAGCTGAAGTTTTTGATGTCCATGTACTCGAGGAAGCGCCATTCTTTGGCGAACTCTTGGTACGTTGTCATCTGTTGTCCATTCCTGAGAATGAACTGGGTGATGTACAATAGCCAATGCGTTCCGCTCTTCGGAAACGTTGACTGTACGAAGTCTCCTTTCGTCGCTCTGAACTGGAGACTTTCTCTAAGCCTGTCAGGATTCAGTGCTATGCACCTAGGAACTCCGTCTATGATTTGGTAGGCTGGCTTTCTCCTCTACATCTTCGCCAGGTGCTTCTGAAAGCCGTAAAAAATAACATCAGCAAGGTATTATCAATGAAATATTTATGTAATTTACAGCATATATCTATTCTTATTCGGGAGCTTTTCTTGCTTTTTAAATGGCTTCTCTCCAAACCTCAATTCAAGTTAGTGCAATTGAACGGAATTTGTAAGGCGCCATCTGGGAAACGTTTTACCTTAAGTGTTCTTGAAATCAGTTTGTCATTTGAGAAGTTAGACGAAGTTTAACCGTTTTCTTAGTGTGCCACCAGCAGAGAAGCTTCAATGTCAGTGCCGAGATCAGTGTTTGCTTCTTCAAGAATCCGCAAGCGGAGTTCCTCCTGCGTCATCTCGTATGCAACGTACCCGAGAGCACGAATCCGGAAATGTCGAGGGACAGGCCGATGATGAACGACCGACGGGGCAATGATGACTGAATGCTTACATTTTCTGGGCACACCACTTAGTGTTTCTACAGGAACAGCTCAAGTGGTAAGTTAACACAAGCATTACTTTCTGTTCACAATGGCGTGATGCCATGTCGTGAAGCTATTGAGGACAGTGATAGCAACAGGGGCGCTGCTCTCGGGTGATCACTTTCGAAGATACTGTAACTGCTTCAAGATTTCACTAAACTAGCGCCGGACTCGTTCGGCCTCAATGAGCGGCCAGGCCACATTTCTTGCGCGCTGATGGTGAGCGGTGTGGACTTGAGACGCCGAACCAGTCCAGCAATATCCTCATAAAATGCCGCGATAGTGATTGCCCGAGATTACCACCGCAGGTATGTCGCCGGTATATCAATGGGGATAGTCGTCATTTTATAAATACATTTGAAACGTAAAGAATGCTATTTTCAGCACCCACTAAATGACACTGCTGGTCAACTGATTACCTTAAACATTTGGTGCTGTTACATTAGCGATACTCGGGCACCGCGACAATTCAAGATGAATCAGGCTTGAATGGTAACCCGAACCCATGACCACGAGCTGAGCAGCGCAACGGCACAGCGAATGCTTGTGCGATAAGAAAATTCTAATACAAAAGGATATCTTAAATAACGAAGGTAATGTTCGGTTGATGTTATGCATATAAGAAACGAAGCAGATATACGTGTTTACGTCTACTGGAAAAATTAAAATAGGAAAGCGTGCACTAAATCGCGGAAGGCATGAAAGAGCGAAGCTGGACAATTCTGAAGTCTATTCTGGTTGCTTCTAGGTTGCCGTTAGGCTTTAGCTAGCTGATGCTAGGTTGTTTCTGAGTTAGTTTTAGGTTGTTGCTAGGCTTTATATAGGTGATGCTAAGTTGTTTCTAGGTTGCTTCTAAGTTGTTGCTAGGCTTTAGCTAGGTGATTCTAGGTTGTTGCTAGGCTGTACTTCACAACACATGTTTGTCGGTGTGTTGAAGACAAGCTCATTAAGCAAACAACAAAAGGCATTAAAAATTCTCAAAATACCTGCCAGATCCAGTGAGAGATGTGCTCAAAAGCGAACAGTGGAGGATGGGCACCAATTCTTGTGTTTGTTTAAAATATCAAGGCGTCGTACAACAACAAATCCAAGAGAAAGCCTTTTTAATGCAAAGTTCCCGAGGACGCAAGCCATGTTCCATTATAGTATTAGTACTACTGGCATGATTATATCAATCGGATTTCTTCCGAAGGACAGTGTGGCAGCATGGAAGTAAGCAAATAAAGTACCTAAGTCAATATTAATGTCCAATCACAGCGTAGTAATTGCTACACTTTTTTTGCTTTACTAGAGAGAGAAAGGGATACACATTACACACACACACACACACACACACACACACACACACACACACACACACACACACACACACGCACACGCACACGCACACGCACACACACACACACACACACACACACACACACACACACACACACACACACACACACACACACACACACACACACACACACACACACAGTCCAGCGTATCACAGGCGGTCTCTTTTACTCCCTTATTCCCCTCTCCATGTGGAAGGTAGCAGGCTGGACGAAGTCTAGTTAAGCTACCTGCCTTTCATATATTCCTTCTTTCTCTCTTTCTCTCCGTTTTTTTGTTATTACACAACTCAAGAAGACAGGAGGCCCCGCCCAGATGACCGAAACGCGGCATTCTGGCGCCTCCGAAACTAAAGAAAGAGTCCGGATCATCTACACTGGGCAATGGTCTCCACCCGCAGCTTCACCGACCGTCCGGCTTATGAGATCAGTCCAGGACGCACGCTCATTGGTGCAGCCTTCTGTGCATCCACTTTTGAGGTGGAAACCCCGCTGTCTTCTAAAGTCTTACCCGACTATAGTTATTATTCTTAGAAGCAACAGCACCGAAGTAGCCAACAGTGTTTTCACGCGCGACGATCTCTTGAGCCCAATATTGAACATTAGTAATGCACTAAGAAATGAAACGTAGAGGAGCGCCTCCAAATAAAATATAATAAGGCGATAAAGTGTTGTCTGTTGAGCCTTAGATGCCTCATCAAAGCGAAAATTGGCCTTCGGCTTCGGCGGCGTAGGCGTCAACACGAATGACTCAAAAAATTATCACGTGATAAGTTCCCTATACGACATGGTACATCGCCAAAATTTGTGGTGTCATCATGACCTCACAGACCGCGACGTCAAATGATGACGTTATTAGATGGTACCGCCGCTTGGTCAAAGGTGCGCCGATCACGGAGGCAGTGCAAAACCACATTAGGTGCAGAAAGCTTCCGGAAACGGGTGGGGGAGGAAAATCAGATGGCTTTCGCCTTTCAGTCGTCTTAGGCGAATACATAAGGAACCCTGTGAGTTCTTGGAACTAAGCTCATAGAGAGTCGATATAAAACATCTTCCTCGAGGCGAAGGTCTCAGTTATAGCTCACCTGCTGATGGTTTGCAAGCACGATTTAACAGGATTAAAATGCGCTTCAATCCTCGACTGTTGTTGTAGCTTTGCGAAGATAGAGTGGCGTCGTGTGCTCCCTCTAGACCAACGTTTCCAGCGAGTTATGTCAGTCGTGTGTGGGGCCACCGGGACTTGATGATGCGCGCACACTTGCGTTGTAACAACATTTTTTTCGTGCCTCCCTTTCAAAGATTTGTGACAGCCAAGACCACTCAGTGTACGAGTTCGGCGAATGCATTCCTGAAAGCACCAGAACTGAAAGTTTGTTATCAGTGCTGCGTGATAGCGAGCATCGTTTCTCCATTTGATCTGACATTTTGTTACAATTGCTGTCGCAATAACGCGGTAGGCAAACGTAGCATTGTCATCTCAAGCACGCACTCCAAGCACGCAAAACAAAAGATGAAATATTTAGCATACTTCAGCGATCTCTCCGCGTACAAACTCATTTGCTGCGACAGCACAACGCTCATGCAGCCGACATAGCTGTATACTCGACAACAACTATTTTTCTCCGTCGGCACACAGCGTTGTGCGTCGTGGTAAATGTTGCCAGCTGTAGCCTCGGGAAAAAAGTACAAATATGGCGGTGAGGCAAGGCCTCGACGTCTCGACGTGGGAGACCTAAGGCCCGGTCGGCGAAAGCTCTGCAGGAGTTTCAATAATGTTGTTACCAACCAAATGGCACGAAGCTCAGTCTTCGCGGCGACACAATTTACGTAAATACTGGAAGTCGCCGAGGTGCATGATAACTGTATGAACCATAAAGAAATTCTATTTCAAATGAACATCTTCATCCAGCGATTATTAAATAGGACCTAGACATCACGTAAAGCTCCATTACATTCCAGACATATGGGAACCTTGGCAATTCTATATACATCACGTTGATATTGCTGGGTCTGCATCCACTCACCGGAGTCCTAAAATGCGCGATCGAAGTGCCGCATGCTCACGACCTACTAGGTCAACTTTTCCCTTAAAATGGCAGCTTTCGTATCAAGTGTGCACGCGTCCGCCGCAAACTTATGCTGGGCCGGGTGCACGTGTTCGACACCTGTGTGTGTTTACTCGCGCATTGAGGGAGTCTGCAGAGGTGCTATTTCGGTGATATTATATACACGGATTTTGTTTCCTGTCTATTAAGGTGAATCCAACAGGAATTTGGCAATTAGATTGTATCCGAGACAATTTGAAGTGGTCAATTTAATACTGTGAGTTTGTTCATGTTCTGAGTCACGCCTTGCAGAGCAACTTTGATTATATCTTTGCCCATGAAATCAACAAGACACGGCAGCACTTACCATGTGATCTGTGACCTCGTGATCCAACGCGATTGTAGATTGCACTGTACGTGCTGTGGCGCTACGTACCGGGGTCGGCGGAAGCGTTTGTGGCTTCTCGTTCACCGTTTGCGTTGTGTAGATAACTTTCCGTAGCTATCATTATGCATTATTACCAACTAAACCAGACAAGCTGTCTGGAAGGAAGGCCATAAAAAGCCTGGTTTTAATAAAAGAATCTTGGCTTTAAGTAATACACAATATTCGTAGCAGTGAGGATGTGTAGGCACCCTTTACTGTCCGTCGAGTACAATTCTGTAGAGAGCAGAGCTGAACACCTGCAAAATGTTCTGGCGGTGGTCTCTATCTGCAGACCGACCCCCGCCAGAGTGAGGAAGAGACAGAGAGAGAAAGAGACTGAGAGAAAGAGAGAGATGGCGGGGATGTTAACCAGATAGATGCGGGTATATAGTTTGCTGCCCTCTACTGGGGTTGGAAAATAAAGAGTTGGAAAGAGAAGGAAGAGAGAGAGAGAGAGAGAGATAATGCTATGCTCTGGACAGTACTTCACGTCAAATAAGGCCGTGCACGCGCTCCTGCGCTTCTTGCGCGATCCACCGGTCACTGTTGATGACTCGAACTGTAACGCTGTTTCTGTTTCTTCCCGGGGGGATAGGGGGTAATATAGAAAATATGTTCATGGCGCCTTTACTGGATGCCCGAATGCTTTGGCTTTGCACTTGTCACAATGTACATGTTCAAGTGTTTGTTGTGATGATGTAGAAATTCTTCATGCATTTTAAACGTGATGAATGAAGGCACCGTCGCAATATTCTTTAGCTTGACTTATAGTTTGTTTATAGCTTCGCAGTGGTCTCGGTCGATCATAGTGGCACACTCCTATGCTCTGCCTCGGTTAGAAAGGTTTCGGCAACGGTGGCTGAGCAAATCGCCATCGCCATAGCAATGAAGGACGCATCGCGTCCAATTGTCTTTACAGATTCGCGTTCCGCAGCTAGGGCTTTCGCCTCGGGCTCGATCTCGCGTGAGGCAGCGGTCATCCTCGGCTGCGAGGGGGCTGCCGGGTTTCACACCATAACATGGTTCCCGGCCCACATGGGTGCCAACGTACATCCCGATGTCCCCAACGCCAATGAGTTTGCCCATGACCGTGCGCGAGGTATCGCTCACCGCGGCGGTCCCGGCGGATTCGCAGGCGGGAACGCTGGAAGATACAGGGACTCGCTACTCACTTTCCACGATAACATGACTCATTATCATCTATCTCGGAGGGCTTTTTAAATGCGAAGCATTTCTTAGCGAACCTTTGGCACTTTGAGCGTTTCTATCTACGTATCTATCTATCTATCTATCTATCTATCTATCTATCTATCTATCTATCTATCTATCTATCTATCTATCTAGCCGCCACCTTCTGGATGTTCTCATGATCGCCCCCTTAGCTTGGTGTAGACCGAAATTGGCATGGGAGGGTAAGACGATTTGACGAATATGACTGTCGGGTCATGACATGAATAACGTGAAAATCCTGTCGAGTACGTCGTCAAACCCTTTGCTCCAGACACGTGTGGCAAATACCCGTTTACCATGGGCCGCAGTGTACGGGTATGCGCCACAGGTGACTGACAGTTTACCCAGGAACGGCGAGAACAGACATTACTAACTTAAATGCGAGAGCGTTAAGAAAAACCGTCATCGGCAGCGTTGACCCGACGAATGGAAAGGATGAAAATTGGTATCCCAGCAGGAATCGAACCCAGGCATTCTACGTGGCAATCAGGTATTCTACCACAGAGCCACGCCAGATCTATAAAGTGATTTGGAAAAACAGCGTATGAAGGCGTAATGTCGGTGCAACGTTAATTGTGGTTGTGGTGATGGCCATCTAATTTTGCAAGAAAGTAATAAACACTACATGATACTCCTACGATGTATACTCCTACGATACAGGCGTCATATCAGATTAATGTCGGTGGTTTCAGCGTTGGCTCCGCTTTTTTAGCAGTCTAATAAACATTGCATTTGTATTCCTATGATTCAGCAAGCTATATTGAAGCATTGCTCGACCCCGGAGGAATACATTAACGAAAGTTACGTGTGATATTCACATCAGCGCACCGTAATGTGCAGTTGGTCCGCAAGAACGACGCAGTGTTCTCTTCATTTCTTACGAGGCTGGGCAATGGCCTCGTGCTGACCGAGGATAATGTCAGATTGATTGACAGCCTCTTTGTACACTAGGATACGTAGACCACATACGCCCAGGTAGTCTACGAATACGACAAGCGCCATCCACTGATGTTGGTCTACGTAGCACTATCCAGGCCTACCGGCCTCGACGGCTTACATCGACAGACACTTTGCCGTCGAAATGACCGAGGCATTCACAATTTCCAACAGCTGTACTATACCTCATACTTCACCACACTTGGACCCCTCGTCACCGCTATCACGACTGGATCCGATGACAATCATGACCAGCTGCTGGTGCTTACTGATCACGGTGATGTTGACCGTGTTCAAGAACTGTCAAGAACTTCTTCCACACATGCACACGGGTTCGTGAAACGTGCGTGCGTTCTCCATCGTAAGGGACAAGTATAAGCACTACATATCTGCTTACCGCTTCTGGTGTTGGTAATACACATGTTGCCGTTGGTAGCATTACCCAACTGTAAACAGCTGGTATATAACACATATGCGGCTCTTCAACATAAAGGTGTACGTATAAAATTTATACGCATACATCTTGTAACGTTTCGCTCAGTAAAAAAAAATTACGCCACAGTCACCTTCCCGCCGCATGCTTCGCATAACACCGACCCCCAGGTACGTGAGATCTGCCGAATTTTCACTTCCTCATCCTAAGCTTACTCGACCGCAATCATCGGCCTTCAGGATGCTCCAAACGGGGTCCTTCCCTTGAGGGGCAGGTTCAGTCATTTCTCGCCCAACATCGAACCGCATTGTCCGGACTGCGGAGAGGCGTATTGCTCATTACCTCATAATGCTCTGGCAATGTCCTGCGTTACGTGACGCAGAGTTCAACAAAGAAGAGGACTGGGAGGAAGCCCTTAACAGCGGCGACCTCTTGGTTCAACTTCGGGCTGTCCAGAGGGCCTGCGAGAGGGCGGAGGGCCACGGTTTTCCGGTCCCTACGTGGGAGCGGCCCGCGACTGCTACGGATTCCCTCTAAAAGGGGGCGTTACAACGCAGTTCCCCAAGACCTGAATAAAGTTCTCTGTCTGTCTGTCTGTCTGTCTGTCTGTCTGTCCTCCTGTTGAGCTTTGGAGATGTCCAGCTGGGCGAAAAAAATGTGGTCTTGCCTGGTTTATGGCCCACAGTCAAGGGGGTTCCATGAGAGGGCATCGGCGAGGTTATTTAGACCCCCGGCGCGATGGCGCGCGTCGGTATCGTATTCTTGCAGCGTGATTATCCACCGGGCAAACTTGTTCTTTATTGTTGCTTGGAAAACATCCATGCTATTTGCGCCCAAAAAGATAATGTCGGAATTTATCATCGACACTCCATACCACTGCACGACATTCCACCTCATTAGAGTGATAATGGCGCTCGGTGTCTGGAAGTTTCCAGCTGGCATAAGCGACAACATGTTGTATGCCATCTGGATCGCGCTGCACTAGCATTGCCCTTAGACCAACTTGGCTGGCATCGGTGTGCACTTCGTTGGTCCAGTCATCATTAAAGTGACCCAATATTGGGCAGCAAGTGAGCTTTTGTTTCATCCGATTGAAAAACATTTTCTTGCAAGGCGCCCCATTCGAACCGTGCGTCCTTTTTAAGAAGACCGCTTGAGGGAGCTCCGTTCGAAGCTAAGTGAGGAATAAACCTTCGCAAATTCGAAGCCGTACCCGTAAATGACGGAACCTGTTTCAAGAAGGATGATGTGGGATACTTCGACACCGCAGCGATGCGCTCCGGGAGCGGCTGAATGCCGATAGGGGATATATTATGTCCAAGGTAAGAAATCTTGGGCAGTCCAAATTGGCACTTCTCTTGGTTTAAACGTCATCCTGCTTCATATAGTCTGTGTGGCACTCCGTCCATATTGCGAGAATATTCATCCTCTGTCTTGCCAACGACGAGGATGTCGTCCAAGTATACCATAGAGTTTCCTAAAATGACCTAGAGGGAACTCTGGCGCTGCGATCGTTCAGCCACCATGGGAATGATGGGTAGTACACGGATTTGCGTAGTCTTCGTGCTTGTGGGCTTCGAACGCACTTGTGGCTTTTTTTATTGCTATGTTTTGGTTTCCTTTCGGATAAAAGAATGGATCGTTGTGAACTTCGTGACCAGATTTGAATCGGTGAGCCTAAAGAAGTTAAAGTGGTGAAGTGAAACTGCTGATTTTTGCTGAACTTCGTTTTGCGACAAAGCGGATGCAGGCGACGCGGAGCCAAACGGAGCCGAAAGAACGAAGTTTAGACAAATCCGTGTACTACCCATGATTCCCATGCTGGCTGAAGCGCGATGCATTGCAGCTCCCATAGACACTAGCGCCAGAGTTCCCTCTAGTAAGTATTGTAGGAAACTCTATGAAGTATACCACACAGGTTTGATTATTCAGAGATTCTAGCACTGAATTCATCGCACGCTGAAATGTGCTAGGAGCCGTTCGCTGTCCAAACGGCATGAGATTCTACTCGTATACAAGCTCGAAAGAATGCGAAAGCTAGTCTTACATTTATCTTTCTCCGCGACCTTGATCTGCCAGTCACCTGCGCGTAAATCAAGGGACGAGAAGAACTTGCAGAGGCGTACTGTATCAACAGCGTCATCAATGCGAGGTAAAGGGTACGAGTCAGGCGTTGTACACTTGTTGAGCTGCCTGTAATCCACGCAAAAGCGCAACGATCCGTTTTTTTCCTAACAAGGACGACTGGCGCTGCCCACGGGCTCGATGACGGCCTAATAATGCCCGCGGCGAGCACTTCCTCTATTTGCTCTGCGATCACTACACGCTCTCGTTCAGCGTTTCTACGCAGTGATACGCATATTGGCGGATGGTAGCCCGTTGGTATATGATATAGCAGCAAATAGTTCCCGGTAGTTCTGCTGTATTGTTAGCGAACACTGGTTCATGGCGAGCTAGTATAGAAGATAGGGTAGGTGAAGTGGACTGCTCGGAAGGGAGGTCTTCATAAACAGGAAGAGCTGGAAGAACTTTAGTCCCCGCTGACGTCCGGACTGAAATGTCGAGCATGCCCACTGACATAGCAGTTCCTCCAAGTCCGCACAGTGGCGGTTGCGGCAACGGCCGTACAGTGTCCGGAGCGTGACGTCGGTGCAATACCGTCCGTTCCGCACCGGTATCAGCCAGTGCAGACAAGTCACCTATTCCCTCGACGTGGACTGACATCTGAGGAATTCGACAGGCCTGGTAATGCATTCGGGTCTGTGAAGGTTGACGGCACTCCTTGGCATTGTGGCCTGTTCGGTCGCACTTAAAGCATCCACGTCGTGTTGAGGGGGGCGGTGTACGTTCGGTCACTAATGTGTCGAAGATCAGACGATGGCGAGTCGACTGATGCTGCAATTCGACTGCCTTGTGAGCGAATACCTGGGGTGACGCTTCAGGTGACTGGGAAGATGGCAGCATGGGTGGAATCAATCAACCCATCAACGACGTACTGGCGGTTAGCTCGAGATATCCATGTAATGCCACAGTTTTTTAGAAACCTGAGCTCATCGTAGACGTATTGACGGACGTCTTCAGAGGGAGCCTGCCGACGCGATCGCATGCGCATGAAATGGTCGTCGTATGCAGAGGGAAGTGGGCTGAAGGCAGTGACGATCGCTGTAGTCCATTCGCTCCAGGAATTGTACTTATAGCCGTCGTATCGATGCCACGCCTTCGCGGAATCGCGCAGTCTGCGTTCGGCTAGCGATATCTTAACGTCGTCAGGCCAAGCGTATCGACGGGCCAACGAATTGATCACTTGCAGCCAGGCAGTGGGGTCCTGTTCCACGTCCCTGAATTCGGGAATTTCGTCGAAAGATGGCGAAGGCAATGCAATGCGTGCACAGGTTGCTGTGAAGGAGACGGTAGCGTCCTCAAAGCGCTTGGACAGAGTAGCAATGGCCTGCATAACCGCAGAGAAGTCGCTGGAGGTCGCAGGCGAGAGATCACGCCTGTCTTCTGGCAACGATACTGATGTTGCTTCAGTTGCGGTACCGGACGCGAAGTCCAAGGGAGCGTGTACGGCGTTCCTTGACGGTGAAGCGGTTTGTGAAGCCAAGCCAGTTGAGTCCTCGACCGGAGCTGCAATGACACCTGCAGACAGCGCGCTGGCTGGGATCCCCGCCGTGGCCAGGTCGGATGCCATGGCCGCGGTAGCAGAAGTGGGACGCTGAAAAGTGCGTCCGCTTCGTAGCACGGTTTCTGACTGCAGGTCGTCGCGCAGAGGTTTGTTGAGCGGCTGCGCCATTGTAATGTTGTTGTTGTTGTTGTTGTTCCTCAGACACTTGGCGCAACCCACTTAGGGGGATAGGCCATGAATCGGACGGTGCCTTTCTCAAAGATTGGATTCGCTTCTTGAAAGAAACGGTTTTAAAAATTAACATTTTATGCGTTACACATCACCAGTACAACTTCATAAAGCTTAAAGGGGAAAAACGAAACGAAAGAAAAAGGGCCAAAAATACCTATATATACAACTGTGATTAGAGAAAGAAACGCTCTAAAAATAAACTGAGCTATGTTACACCTAACATTCAAATCTTTTAGTCTCTCGTACGAAATTGCATACAGCGTCGAAAACACTCCTGTGGCTAAAACCAAGTACGGTAGCACCAAATGAAAGAACCACCGGAAGTGACAAATTTAATCCCATCTTTCGAAGGGGATCTTCTAGTATTCTTTTCCTTTGGATTTTAAACCTGCGGCACGTCAAAAAGAAGTGATCCAGAGATTCACTCTCCATGCAGTGAAGGCATAAAGGTGACTGAGCCAGACCAGACCCAGTAAACCATGAATGTCCATTAGATATCCATAGAATGCTAGTCTCGGGATATTCAGTACATCTTCTGGATATCTACATTTCTCCACATGACATTTCACGGATGTACTATAGATCATCTAAAATGCACCCGGATCACGCTCTCAGTACGTTGTATGGATATTAAGGCTGGATGTTCCGTACATTTAAAAGATGTTTTTCGAATAGGCAGCGCACAAAAGGGCAACAAATACGCACACATAAGACTCAAACACAAGCGCTGTGAGCGCTTGTGTTTGCGTCTTGTGTGTGCGTATTTGTTGCCCTTTTGTGCGCTGCCTATTCGAAAATCATGGCTCACCAACTAGCCCATCAGTACATATTAAAAGATGTTCATTCCTTAAACACGCATCCGCATGACGTCTAGCGGCTTGTGAGGTGCACTAATTATGGCTCTCAAAAACGAACGCTCGACAGACTGTAGGCCACAATACTTTTCGCTCACTTGAGTGCTAGTTATATGTACTGTTGTAACCTGAAAGTAACTGTTGCGAATCACTATTATGTAAATTTTAGTATTTATGATTTTGGAAGTAGGTGCAGGTGTCTCGGCATAAAAGAGCAGTTGTATTGTACTGCCTTCTATGGAGAGCACGCTGCATACCTCACATTGTTCCTTTTAGGTATATAGCACATAACACATCTGATAACACATCAAATGTGCAATACTCTTGCCAGGCTATTGCAATGTTTTGTTACACACAATGAGTACAATGCAATGCCCTGAAAGATTACTGCACATACAATCATAAGAGTGTTTCAATACTGGCGAAATGACAAGAGAATGAAGTGAGTCGAAAGCAACAAGGCAGTATCACATAAGTTTATAAGCAAAGCAATGCTGTAAACCATAAGAGTACTCTCAACGTGTAAGAACACAGGCTAAATGTCTAGAGAACGCAGATACACTAAAAAGAAATGAGGCAGTATGATAAAAGTGAACTGTGCACCAGCTGAAGACTGAAACCGAAACTCTCTGCCAGCAGTCCCAGCATAAGTCCATAAAAAACAGAAACTGTCCACCAGCAGTCCCAACATAAGTCCAGAAAAAACACACTGTCTGCCAGCAGTCCCAACATAAGTCCAGACAGGCTCCTTGGCCAAATTAGTGTGGTCTTGTGGGTCACAGGAGGGGCTACTTGATATGCTCAGTCCGATCGCTGTGTGCCTGGATTCAAGTAGAAAGGAAGGTAAAAAAAATAAAGCCGGTAGAGTAAAGGACTCGAGAGTTCATGAAACTGCTTGAACCAGAGAAACTTGTCGCATTGCTCTTTCCATTTTATGCATAAAGTGGCTCTCTTGCAAAACACATCAATGGAGCCCCAATTCTATGACTTTGAGGGGGCATCCAAAACTATCGTAAATTGAAAAAGTATTAAGATACGCAGAGACTGTCGGTCTTTCCCCCAAAAAATCTGACATGAAGGCGCACTGCTTCAAGAAAAGTAGGTTAAATTATTTGAAAAACATGACAGCTAAGTAATTAACTGGAGGAGGTGAAAGTTAAATATTATCCAATGTAATATGTCTTTTCTCCAGGATAAAATGAGTCAGGGCATTAACTGTACTGAAGAGTCAAGTACAAAGCTGAAACCTGCTACAAACGGCCTTCCATCAAGGGTGTCAAGTATGGTGTCATCATCATTAAATGGTGACTGAGAACATTTCTTGCAAGCTTGAGAACATTCATACTGGACACGACTAAGCCTTTTGTGTGATGCATTAGTTCCCAATCAGGTGCAAACAATGAAGCGCTGCTTTTATTAAAACTGCTAACATGAAAGGAAAGGTGTGTTATGCACTAAATACGGCTGCAAATGCTGGATTATATATATATATATATATATATATATATATATATATATATATATATATATATATATATATATATATATATATATATATATATATATATATATTATATATATATATAGGACAGACGATTACTTTTAGGGCTCGTTTTCTCTGCAAGACAATATATATATATATATATATATATATATATATATATATATATATATATATATATATATATATATATATAATATATATATATATATATATATATATATATATATATATATATATATATATAATATATATATATATATATATATATATATATATATATATATATATATATATATAATATATATATATATATATATATATATATATATATATATATATATATATATATATATATATATATATATATATAATCACATTTCCAAATACCAGCTTGCACACAACCTCGATGAGGTCCGTGTAGATTGTTTGGGTAACAGCCTTTGAATAAGCATGCGATCAAGCAGTATTCAGGAGCGAATTAAGGAACTGGGTCGCTGACTGCAATGAACTGCAAGAGAATTTCCCCATTCCATGAAGGCAAACTGTACTTTTCCCTTCTCTAATTCTCAATATAGGAGCTAATCAGTTCACCTAGCCGGTATCACTACCTTACGGGGGCCCTGCAACACTTTTTGAGCATGATCAGAAAGCACTGCAAATAGGTAGTCGAGGCTCCCGAGAACACACAAGCCAAATATTATAGCGCAGCACGAGCCCTGGATTGTACAATAAATTCTCAAAGTCACCTAAACATTGCTCCCTCTTCTCTCGACAAATGATGTGTTAGTCCACAAATCATAGCGTGTTTGTGCACAGTTCCACCATTGGCTGATTTGAGCACGGCGCTTATTCCAACTAAGCTTTGGCATGCTAGGGAAAGAGACAACAAGCAAGCGCACACAGCTAAACAAATAAAAAACAGAACTACAGTTGCGACATACCACGAAAAACAACGCTAACAAATGCACAGTACTACAAAAGGACACGCTAAACTAAGCTTATCATGGCTACTCTGGCAGCTACAAACCATTACATCAAGGAAACTACAGTGTTAAGGAAACGAAGCAGAAGTAATGATGTCGATATCACCGAGACATGCACGGCGATACAGAACTGTGCGTTTAGGAAAACGCGACTGCGAAAATAAACAAAAACATTTATTCACGCAATACACAACGGCCTTATTCACTAAAGGAAACCATAAGAGAACGTACCTTTGCTGGCCAATGGCGCACTGCCGAGGCGACCGGAGTTCAGAAACTCTTCTACCGTTCTTATTGTACGCGACACAGCCAGAGAACATCCACCACACAACACCCAACAGCGGTCAACGTAAGTACACATACGTCAGATAAAAAGCGGCGGACAAACGTCGCTGCTGGCAGCGTTGGCCCTGGCAGGACCAAACCTCAATATCAAACCACGACTGGTCCAAACATGTGCGCAATGCGCAATGTGCGTACATGTGCGAAAGAAAACGTGATGGCGATGGCGGTGACGGGGACGATGTCGACGCGTGTCACAACCTCAGTGGTCACAACAATGGTCACAACTTAGGGAAAGGTTACGTACAAATTCATGCTTTGTATTGCCGCTAATTTTAATTTCAAAGTAACTGTACTAAGTTTTTACAAAAGTAATGCTTTTTTTGTACAAACCATGGCGGCCATGACGTATTTTGCGTTGCGAACGGAAGTAAGCATAGCCTCTGAGACTTAAAATGTAGGCTTCAAGATGTGGGCCGGGATCAACAAATATCACTCTCCCGTTAGAACGGGCGTCCGTGGATGGCCAGATAACATCACAAAAATAACACAAATGAAATGCACCGATGGTACAGTGTGCACAACTCATACCGCACCGACAGACAAGGCACCTTGCGGCGCAGAGCCGCAACCATGGTGCAGGGAGCATGGCCTCCGAGATTGGCACGCGCGTGCACCGCCGGTTAATGTCGGAGGCCACGCAGAAAGGAAAACCAAAAAGGGACGGGAAAAAAAAAAACCGCGAGCCGCCCAGAGGTGGGGGAACACGCAGCGCGCGCCTTTGGCAGCGTTGAGGAGCAGACGACAGCGGTGTTTTCATCAGCAAACGCCCAATTTATTCCGTTCTTTTTCTTTCTCTTTTGTTGCATCCTTTTCTGCGAGCTAACGCGAGGAATTAATGCCAGACTTCAGTGGATGCGCCGATCTAGTGTCGTTGAAACATTCGTTGATTATTTCTAATCCCTTGAAGGTCGGTGTTTTGTGAAAAATAAGCACAAATGTGCACCGTCTGTCACTGACGTCCAAAATGCGTCCATCGTTCACACAGCGTACATGTGCATTGTACGTCCATTACAATAAGCCTTTGTATATCTTTTAGACGTCCACATTGCGCAGAGCGAAAATTGGACATCTTTCAGACGCAAATAAGACGTCTTCTTTCGTCCTAGATGTTTGGATTATACCGCTACGTACCATGGACATTCGTGGTTTACTGGGGACCTGTGAAGGTAAAAGTTCAGTGGGGGGACTCGACATCGTAACCTTGTAACTGAGATTTCTTCCTTTCTAGAGGAACACCATCTGCTCTTCCAAGGAAACTTCAGTTGCGGGAAGTCTGATGAAAACAACGGAGATTTGTCGAAGTGATTGGACCTTGTAAGCTTTTCAAATCTCGCTGCAGTGACATATGCCGACGTCGGCAAAATAGACATAACAGGGCCATCGAGGGATGATACTGCAAGTGAATCCGCATATATATTGAGTATCAAACCTTTGTGGCCAGGTACCCACACTAATCGGATAAGCCGTAAGTGTCTTGGAATTAGCGAATAGAATGTCTCTAAGGTACTTGACAAATTTGGTGCTCTTAAGGAAGAACAGACAGAGAGGCAGTCAGTTAGAATAACCGCTTCCGACAGGCACTGAGGCAATTTACGCAATGCTAAGACTATAGCCAGCAATTCAGCCTGGAAAATAGGTGTATAGTCAGGTAACCGAATTGAGAAAGACCAATCTAGAGAGAATGATGCGATTCCCACCCCTGCCTTTTCTTCGCAAACGGAAGCATCAGTCGCTATCACAATGTTTGTTTCCAGATTGGCCAAATGATCTTCCAAAATGCCGTTTAGATATCGATATGGTAACTGTTTAGCATTCTGTGGATATATGTCGTCAAATTCAATCCTAATCATTTCTACAGTGCTGAGTATAAGTACTTCATAGAGTTGAACTTTTAATGGGTCCAAAAGTCTTTGTGTAAAAATGACTTGGGGGAAGCGTAATCTAGACCATTGGCGGTTAAAGAATGAGGCCGGCTGATTAATGAAAACATACTGGGACCTCCTCTGTGGAGACGCATAAATTTTTAAGAATGTTCGTACTGTTAGAATATGAAACCTTTTGATAAGAGAGGGCAGTCGTGATTCTTCGTATACAATATTGTTTGCGACAAATTTAGGAAGCCCAAGGCATAATCGTAATGATTCACGTTCTAAAAGAACTAGTGGTCGAACTTTGTAGGCTGGAGCACCAGAAAACAAAACGCAGCCGAATTCTAATATCGGTCGAATGTACATACAATAAATCATAAGAAGCACATCTCTGCGTAAACCTGCGCGCTTGTTGCTGAGCCTGCGTAGCATACCTACTGCGCGTGCTCCCTTAACAGCCATGTTTTCTATATGGGGACTCCAGTTAAGTTTTTCGGTGTAGGTTACCCCTAAATACCTAACTGCCTCTACCTGGGGTATGATGTCTTGTTGGTAAAGTAAAGAAATTTGCACTGGAGCACTTTGTGTGAACACTACAATGGCACTTTATTGATATTGAGTGATAAGTTAATGGCCTCCAGCCATGTTTCCAGTCTGTTCATATATGCCTGCAGAATTTGGTATAGTGTGTGAATGTCTGCTGATGTAGCAAAAAATGCGATGTCATCGGCATACACGTACACCTGTACATCCTGTTGTATGGGAATGGTACATAGCAGAATATTAAACAATAACGGTGACAATACAGACCCTTGTGGGAGACCTCTAGTTTGTTTATATTTTGAAGAAGCCACACCGGATTGCGAGCAATAAAATTCTCTATCACTTAAGAATGCATAGATCCACGCTACAAAGTATTGTGGCAGACCTAAGTTCTGGAGTGAATGTATAAGTTTCACATGCTCCACACTGTCGTAAGCTTTTATTATATCTAATGTTACTAAAGCGCAATATTGTTTCTCATATCGAGCAAGTTGTATTCTACTTTCTAGGTCGATGTGCGCACACCAAATGGAGCAGCCACGCCTGAATCCAATTTGGCATGGGCTCAATATCATGTTGTCATTCAACCAATTGTCTATCCGAATGTGTAAGATTCTTTCAATGAGTTTTACTAGATTCGATGTGAGAGATATAGGCCTGATATTATCTAAGGTAAGTCCAGCGCCTTGCTTTTTCAATAATGGAATTACTTTCGCAACTCTCCAATCCGGTGGAATCCATGAATTTCTGATTGAGTAATTAACAATTTCGAGCAGTCCAATGGGGTGAATTTTATGTAATTTTTTTATAACCGACGTGGTCATGCCATCTGGACCTGGCGCGGAATTAGGCAGCGTTCTTATTACATTTGCTAGTTCTGCAACTGTGACCTCTTCAAAATCCTCTCCCCGATCAGGAGACTGGGAGGGGTATAATAAAACAGTCGTAAAGCGATTTTCTAATCCCTTACCTATATCTTCGAGAAAATTCTTCAGTTCACTTGGCGTTGATACAACAGATTCCATGTTTTTCAGTTCAGGAAGAACTTTCTTGGTTCTTAGGAAGTGAAATAATGTTTTTCTATTGGCAGTCTTTGAAAGAAACTCTAACCGTTCACTCTCATATCTGTCCTTCGCATTGGCTACTGTTCTCTTAAAAACAGCGGCCGCATATTTATAATCACTCCAGTTACGAGGGCACTGGTTGAAAAGTAATTATTTCCATGCAGCTTTTCTCAACCTATAATCACGCGAACATTCCGCATTCCACCAAGGGTTAGTGGATCCACTTTTCGTGACCTGAATGGTAAATTTAGAATGATTTAACGAGTCTTTTAAGATGTCGCTTAATCTGATGGCATCGAGTTCCCTATCATCTGTTCGGTTAGATAAAGCCGCGCGTATTAGTTTTTCAAACGTTTTGAAATTTACATGCGTAACCGATGGCCTTGTTACAGAAGTTACCGGGCATACAACCTCAAACAGTACAGGCATATGATCGCTACTTGTGCCTGAATTTATAGCAGACCACGTTGAGATGGACATAGTAAAACTAGAAAAAGTCAGATCGATCGCAGAATAAGACTGATTACACATAAAAGTAGGTGTTTTGGTGTTAATACACGCAAAGTTATTCTTAGCAGCCCAATCCCATAGACGCTTCCCGTTCAAGTCAGTTCTGAAACCCCATGAAATATGATGAGAGTTGAAATCCCCCACTAATACTATATCTTTTCGGCAATATGAAATTACGGCATCTAGCACGGCAGAATTCTGTACACCCGCTGGAAAATATGCATTAATTAATGAAAATGGAAGGTATCCCGGGAGAGTTATGTCTAAAGCTAAAATTTCACTTTCTGAAGTCATAGACTGATATGTAACTTTAGCTCTATGAGCGATCTTAGCAGAAATAAATATTGCCAAACCGCCACCCCGAGTGGGGCGGTCTAAGCGAAATGATCGGTAATTTTTTGAAATCAGACACAGAGGCAGCACCCGTTCCTGAACCTGCTGTTTCGTTTTCTCAAAATTATGGCACTTGCCCACTCTGGGGCTTTGGCCAGGACTCCGTGTCGTATCTTCTCTCTGATAACTTCAAGAATGCATAATAATAATATTAAAAAACTAAATTAAAGAAAAAGTTGTTCTATTACGTACCTCTTCTTCCTCGCCACCCAGCCCGTACCCCGCAGCTGCCGTGCCGCTCTTCATTACCACACACACACACATATATATATATATATATATATATATATATATATATATATATATATATATATATATATATATATATGGCCAGTTGGCGCGCGTGACGGTGCAAGTTGTAGCGAGCGCGGGCTAAGAAACCGCCGTCAACTTATCGGCCTACCGCTGCAACGGAGCCGCCGAGTCGCGGCCGCAGCTAATTTCGTTCGCTCAAACCACGGCTGAGGGCAGCATTCTCGCGGCAGGCGAATGCGCTAGTCACGTGGTTCTTTTTGTATTTCGCGGGCTTTCTTTGCAGCTTGGAAAAAGTGGTATACGTGAGACTTTCTTTATCGCAAATAATGGAATTGGGGCTTCTGAAGACGCTCTCCAACTTTGCAAGACGCATTTCTTGCCTACAGTCAATATTTAGCAATTTAATTAAATGATGCCTATTAACAAATTAGTTAATTACCAAACAAAAATTGTCTGTAGTGCGCAAAGTGGCTGTCAGTAATTTGCAAGTAATTTCACTCGCCTGCCTCTAATATTCTATTTTCAAACCCTTGGCTAAAGATAGCTGGGACAACCTGTATATATATATATGGGTCATTCCATGGCGCTCGCCCATCGCAGATATTGATGATAAAATTTGTGCCTTTTTCCTGTGCCATGTGGAGTATTGTGGCATTTGCTCGAAAACAATTTTGACGATCATGGCGCCCCCTCGAAGTTCGCTTGTATTTATTAAACTGTGCTTAATAGAAAAATGTGTATAAAATCTATTTTTGTGTGTTGAGCTTCAAAACCACGCTTGCGCTATCGCAGAGGTTCTGTTTAGTTGTCCTATTCATTAATTCCGAATTTTTTGTATTTCACTACCAGCTGCGTATCTTCAAAAACTACGAAAATCTTCAAAGTTCGTGATTTTTTCTTGAGCTATCTGGAGCTACCCTTACCAATCTTAATAACAGTATGATTTTCAAGAAAGTGTATTTTAGTACAAAAATATTTAGGGGCAAAATAGACTTCAAATCTTTCCGAAAAAAATTGTGAAATTAGAAAAAATGTGTGATTTGTCGCATGTTTGACCGTATTTTTCATACTGATGCGGTCCAAGTAAAAATCCTCGTCAAGCGGCGTTTGATAGTAGACCACATCGCTAAGTAATGAAGAAAGTCTAACCAAATCATTTTTTTAAGGAAGAAAATAATTTTTGAATTTGGCTCTCCGAACGCGTCCTGCATTTCTTTTTCTTGGCGCTTCGCCGCAAAGCACGTGGTCGCCCTTGCAGCTGACACTTGTCACAGGCAGTGGCAAGATGCGAGATATATGTCAGTGGCTCGTGAGTGGTCGAAAGTCTTGTCGCGTTGGTGTCAGGGCGAGGAGTAATGAATTCGCGTTACAACGTGAGCTTGCTTGGCGGGCCCAATGGGAAGTATGGACGCCCGAGAGCAGCCTATGGCGTCGTTGGCACAATGTGCTAGAGGGCCGTCGACACAACTAGCATACACATACTGAAAGAAATAATGCACATTGTATACACTTGTTTGTCTGGGTATACGTATTGTGCAGACGGCCCTCTAGCACCATTGGCCTTTGTCGCGTTTTAGATATTCGTACTGTCGAATTATTCGATTAGGTAGTATTCGATTCGAATTCGAAACTCGAATATTCGCACACCCCTAGTACTAAACCTGCCCACACTAAAGTCTTGAAGGACGTGGCTGTCGGCCATAAATATAAAGACAGCAGTTCTGCCTCAGATTCTCGAGTTATTCAGAGAAAAGGAAAAAAAGTGGGAAATTCAAGACAGAGTTTGCTGCCTGATTTTTGACAAGATTTCATTAAAAAGAAATCTGCAGTATGACCCTAAGGAAGACATCATACATGAATGTGTTGACAGTGCCAGAGAAAGAACAAATGGCACAGCGAGCACTGCAGCACTTGTGTTGGTCTCTGGGATAGCGAAGAAATGGATACAGCCACTTGCCTTTTTCACCGGAGAGGGGACAGTTCGCACAGAGCCCCTTTTAATGTCATTGAAAAAGCTAATCATTGAGCTAAAGGCATGTGGCCGCTTCGTCAAAGCATTGGTTTGTGACCAGGGTAGCAGCAATTGCATTATTGCAAGGACAGTGGGTGTGAGCGCTGACAGGCCTTTCTTTATTACTGATAAAGAGAAGATTTCCTTCATTTTTGACGTCCCCTACCTGTTGAAATGTATGAGGAATAATCTGAGGAAGCATGATATTCCTATTGGTAATAAGGTTGCTTCCTGGGGGCATATTAAGACTTTGTATGAATCAGCACATCACCTGAAACTAAAATACCTGCCCAAACTCGCTGAGGGCACATCTATGAAAGTACATTTGGTAATATGAAAGTAAAGTGGGCCTCTCAGGCGCTCAGCAACAGTGCCTATCTAGCAATAGAAGCATTCATAGCATTAATGTTCTACCACCAGAAGCCACAAGCACGGCGGAGTTTGTTGAGAAAATAGATCAGTTTTTTATTCATTGAACAGTTCTTGTGTAAAGATAACTGAGAGAAAAAAATGTATGCAATTAATACTTCTACAGGGCACATTGAATTGTTGAATTCTTGCATTGCATGTATTAAATCTTGAAAATTCAAAGCACCTAGGCAACCAAGAACCATTCAGGGCTGGCAGGTGACGATTAAAGCGGTTTTTATGCTGTGGGCAGATCTGCAGGAATCCTATAACTTCAAATTTTTGCTCGCTCGTCGTCTGAATCAGGATCCCTCGGAGAACTTGTTTGGGATCGTTCGGCAGCAGCATGGCTGTAACGTGTCTCCAAACACATTTCAGTTCACTGCCGGTCTCAGGCATATCATTCTCGGGAAGCTCTTCAAGCTTTCAGATGGCAGCAACTGCGAAGCAGATAAGGCTGTTCTTCTAACTGAGCTAAAGAAATTAAGACTCGATCAAGAAAGTCCTACTGTGGCCAACACCTTCAGCTCAAACCTCTCAGACACCGAAGGCACTGAAGAACCACCAGATGTACTTGAATCAAACATAGTTTGTTACGTGTCAGGATATCTAGTACAAGCATTTCTGAAAAAAGCACCATGTTCACAGCGCAAGGATCTCTTGAAAGACAAAGGCCAAGATTTGTCTTCACCAAACCAAATCTCCATGATGTTCAAAGCAGTGGAGGTGCAGGACAAGACTCTAGGTAATTGAACAGTGCCCACAGAAGCAGCTTTTAATTTTGTCAGAAAATTGGAAAAAGCATTATCTGTTCAAATAGGTGCTGCAGCACACTTGAGAGGGGTGTCAGAGAAACTGCTTCGTATTATGATGAAGGTGACTAATCGCCCATTTTGCAGTGCTCACTGTCGCAAATTGTTTCTGCAAATGTTTGTACATATTAGGATTCTGTGGTATTCGGAATTCAAAAACAGAGAATTAGGCCAGGCAAAGACTTGGAAGTCTGCTGCAAAAATTGACTTAGCAGTTGAAGACTATTGTTTGTGTGCTCATCTACTGCTGTGTTATAATTGTTCTAAGCAAAAAGGATAAGCAATCCAAGGAGCTCGTGACTTGGTTGTACAATTTTACTTGTTGTCTATTGTTTATAAGCAATGTACTGATATTTCCTACAGTATTGTTGTCACCATGAAGTGTTTGTTATGTATCTGTGTTGTGAATTAAGCATGTGGTTGCGGTTACTTACAATGTGGGAACGCACAGAATGATTAGACAATACCTATTAATTTCTGGGCACTTGCCGTGCTGTCAAGTGGGCTCTTAACCAAGAAAGGTTGGAATTTTCCCAGCCCACTTGTCTGCGGTCAGCTGCAAGCTGAAACAAATTTTGTGCTACTCCGAGCCATTACTCGCCTCTTTGGTCACAACTTAGCCGATTGCCTCTGCAGAGAGAAACTAGACGTTACGATAATTTTTCATCCAGGGCAAATTTATTTAAATAAATAGGTTCGCTCCACCAGTTAAAATAGTTTTGAATCCATAAAAATTTAATATATTCATTGTTTTTGGAGAATTACGCACTGAAACCACTATGCGATTATGACGCGCATCATAGTGGGTTCTCCGCATCAGTTTTGACCACCTGGGGTTCTTTAATGTGCACCTTAATCTAAGTACACGTGTTTTCGGCTTTCGCATCCCACCAAAATGCCCGTCACGGCGGTCGCATCTGTTTTGTCGCCTAGTTTTCCTAGGCGATAAAACAAAACAAATGCGGCCGTCGTGGAGGGAATTCACACCCACTTCCTCGCATTTACCAGCGCGGTAAATCCTTACCTGCTATGCTAAACTTGTCAAGCAACACAAAAGGTCGAGAGAAGGCAGCCAGTGAGTTTTGCGCTGCAAGCTATCGTATTCTGTCCGAAAAGCTACCGGCTAGGTGATGTCCCAAAGAGGCTGCATAAAACTGGCACGAGGAAATAGGGAAATAATTATAGTGTACACGAGCGTATACATACGTTTCGTAGCTCACACTCTAAGAAAAGATCGAGTAAAAAGGGCGTCTTTTTGTCCCACAACAATAATCGTAATTTATTTTGCCTTCCTTTCCTTGCACTATCGCCGCGCGCCCGGCACTTTCTGGTCACGAACGACATGCGTGCTATCAGCGTGACATAGCATTCTTGGAAGGAAAGTGGCCAGCGCCGAGTTTTCAAGAAAGGAAACGCAAGCAAGCCAGATGACGATTATTGTTGTGGGACAAAAAGACGCCCTTTTTACCCGATCTTTTCTTAGAGTGCAGGTCTTTTTGCTCGTGCGTTCGCGCTTTATGAGCTACTGCTTCACAATGTAACCGCGTTGTTTGCTTGTGTGAACGCTCAGTGGTGTATTTTGCCTTGTAATGATTTATGAATATGTAATAAAACATTATCAAGCTTACACATCGCCAGTGTTGCGTGCGTTAATGCCAGTTGAGGCATTGGCGTCTCCTGGCACCTTCGTAGCATTTCACACAGTTGGGGCACGGAATACACACGAAAGGCAGTTCAGAAGATTCATTACGACGTTCGCAAGGCTCGGTAAGTGAACAAAACGTGGCATATATATTGCCACGCCCACTTCTTGTCTTGTTTTGATGTATTCGGGTTTGACCGGCAGAGACGGTTATCAACGCTCGACGCTGTCCGCGAAGTAGTGTTCTAGAAGCGTCGCGATTGTAGTAGATCGGTTTGTTAAGATTGCGCCCCGCACGCGAATGTTCCAGCTTTGTCTAGAGATTACGCCGCCACCAGCGATATTGCTGGAAAGTTCGATAGCGCCTGTATAAAAGCCGACGCGCGTGACCGCTTGTCAGTTGATCGACGGACGACGCCCTGTTCGCCGCTATCATTGTACAGCGTGCATTTCTGTAGTTCTGGTTCTCATTTTCCGGCCACAAGTTCGGCCAAATAAACAGTTTCATCCTACAAACGCCGACTGCTGTCTTCGTCGACGTCACGACCACGTGACATCTGGTGGAGGTGCTGCTTCATGATCCGGACGCCACCGCGGAGCGCTGACCCAAGCCCAAGCCGCGAAGAAGACGACTCTAAGGACAACCCGGATCCTCGAACCAGCCGCCGGCAGAAAGGACTACCCCCCCAATACGGACTCCTACCGGATAAGCCAAAAGCCACGGCGACAAGAACAACAGGCACGATGACGGCCGCAGCGAACCCTGCCGCGATAGTGATGCAGCCGCCCAGGGAGCCGCCGACATTTCGTGGTTCGCCATGTGAAGACCCCAAAACCTGGCTGGAGACGTTCGAACGGGTGGCAACATTTAACAACTGGAACGCCGACGACAAGCTGCGCCACGTGTACTTCTACCTGGAAGAAGCAGCAAGGACATGGCTCGAGAACCGGGAGTCCACGCTTGGAACCTGGGATCTCTTTCGTAGTGCTTTTTTGGAGACGTTCATGAGCATCGTTCGAAAGGAAAGGGCCGCATCCTTGCTGGAGACACGGGTTCAGCTCCCGAACGAAAACGTGAGCATCTTCGCGGAAGAAATGACCCGGCTGTTCCGCCACGCTGACCCCAACATGCCTGAAGAAAAGAAGGTTCGTTTCCTCATGCGAGGAGTAAAGGAACAGCTCTTCGCTGGCCTTATGAGGAATCCGCCGAATACCGTCCAAGAATTTGTCTCCGAAGCAACAACAATCGAGAAAACGCTTGAGATGCGAACACGGCAATACAACCGCAGCCTCCCGACCACAAGCTACGCCGACGTTCAAGCGCTAGGATCCGCCGACCTGCGTGAGACGATTCGAGCAATCGTGCAAGAGGAGCTGCGAAAACTTCTACCTTCGTCGCAACCTCAAGTAGATTCCATCGCCGACCTCGTGCGCCAGGAGATCCAGCATTCACTCGGTGCGCCTCAGCTAGTAGAGCCGCAGCCGCAAGCTATGAGCTATGCTGCTGCAGCCCGCCGTTATGCTCCTCCTCCACGTTATGCTCCTCCAAGACGATACACCGCCGCAGTACCGTCGCCAGACGCCGCCGCCGCCACCGATGCCCTACCGTCCACCTATCGGCCATACGCCGCCGCCGCCACCGACGCCCTACCGCCCACCTGTCGGCCAGCGCTACACCCCGAGGAAGACCGATGCCTGGCGCGCCCCTGACAACCGCCCGCTCTGCTACCATTGCGGGGAGGCCGGCCACACGTACCGCCGCTGCCAGTACCGACAGATGGGACTACGAGGATTCGCCATCAACGCGCCGCGACCGAAGCCAGGCGAACGGCCTCGCGACATCGACGACTACCTAACCGGAACGCAGTGGCAAGAACGACGTCCTTCACGCTCGCCGTCGCCCGGCCGCTACATGTCACCGCACCGCCGGCCGTACACTGGCCCAAACCGGGGCCGGTCGCCTAGCCCGTATCCGGAAAACTAAGGGCAGCAACCGATGGAGGTGCGGTTGCTGTACGACGAACTACCGAAGATCCTCCGCCGACGACGACGACGTCGCGACGAAACCTTCAGAACACGACGCGAACCAGACAGCCCCCTGACGACGAGATCTTGCGGACCAAAGAACACCCGACGACGCAACATGGAAGCAGCGGAACAAACCGACGCAGCCGTGACCCGACGCCGAGACCCAACCGCAACGCAAGACAACGAACTAGCGACCTCGACGTTCTCATCGACGGCCACAACGTCACCGCTCTCGTCGATACTGGAGCCGACTATTGCGTCATCAGTGGGCCCTTCGCCACGAAGTTGAAGAAAGTTAAGACCGCTTGGGAAGGCCCCGAAATCCGCACCGCTGGAGGCCATCTGATAACGCCGATTGGTGTCTGCACGGCGAGAGTCACCATCAATAACCGGACTTATCCTGCGAGCTTTGTAATCCTACAAAACTGCTCCAGGAATGCAATACTTGGAATGGACTTCCTAAGTGAACACGGCGCCGTCATCGACCTGAGGTCCGAGTCGATAACACTAACCTCAGATAAAGCGCTCCCGCCCCGCGCGACGCCAGGGAACCATGCATTGAACGTGATAGAAGAGCAGGTGACCATTCCGCCGCGTTCCAGCGTCATTATTTCCGTCGGCACCGAAAAAGCTGAAGACATCGAAAGTGTCATCGAGAGCGATCAGCGTTTGCTGCTAGACCGTGACATTTGCGTCGCAAGGGGCATTGCTCGGTTGCATGAAGGAAATGGAAGCGTGATGCTAACTAACTTCAGCCAGGAATACAGACACCTGAGCAGGGGCACGACGATTGCATACATCGAAGAAATCTTGGCCGTCAGCGATGCGTTTGCCTTTTCAGATTCTGACGAAGCTACGACGACGATCCCTGAGCCAACCTTCGACGTAAACCCAAGTCTTCCCGCTCGCCAACAGCAACAGCTCCGACGCCTTCTGCAGGAATACAGGGACTGTTTCTCGTCGTCATCGCGGGTCCGACAAACGCCCCTTGCTAAGCACCGCATCATAACAGAAGAAAATGCTCGACCACTCCGTCAGAGTCCCTACCGGGTTTCGACGCGCGAACGGGAGGCCGTTAAGAAACAAGTCGATGAAATGCTACGCGACGACATCATCCAGCCGTCCAACAGCCCGTGGGCGTCTCCCGTGGTATTAGTGGAGAAGAAGGATGGGACCCTACGTTTCTGCATCGATTATCGTCGCCTGAACAAAATCACAAAGAAGGACGTGTACCCTCTCCCACGGATAGACGATACCCTGGATCGACTCCACAACGCGAATTACTTTTCGTCGATGGACCTCAAGACCGGCTACTGGCAAATTGAAGTCGACGAGAGAGACCGAGAAAAGACCGCCTTTATAACACCGGACGGCCTGTTCGAGTTCAAGGTCATGCCTTTCGGTCTTTGCTCGGCGCCTGCGACTTTCCAACGAGTCATGGATACTGTGCTAGCTGGCTTGAAGTGGCAGACTTGCCTTGTTTACTTGGACGACGTCGTTGTGTATTCCTCGAACTTCGACGAACACCTCCAGCGACTTCAATCCGTACTTCAAGCAATCAAGAACTCCGGGCTCACCCTGAAGCCAGAAAAGTGCCGTTTCGCGTACGAGGAGCTCTTGTTTTTGGGTCACGTGATCAGCAAGACTGGAGTGCTCCCAGACCCGCAGAAAACAGCTGCCATCGCCGCTTTCCCGCCACCCACCGACAAGAAGGCCGTGCGCCGATTTCTCGGCTTGTGCGCCTATTACAGACGCTTTGTCAAAGACTTTTCACGGATCGCCGAGCCACTAACGCAGCTCACGAAGACCGACGTCGAATTCAGGTGGCAAACAGCGCAAGTCGAAGCATTTCATGAACTGAAACGACGCCTGCAGACACCTCCGATACTTGCGCATTTCGACGAATACGCCGATACGGAAATTCACACCGATGCAAGCAGCATAGGACTCGGCGCCGTCCTTGTGCAGCGGACGGGCGGACTGGACTTATCAGTTATGCTAGCCGGTGTTACAAAGCAAATGCGAGGGTCCTGGGCCAGCTGTCTCCAAACGAGTTTTCCTGCTACTTGGGACTCCCCCCCCCTCATTTCGGAGAACGGATTTACCTACACCTGCTGTTTTTCCCTGAACTGAGCGCTTCGGTGGGGAGCTGGCTGCTACACGCGGGACCACTCCGTGGAACGCGTATTTGCATCGAGTGTGCTTTTGGCTAAGGCTGGTGCCTTTGTTCGTAAAAGGATTACCAGTTCCCCGAGGTGGCATTGTCTCCCCCCCCCCTTCCGAACTGGTCGGACGTGAAGAGTGAGAGGGCAGTGGTCTCTGGAGTGCCATCCTGGGGGCGGTGTGCCGAAGAGACGAAGAGACCTATGTGCCGAAGAGACCTATGTGCCGAAGAGACCTATGTGCCGAAGAGACGGACCCTCCAAAGGCATGCACGTTTGTGATTGGACATTTGCCGCATAAGGAGCTATAGTTGTGCAGCTCCAAAGGCATGCACGTTTGTGATTGGGCATTTGCCGCATAAGGAGCTATAGTTGTGCAGCTCCAAAGGCATGCACGTTTGTGATTGGACATTTGCCGCATAAGGAGCTATAGTTGTGCAGCTCCAAAGGCATGCACGTTTGTGATTGGACATTTGCCGCATAAGGAGTTTCCCTGTCTTTGTATTGAAGCGTATTTAAGGAGCAGCAGAGCGTCTGCTCGGCACGGATCGATCGGACTAGATGTCGCTCTGACGATCCTGTCCTCTGTGATGTTGTAAATAAACTTCTGTTAAGTTTACCTCAACGTCGGTCTCTCTGCCTCGGCTTCCTGCTGTTCCGGACGTCCCTGGGCCTGCGGTACGACACCTGCCACTCAGCTCCACGCTACCCCCTGAGTCCGCGTCGGCCAACGTCGCCGCTCGTAACAACTGGTCGACAGCGGTGGGATGGATCCAAAAATACCCGGTCGTAACTGGATGGCAGCGACGGGATTCTGCTCACGCCAAGTCGCAACAAGCTCGGGCCAGCATCGGGATCGTCTCCGCCGAGATCATGGCTGCAGGGTGTGGTGAGTGCTTGACTTTTCTTCACTGAGATTTTGCCAGGCTTTGTCTCGAAAGGTGGTAATTTTGGGTAACTACTCTGCGTTGACCTGTGCATGGGAACGTAGCGTCTTAGTAGTAGTGAAGTTAGCAGCACTTGCAGCAACCATGAATCTGAAGGCACTGAAAAAACCGCTTTTACTAGAGTTAGCTAAAAGTTTGGGTTTGGATGTTCGAGAACAAATGAGAAAGCCAGAGATTATCGAGGCTATTGAGAACCTTGAGGCAGACGACGACGAGCTCTCAGAGTGTCTAGAGCTAATTGAGGAAGAAAGAGATGAGAGGCTTAGGCGCGAAGCTGAAGAAAAAAATGAGAGGCTGAAGCGCGAAAAGCGAGAGGCAGAGGAACGCGAAAGGCGCGAAGAGAGGCAGGCTCGGGAGCGAGAACATGCTCTCAAAATGAAAACACTTCATCGTGAAATTCAGGCGATTAAGTGGCAACGGGCACAATGTCAACTCAAGATTTTCGAGATAGACGAGGACATTGTGTCTTTTCTCGTTAAGTTTGAAAAGGTCTGCGAAGATGTTGGTGTTAGCCGAGACCTTTGGTTGGAGAGGCTTGTCACGTTGCTGCCGCGCGAAATTGCATGCGTTTTGGAGCGCTTATGCACGGAGGAAGCGCAAGACTTTGATAAGGCCAAAGATGCCTTTTTGCGCCACTTAGGTGTTTCAGGTCCTGCTGACTGCGAAAGTCGGGGCAACAAGGTCAGCGCTGAAGCGCTTGAGGACGACGCGCGCTGTGAAGCGCTTGAAGCTGAGAACTGTCGCCAGGCGTTAGAGGCCGAAGCCCGTAGTAAGGCGCTTGAGGACGCCAGGGCACTAGAGGAGGAAGCGCGTCACAGAGCGCGAGAACAAGAAGCACTTCGCGTGGCGCAAGAGGCCGAGGCGCTCCGCAAGGCGCGTGAGGATGAATCGCGTCGAAAAGCGCTAGATGAGGAAGCGCGAGAACAAGAAGCACTTCGTGTGGCGCGAGAGACAGAGGCGCTACGCAAAGCGCGTGAGATTGAAGAGTGTCAAAGGCGCGAAGAGCAGGAGGCCGACTTCGAAGGCCAGAGAAAAGGGGCTATCCACGAAAGCGATAGAACGCCCGAAGCTGAAGAGACATCTCAGGGCGAGCTGGCTGACTTAGAGAGTGTCGGGACTACCGTTAGGTCAGACTCAGAGATACCTAGTAACGGCCCAGAGGACAAGTCAGTTCAGCCGCCTAAAGTGTTGGCAGCGAATGTCGAAGGCAGCACACTTGAGAGTACTAGTGCCGAGACTATGAGCGCTGCGAGCCGTTCGGTGAGAAAAAGGCGCCGACGGAAGCGAAAGGCGAACGCAACAGAGACCAGTGGCGGTAAGCGTGCTAAAGCGCGAGCCAAACGCGACGACCGCATTCTTCGAGACGCCAAGATAAAGGCTAGGCCTGAAATCCCAAAAAGGCGTGCTAGGACAAGTTCCAAGTTGAGAGTCCCGCGGAAATCTGGATCGGACGTGAGGCGCGTCGCGAAGAAAAGAATTTCAGTGAAATTCAGATGCCGAAATCTTCGCCTGGTCTCATCCTTTTCACGGCCTAGTCGAGGCAGGAGCGCAGCGAAATGTCGCGTACGCCGGAATCGTGACAAAGGCTGTCCCCCACCGTGGCTAAAGGCTGACGGCTTAACCCGGAGGGGCACAATGGGCAAGCGATGCCCTTTGTCAGAATCGGGAGGCCGCGGGTCAAAAGTCGCCGCTACTGAGCGCGTCGGACAGGTTTGTTCTTTGTTCATTTGTCGAGACCGGACCCCTCGAAATCTGTGGCATGCGCGTCTCCCCAGAGCTCGTCTGAAAGGGCGCCGCATGCAGATAAGCACAGTGTAACGTTGAATACTAAGAATTTATCTTGTATTCAATTTTGGAAATGATTTTTTTTGCTAATGTTTGGTCGCCGGCTGATGAAGAAGGAATGCCGCTATGTTTTTTAAAATGTTCTTATAGCTGGTAGGGCTCGAGTAGAGGAGAGCTGTTCGTAGTGGTTACAGAGATGAAGGCTGAATGTTAAAGGCCTGTTTTTAACGTACTACTGATTTGTTTTGGCGTTGCGTGCTAGTAAGCGCGTCAGTATGGTTTTAACTTTTCACTTTGTATTATGGTACACGTGTGAGTTTGATTTTCAGTTTATTTCGTAGTAAGTTTGAAGCGCTTTGTTTTCTTAATGTAGTACTCATTTGCCAAGTGCAATGAGTAAAAGGGCTTTAGCCGAAGGCTAGGGTTGTGTGCGATTCAGGGAACTTGATGGCATCGGGTACTCTGGCTTGTGTAATTAGGTTCAATTTTTTTTTGTGACAGGTTTACAATTGCCTTTTTTTTGTTGTTGTTGTGGTCGTGCTTCATCACGACATGTGTTTGTGGGTTTGAGCAGCCTATTTCAGGTTTGGTTGTTGGAATTGCTGCTGCTATTGTAATTGAGAGCAGGACATTTTGGTTGAAGTAAAAGCCTGGTGGGTCTCAGGGAGAGAGTACGGGCGCTTGCCTGCTTGGCGGTTGTGGTTCTCGCGTGGTTGACACAGGTGCTGTCTTTCGAGAAGGAATGTTGGCCAGCAGAGCGAGAAGCTTTTCTCCGAACTTGGACGACGCTACCAAATGTTCGAGATCACCGGAGGTGGCGGAGGAATGTAGCAAGAGCAGCATCGCGGTGTGTACGGCTTCAGCACATCAGCATTGTCTTCATCGACCTCTCCCCACAAAGGTGATTGACCTTTGTGCGTCGAGGTCTCGGCCTGCCGCCGGGGAAGCTGTTACAAAGCAAATGCGAGGGTCCTGGGCCAGCTGTCTCCAAACGAGTTTTCCTGCTACTTGGGACTCCCCCCCCCTCATTTCGGAGAACGGATTTACCTACACCTGCTGTTTTTCCCTGAACTGAGCGCTTCGGTGGGGAGCTGGCTGCTACACGCGGGACCACTCCGTGGAACGCGTATTTGCATCGAGTGTGCTTTTGGCTAAGGCTGGTGCCTTTGTTCGTAAAAGGATTACCAGTTCCCCGAGGTGGCATTGTCTCCCCCCCCCCCCCCTTCCGAACTGGTCGGACGTGAAGAGTGAGAGGGCAGTGGTCTCTGGAGTGCCATCCTGGGGGCGGTGTGCCGAAGAGACGAAGAGACCTATGTGCCGAAGAGACCTATGTGCCGAAGAGACCTATGTGCCGAAGAGACGGACCCTCCAAAGGCATGCACGTTTGTGATTGGACATTTGCCGCATAAGGAGCTATAGTTGTGCAGCTCCAAAGGCATGCACGTTTGTGATTGGGCATTTGCCGCATAAGGAGCTATAGTTGTGCAGCTCCAAAGGCATGCACGTTTGTGATTGGACATTTGCCGCATAAGGAGCTATAGTTGTGCAGCTCCAAAGGCATGCACGTTTGTGATTGGACATTTGCCGCATAAGGAGTTTCCCTGTCTTTGTATTGAAGCGTATTTAAGGAGCAGCAGAGCGTCTGCTCGGCACGGATCGATCGGACTAGATGTCGCTCTGACGATCCTGTCCTCTGTGATGTTGTAAATAAACTTCTGTTAAGTTTACCTCAACGTCGGTCTCTCTGCCTCGGCTTCCTGCTGTTCCGGACGTCCCTGGGCCTGCGGTACGACACCTGCCACTCAGCTCCACGCTACCCCCTGAGTCCGCGTCGGCCAACGTCGCCGCTCGTAACAACTGGTCGACAGCGGTGGGATGGATCCAACGAATACCCGCTCGTAACACCGGTCGCTGTCTAAAGCAGAGGTCAACTATTCCACAACAGAAAAGGAGTGCCTCGCCATCATCTGGGCCACGTCAAAGTTTCGCCCCTACCTCTACGGCAGGCCCTTCAAAGTTGTGAGCGACCATCACGCCTTGTGTTGGCTAGCTAACTTGAAGGACCCTTCAGGTCGCCTCGCACGGTGGAGCCTAAGACTTCAAGAATTTGACATTACTGTCGTCTACAAGTCCGGAAGGAAACACTCCGACGCCGACTGCTTGTCTCGTGCCCCCGTCGACCCACCAACGCCCGACGACCAGGATGATGACAGCTTCTTGGGAGCCATAGGTACCGAAGACTTCGCTGAACGACAGCGAGCCGACCCGGAACTGAAGGGTCTAGTGGAATACCTGGAGGGCAGGACCGTCGTTGTCCCAAAAGTATTCAGGCGAGGATTGGCATCATTTTCCTTGAAAAACAACGTCCTCGTAAAGAAGAACTTCACTCCGGCCCGAGCCAGCTACCTTATCGTTGTACCTTCGGGATTGCGACCAGAAATTTTGCATGCCCTGCACGACGACCCAACGGCTGGACACCTCGGACTTTCCCGAACGCTCGCACGAGTACAAGAAAAGTACTACTGGCCGCGCCTTGCCGCCGACGTCACTCGCTACGTAAGGACGTGCCGAGACTGTCAGCGACGGAAGACACCGCCCACAAGACCAGCAGGCTTCCTTCAGCCGATCGAGCCTCCTCGGCGACCATTCCAGCAGATCGGGATGGACCTCCTGGGGCCGTTCCCAACGTCGACTTGCGGAAATAAATGGATCGTCGTGGCTACCGACTACCTCACCCGCTACGCCGAAACAAAAGCCCTGCCCAAAGGCAGTGCCGCTGAGGTAGCCAAGTTCTTCGTTGAGAACATCGTCCTTCGACACGGCGCCCCAGAGGTTCTCATCACCGACAGAGGTACGGCGTTCACGGCTGACCTGACTCAGGCGATCTTGGAATACAGCCACACAAGCCACCGCCGCACCACCGCGTACCACCCACAGACCAACGGCCTCACCGAGCGTCTAAATAAGACCATCGCCGACATGCTGGCCATGTACGTCGACGTCGAACACAAGACGTGGGACGCCATCCTTTCGTACGTGACCTTCGCGTACAACACGGCCGTACAGGAAACGACGCAGATGACGCCATACAAGTTGGTCTACGGACGGAGCCCGGCAACGACGCTCGACGCCATGCTACCAAACGTGACCGACGAGGAAAACATCGACGTGACCACCTACCTACAGCGCGCCGAAGAAGCACGACAGCTCTCCCGCCTACGGATCAAGAACCAGCAGACGACTGACAGCCGCCGCTACAACCTTCGACGACGCCACATGGAATACCAACCCGGTGACCGTGTATGGGTATGGACGCCAATACGCCGACGAGGACTTAGTGAGAAGCTTCTTCGACGATACTTCGGACCGTACAGGGTACTTCGACGCCTAGGCACACTCGACTATGAGGTTGTCCCAGACGGCATTACGAACTCTCAGCGGCGCCGTGCGCGACCTGAAGTCGTCCATGTCGTGCGCCTTAAGCCGTTTTTCGCGCGTTAGCGAGCCTGGGGACTCTATTTTTTTTCCTTTGTTATTGTAATTTATTTGTGTATACACTTATTTTTTTTCTCTTCTATGTTCTTTCACAAGCATCGGGACGATGCTTTTTCAGAGGGGGGCATTGCCACGCCCACTTCTTGTCTTGTTTTGATGTATTCGGGTTTGACCGGCAGAGACGGTTATCAACGCTCGACGCTGTCCGCGAAGTAGTGTTCTAGAAGCGTCGCGATTGTAGTAGATCGGTTTGTTAAGATTGCGCCCCGCACGCGAATGTTCCAGCTTTGTCTAGAGATTACGCCGCCACCAGCGATATTGCTGGAAAGTTCGATAGCGCCTGTATAAAAGCCGACGCGCGTGACCGCTTGTCAGTTGATCGACGGACGACGCCCTGTTCGCCGCTATCATTGTACAGCGTGCATTTCTGTAGTTCTGGTTCTCATTTTCCGGCCACAAGTTCGGCCAAATAAACAGTTTCATCCTACAAACGCCGACTGCTGTCTTCGTCGACGTCACGACCACGTGACAATATTTATTTCTTTTGTACGAGCACGGGCGACCGGAACGCCGGTGCACAGCAACCAAAAACGAGAAACGGCAGCCATATTGGACAAAACTCATTTCCGTTTCCTGTTGTACAATGGCATCTCTTGGTCGGCTAATTTAGTTCATAACGCCACCGCTACCCTTATTTCCGTTGCAGTGTCAAAGGTACAGTTTCCCTTCTTTAGTGTATGGGTGTTCTCTGGGCATACGACAAAGTTAATCAGGAAATTTTGTGGTATATATTGAAAGGAATGGACATAGGGGACGATTGTATACAGCTATACAGGGAGATATACCGAGAAAATACAGTTTGCATAGAATGGGAAGGAATAAGTAGCAATGAGAACGTTGAGAGGCTGAGACAGGGATGTCCTTTGTCCCCGCTGTTATTCATGCTGTACATGGTGAGTATGGAAAAAGCGCTAGAACATACACATCTGCGCTGTGTATCTTACCACTTTACTTTCTCCGTGTTGTTTTGCGCTAGGTTTAATAATAGAAGGTAGCAACATTGGTTTTAACCTGTAACACAAACAGGGCGGCGTGATGATTGAGCAGAAGCTTCCAGGTTTATTTTATGCGGACGATATCGTCTTAGTTGCGGACAGTCGAGATGATATACAGCGGCTGGCGGGTATATGCGGAAGGGAAGGTGAAGCTCTTGGACTAGGATTTAGTGTAACGAAGTGTGGATTGATGGTATTCAATGACTCCTGTGATCCGACGGTGTCAATACAAGGCCAAGAAATACCGAGGGTGAGCGAATACAAGTACGTTGGAGTGTGGGTACATCAGAGTAATAGATACATGGAGGTACAGGAAAAAAGCCTCGGCAGCAAAAGGAAAGAGGAATGCTGCAATAATGAAGCACAGAGCATTGTGGGGATACAATAGGTCCGAGGTGCTTCGATGTCTGTGGAAAGGTGTAATGGTTCCGGGGCTTACTTTTGGGAACGCAGTGGTGTGCATGAGGGCAGAGGTGCAATCGGGAATGGATGTAAATCAAAGGACCGTGGGACGCCTCGCGTTGGGGGCTCACCGAAAGACAAATGAGGCTTTAAAGGGCCATATTCGACGGGCAGGTTTCGAGGCGAGCAGTGGCGTAGCCAGAAATTTTTTTCGGGGGGGGGGGGCTGGCAAGTCCATATATATGTATATATATATATATATATATATATATATATATATATATATGTATATATATATATATATATATATATATATATATATGTATATATATATATATATATATATATATATATATATATGTATAGGTCAGGCTCTGACCGAAACGTCGAAGTAATAAATGAAGTTTTCTTGAAGTGCCACCTCTCATACTTATACGGCAACCACTCCTTCAACTATATATATATATATATATATATATATATATATATATATATATATGTATATATATATATATATATATATATATATATATATATATATATATATATATATATATATATATTATATATATATATATATATATATATATATATATATATATATATATATATATATATATATATATATATATATGTTTATTGCGACTCGAGCGCTTACGCACGCGCACACACGCATTCTCTCTCCATAAATAAATGAATATGTTTATTTATTTATTTATTTATTCATTTATTTGGATGCGTGTGTGCGCGTGCGTAAGCGCTCGAGTCGCAATTCGTTAACAGTTCAAAAGCATATGCTTAACCGTGGCTAACTATAACACAAGTTCAAAAGTAAACAAAAGCTAGCGTGCGATAAGCCAAGGAGTCGAGCAGTCTGCAAGAGTGCTTGCGAGTCTTCTTGCGGCGGATGGCACTGCAGAGCAGCTTTTTCTCGGGAGTCTAGTTTCGCCACCTGGGCAGGTGGTATTGAGTGGAGATCGACCAGTGTCGCATACGTCCTTGTAAACGTCCAATAGTGGGCCGCCGCTGTTGTTGCAAGCCGATGGTTTAAAATGAATGAACCACGATTCCAATAGTTCTCCTTTCCCCCACTTTCGTTCCCGAGCTAACGTCGTCGCATAGTTTGAGTCGAAGCTATGTCCTGTGCAGGGGTGTGCATGGGTGCATATCTATCGAAACGTCTATGTCATTTTGTTGATAATTGTTTTGTTAAATTGGAGCGAACCTTTTACAATAATGAATTCACCCGTATTATAGAGCATTTTTTACATCCAAAGAGATGTGTACATCCTGCACCTGCGATTTTCTCATGGAAATGGAGTGCTTTCTTCGTTCCCAGCCCGCGCTGCACACGGCCATTTCATCGTTTTATAGCCCTCACACAAGGGCACTCTAGAGTGCGCTACGTGAGGGGACATCTTCCGGAAAGTCCTTAATGTGCAGTGATCACTGTTACAAGTTGCCACTCTAGCGTCGCCAGCGCGAAGTCGGTAGGTTAGGTCGTTCCGTACGCAAGCAAACACAGCGAAGACATCAGAGATGTGTCTGGAAGACTAAAGAACTTTAATCTAGCGGTATCACAGCTCAAGGAATTTCAGCAGTACAACACTTAAAGCAAACTAACATACGTATTTTTGAGCCATAAAACCCAACATAACTAACAAACGTATAAAATCGATCATCAGCTTACAAGAGGCAAGTATCACACAATTACCAAACATTAGTAGATATCAACACAGGCTGTACATCTAGGTTAACTGCGGACGTTAATCGAGTTAACAGTAGCTAAAGATGTGAAAGTTCGAAAGTATAAACAGATGGAGGCATACGTGCGATGACCGGAAGCGTTGAGTCCCAGATGATCGGATGAGAGAAGTCACAGAGAGGTCTGGCACGATTGCGATGTCGGCGGAGTTTCAACGTTGATCTTTCCGGGGGCTGGTGCTTGAAAGCGATCTCAAGCAAGTTCAGCTAACTTGAGATTGATGTCCCGATGCCTACGTCGCAGTCATTAATTACGCGTATCAACTAGATGAACGGCTAAGTTTAGGTGGCCAGCCGATACAGAGCCACACTCCAGAAGGGATATTTGGTGATTTGCTTCTGTGCCATGTTAGACAAGCAACTATAGACTGATTAGCAGGGCGATATCCCTTCGTGTCCCCCGCTTCTCTTACTGGGGCAAGAGGGACCTCCACATGGGTCCAATCATGCGCGTTTTATTGTTACCAACTCGGCCCTAAAAATATATTGACCACGCCCCTTTTTAATTATGGGGGGTATTCAAATGAGCGAGAGTGACAACCCGTTAAGGCGATCGCATACGGCTTGCCCACCTGCAATTTTCACCGTGAGAATGGTCCTTTTCTTTGGCTCTCAGCCGGTGCGTCTTGCAGTCTATGCCTGGTGCTGGGTGCATCGCGGCCTTCAACGACCCTGCCGTCGCCCCCGGTACAGGTACAATGGATGAAAACGTCAGTGGCGAACTTTCGAAGGAGAATACCCCTTCGGCTCTAAACACAACCCTCTCATGGTCCATCGGTCCCGCCGGTCAGCGGGGCAGCGCGGCGTCCGTTAATCGGCGTGGCGCCGGCTCGCAAAAATGGCAATCCGTGACAGACACACGACTTTTCTGCAAAGGGTCCTTTAGAGCAACGAAATGGCCTTACTGTGACGTACTGTGCCTTTCGCCCGAAAGACGAAGAATACTGTCGAAAACGACTGCCCGCTCTGCGTACAGGGGCAAGAGAACGAAACGTCCCTGGAGAGCTGTCAAAGATGACCACCCCCTTTTTGGGCCCTCCGCTAGCACAATATAATCCTTTCAGTTGAAGACGTCCCCGCCGCAACGGTGTATTCACAATAACAATAGTTACTCATTCGAGGTAGCACGGTATCAATGTGGGAGGGCGGAGCCCGTTATTGAGCGTGTCCCTGTGTCTCAAAATGGCAATCCATGGCACTACGCCTCTGTTTGCAGGGTATATCTGACCGTCATGCGCTGCGCAGCCAGCATGGCAGGCAGTTACAGGGACGCCATGGGTGCAGCGAGGACAGCCAGCCCAAATCAGCAATGTTAGCATCGAAGTGTCTTTTCGATTGTGGAAAAGAATTCTAGAAAAAATCCAGATTTTTTCCGGCACAGGCTGCTGTTTTGGTCGGTGGGACATGACAGTACGAAAAAATTTCGGGAGGTGAGGGGGGGGGAGGCTGTAGCCCGGTGGCGCATTAATTCACGTGTCATTTGCTTGGCGCTTCTTGCTACGACGTAGCATTGCGAGTGCTGGAGCTTGCACCCACAGTTTCTGCAGTGGAGGCTGAGATGGCCCGCACCGCCGTTGCGCACATTGCTGGCGTGCTCCCGCAAACGCCTCCAGGAACCTGTCGTTCATACATTGACTTGTCTGGCCGATGTAGTACAGTATCAACGGAAAAAGATCGGCACAAGTGACTGGTTGCCGGAGCGGCAAGACTGCGACACGCGGCGCTGCGTTTTTCCCGAACGCGCCGATATCGAGAGTGCCAAGCACATTCGATTTTCCAAAGCAGGGGTGCCCGGCGGAAAGCACTCCAACAAGCAGCTTTTTCTCGGCAACTGCGATAAAGATGTGGTTGCTCGGAACTTCAGCGAAAAAAGAAAAACAAAAAAGGATATCGTGTGCGTAGCCACATCTTAAGCAATGAACAAGCGTTACTTTAAGGTATGGGCTTTCGGATGGGGCAACAGCGCCGGCTACTCCTGCTTTGGAAAGTGGAATGTGCTTGGCAATCTCGGTATCAGCATGCTCGTGAACAACAGCTCCGCGTGTCGCAATTTTGCGGCTCCGGCCACCGTTCACTTGTGCTAATATTTTTCCGTTGAGACTTACTTCTTCACGCACGTTAGCGGTAGCGCACACAACACATTGGTGGTGCACTGAACAAAGCTACGTTTGTTCTCTGTCGTACACCCAGCTTCCTTGGCGTTCTGGTAGCTGGCTTTCCACAGATTAGATAGTCTGTTTGGCCCTGTGAACACGACCTTGACGTTAGCGGTGCATCCAATCTTCAGAAGCCTGTGTGACACACCGTGTACATATAGTACCACTGCTTACTTTTCCTTCTCCCCCGCCTCCCCAACCCCCCTCCATTTGTGGCACTTTTGTCAGCGCATTCAGGCGTTCACGTTTGAAGGTTTTAATACCTTCGGCCACTGACTGTGGGTACTCAGCATTTTTCTAGCGCTCGGCCTGAGCAAGAAACTGCTCTGACACTTGTGATAGTAGGAGAGGCGAAGCGCATTCGTTAGAGTTAGCTTCGCTGTACCCCTTATTACGAGCTTGAAATGACCCGACAAAAAGGGCAGAAATGGCTTATTGGCTCTACGCGCATACGACCAACACACACGGTTACCTGCGAAACACATCCGTATGCCCAGAAATCTGAGGCTATTATTTTTCGGTGTTTCATGGGTGATAAGAAGCGGATGATGACACTTTGTAAAAGCATCTAGTAGCTGGGACACATCATTATAAAATCTTGCTTCTATCCAGGAAAACGAGGTAATCGTCAACGTACCGGTACACTGTCTTGATATTTGAACTGATAAGTTGGCTCCCCAATTTTCTGTTCACACGGACAAGATACAGATCACTAAGGATGGGCGCGATGCATGAAGCAACGCAGATTCACTGTTTTTGAAGAAAAATATTTCCGTCCCATTCAGAAAATGTGGCTCGCAAACAGAAAGAAAGCAACTGGAGAAACCCTTGCAACGATACGCAAACGGTATTTATCAATTTCAATTCATCATAAGCCTCGATGCGTTCTTGAACGCACAAAAGCAGCTCATTACGGGCTAAGGAAGATATTTGACGTCGATCGAGAAAGTTATTGCAAGACTCTGTTTGAAGACAACTGGTCACTTGCTAAGAATTATTCGTCAAAAACAGATCGTTAATGCTCAGTAGCTTCAACTTGTCTTAAATCTAAAGGCCAACAGACGTTTGCATATACCTGATTCTGACACGATGATGCGCAAGGGCCATCCTGGCTTATGGGCCATCAATGAAATGAACATTTCAAAAACAATGCTCTTTAACTTCCGATATCACGAGCGAGTTTGCTGCGGTTGAGCTTTTGACATAATCTTTTTGCTTCGCTCTTTACTTTCTTCAGTGAAGCGTCGTTTTCATTTAAGAATGCATATCCAATAGCTGCATTGGCCTTCACTTTTAAGTTCCCATGCGGAAGAATCCCAAATCCGCCTTCTTTGTCTGCAGGAAGGACTTCTAGGTTAATATCCCCAAGAAAATTGCGAGCACTGATTAAGGGTATTTTTGACATGGGGAGCATTGCCGGCGATACCGCATAAACGCCTGCTGAAATACACCTTTAAACATCACGGCCTTCAGCACACTTTGAAACATCTCTGATTAACGTTAACAATTCTGGAGCAGACTATCTAGGTTCCATTGCAAGTTTGAGTCCCTTCTCTAGGGTATAGCTTGGGTGTAGGGTGTAGCACGGTGTTACTTGGTTTTCCATTGCTGTTTCTAGCTCAACAAGGCAAAAACAACATGCCAAAACCTACGTGATTCCACAAATCATTAAGCTAACATGGCAAAGACTTTGGACGCGCTTTTGGATTTCGGATTTCCCTGTCGGCGATCCATGCCGTACTGGTTGTCTGACTGTAGCTGGCGATCTACTCATGCGCGTCACCATCCGTGCGCAGATCGACGCGGAGGCACTTCACGTTGACAGTCGGAGAAACGTTGCTCACCGAAACTATCGCCCTATCGAAACCCACTCGCACGCACCATCGGCGGGCGCATATGTGGCGTGGCAGGGGCCAGCGTGCGTTCGAAAACGCGCGCGCGTGCCCAATCACGTGACCTCAAGAGAAGATCCAATAGCGCGCAAGCGCTCCCGGCGGGGGCCGCTCGCTTCCTTCTCGCTCTCTTTTAAATGCGAATGCATTTCTTAGTCGCGCTATGTGAGGCATCCGGCGTTGTCCGCGCGCATCTCCACTCTTACTCCCTTTCCCATAGCAACAGCTGCGGGCGCGTGCGCTTATCCTCGCCCCTAGCAACCGGAGCAGGTGGTGCGGGTGGAGTAGCGGAGAGTGAGTGGAGAGGAGGAGCGCGCTCTGGCGTGTGAGGGCGCTCGCATCCGAGCTCCCGCGTGTGTGGAGAGTGTGTAGGAGAGGGTAGGTGCAGTGCTTCGCCGCTCCTTCTCTCGCCGTTCGCTCTCTCTCCTCCCTGCGCCACCGCCCCAATGCAGTGCGTTTGAAACGCGTCTGTAGCGTTTGTGCTGTCTTGGCACAGCCTGAAAACAGCGCGTTCTAAACGCGTTTGTGCTGCATTGAAGGCGGTGGCAACATCCCTGAGGTGATTACGAACGCACGTAGGAAGCGTTCGTTGAAAGAGGCGCCCAATATTGAGACACTTGAGCGCGTCGATTTGTCCAGCTTTACGCCATTAAAATTACTACGCCGTGTACTCTCGGCGCAAGAAATGCATTCGCATTTCCTCACGATTCCCTTCGGGGAGGTGGGGGCATTTTTAGGGGCGAAGCTCCTTAAGGCGGCACCCGTTCGTCCCTTGTAGTCGTCGTGGTCGTAGTAGTGAGTAACAAGTCTTACGCTTTGACCTCCAAGGTGGTGCCGGTGGGAGATTTCTCCTGTGCGTTGTTGAACAATAAATAATTCGCAGCGTGCGCGTTAACTAAAAGCCGAATTCTTCTGTCTCTCATTCCCCATTAGCAGCCATTGGCATGTTCCAGTAGGAAACGTTAGTAGAAGTAGAAGTGTAAGTGTTAGCTAAAAGCCGACTTCTTCTGTCTCTCATTGCCATTAGCAGCCATTGTTTACCTCCAAGGTAGTGCCTGGTGAGATTTCTCCTGTGCGTGATTAAACAATAAAAATTTTGTTCAAAACGCAGTTGATTGATGAAATAAACCAACGAAAGACGCCAGATGTTTTGTAAAAGCAGAACGAAAGAACGCCAGATGTTTTTCTTAAAGTGTAGTAGAGTTGCATGTAGCCACCTCGCCCGATCGTCAACGGGCGAGGTGGACCGGCAAAGGCGCGAGGACCCTGCCGTACGAGAGTTAAATCACACTAAAAGACATACTTTGCGGGCGATACACTCTAGTGAGCTTTCAACTTTTCGTCTTAATGTACATGATAAAGAAATTATTTCTACGAAAAACGCAAGGCACACCTTGAGCAATATGTTTGGTTTTGGGACGCTAAATGGAACCATGAGGCGATGCGAAGCCGGAGCACTTGCACGATCGCGTTCCGTTGGCTTTCGTTGGGCATGCTACCGACCTCGCGTCGTGGAACGAGCGTCCTGTCTTCCCTCTAGCCTTGCCTTTAATTCGCACAGGGCGAGCGGGGAATGCGGTCGCTCTTGGCGCTCTTTCGCTCGGGAGCGGACTTCTTCCTTGCATTTCACCGATCACAAGTGATAATGAAGGGACCACGTAAACCAACAGTACAATAAAAGTTTGATGTTTAATATATACACGATGTTTCACACTCTTTATATTATGTACTGGGCGCATTTCACGGAAGAGTTTCACGGTTTACAGATGATTCCCTCCGTAGCTTCGCCCCACTCATCATCATTCACCCCGTGGATATGCTGTGATTTTTCTCTCTCGCATGCGCTGCGGCGCCAGCAATCCATATTACGCAGCCCGGTCAGCCCCACCTCTCCCCCTGGCTACGCTACTGGAGGCGAGGGAAGCTCAGAGCAAAATAAGGTTCGAAGAAAGGCGAAGAAATATGAAGGAGAGTAGATGGGCAGAGAAGGTGTTCCGGTATTTGTATAGGAAGAGCGTTGGCACACAGTGGAGAAAAATAACTAGGAGGCTCACTATACGGCCGGTGGTGTAAGCAATATGTCAACAAAGAGCGTTAAGCGAAAGGTCAGAGAGGTGGAGAGTATTTACTGGACGGCAGCTATGGAGAAAAAACCGGTTTTGAGTAACTACCGAAAGGGCAAAAATGAAATAAGGAGGGAGGCATTTTACGATAATTCAAGGGGAAGCGCTTTACAGTTTCAAGGGAGATCGGGTTGCCTTAGGACGCGTAGTTATAAAGCGAGATTCAGTAAAGGAGAACAACAATGCACATGCTGCGGGGAAGATAAGGAAACGGCGGAGCATGTTGTGATTGAATGTGGAGATATCCACCCAGGTGTACGTTTGGGCACGAGCCTACATGAAGCCTTGGGTTTTAGGGACAACAATGGAAAGCTGAACACACCCGCGATTGAAATAAGTAAGAGACGGTTAGAGTATTGGTGGTAGAAAATTAGAGAGAAAGGACAAAAATATATATTGGGAAAAAATGAGGACAGTCTGCCGTAAAGGGCAGAGAACTGGGCTGAGAATTAACGTTTTTTTTCTGTAGTAAGACAGATTTTATCAAAGTGGAGGCATTAGGCCAACATAAAAAAAAAGAAAAAAGGAACGAGATTTTTTTGTTGAGCCAGGTGGCACACTTGTCACCGCCCCGTTATAAAGGGGACGCTCATAGCATCCATCCATCCATCCATCCATCCATGGTAAGGAACCTTACCGGCTGGGCGGGTGAGGTTCCGTAAATGCGCGAGGAGGAGGAGGAAACAACTTTATTGAGTAGTAGGGAAGAGGGAAAGGGAGCCAGGACATGGGGGGATGCTAGGTCGTGGCCCAAGGGGCCGCGGCTGTCGCCGTCCATTCCGCCAGCCTTGACTGAGTGGCCTGCTCTGGACATCGCAACGTTTTTTTCCCACTCTGCTGGTGTGGGGGGCAGTTGCAGGAGCTCTTTAGGGGATGGGTGGCGGTCGCATCTCTATTGAATGTGGTCCTGTCCCGCCTGAGCTAGGACGCAATATGTACACGACGAGACGCTGTCATCCTTCAGGATGGCTGCCTGGGGCTCTCCTGGGGCTGAGCACACTGAGCGTTTGAACTCTGCGCAAGGCCACGGCCTGGTGTCCTTTTAGGCCTCCACATGGAGGAGGATAGATTTGTCGCTCCTCTCTTTGTCGACGGAGGCGATCTCCATAACTTGTTGATGCCTCTTCAGAGTTTGCCGGATGAAGCTGCACCTCTGCCCGGTTTGTATTTGCGTGGGCTGCGAGGTGGGCAGCTTCGTTGCCGGGGTTTCCCTCATGGCTGGTGACCCAGAGAAGCCTAATGCTCACCGCTGGCTCTTGGAGTTTTCTTACCGCGGTTTCGCTTACTTGTCCTGACCTAAAGCTTCTAATCGCTGACATGGAGCCAGACACGATGAAGAGCGTCCCTTCGATAGCCGTTGCCATGGCGATGGCGGCCTCCTCCGCCTCCAGGATAGGCGTAGCTGTGATTTCCTCGGTGCTCAGGATTCTTCCCGTTCCGTCCACAGCAGCTATCACGTATTTGTCGTGTCCTATAGGGGAGGCGTCCACATACGTGGCCGGTTTGTCTGCCAGAGTCATACAGAGGGACTCAGCGAGCGCGCGTCGGCGTTCTTTGTTGTGCTCTCCCATGTTCTTTGGCAGCGGTTGACGTATCAGTTTGTTCCTTATTACTTTTACTATTTTCACTCTCTTTGTGGTCCCTGTGAGGGGAGGAGGATTCATCAGTTGCAAGATGTCGTGCCCTTGTTGCGTGCACGACAGTCTCCACCACTGCGCAACTCGTTGCGCTTCAATGATTTCGCTGACGGTGTTTTGGAGGCCTAATTGCATCATTCTTTCGTTGCTCGCCCATGTAGGGAGTCCGGTGGCCACTCTGTAGACTGAACGCAATAGAGAGTCTATCTTTGCGATGTCGGTCTTTCGTAGCTGAAGGAAAGGGCAAGTGTATGCGATCCTATAAACAAAGTATGCCTGTATTAGCTTGCATGCTTCTTTCTCTTTGAGTCCGAACTTGCGGCCTGTAATGCGTCGCAGCAGGCCCGTGACCTGGGGAGATGTGCTTTACAGTCTTTTCAATGTTTCTTTGCAACTTTTCTTCTCTTCTAGGAAGAGTCAAATACCCTGATGGTCTGGACCTGGGGTACTACTTCTCTGTTGACTATGATTTGTAGTGCACTTCTGACTGCCGGTGTTGTTTTGCCAGCAATAAACAGTTCTGACTTGGCTCAGGAGCATTTTAGTCCATTGCCGTAGGCTTGTACAGTGTTGGCCGCTTCTTGCAGTGCTCCTCTGATGGCTTCGGCATCAGCGGGTAGTGAGCTCTTGTATGATCTCTTGATCCGACACCGGATGCATCCGGAGGAGCTGGCTGACCTTTTTGGCAGTTGCCCCTTTGCTGTTGTCGGGATCCAGCAAATGACGAAACAAGAAGCAGGGGTTACTCGAGCCGAGCTGACTGTTTAGCGTGTTGGACAGCTGCATCCACTGAGCCGAACTTCAGAAATACTCTTGGGAGTATTTCTGAACTTCCGTTTCAGCTTGAGCCAGGACTAGTTTAAGTTGACGGTCATGTTGCGCTTCAGCCATTCCGCTTGGAGAGTCTGCTGGACCGGCCGTATATATATATATATATATATATATATATATATATATATATATATATATATATATATATATATATATATATATATATATATATATATATATATATAGTGGCCAAGTACCCTTTGCAACGAGTGGACTTAATGAAGTGTCCTAGCCATAAAAACAAAGAAAACATGAGTTAAAAAACACACAGACACGTCAGAATTCACAGATCACACACTTCCAGCTCCGTGAGTGTCCTCCACCACGCTTCGAGACGAGCTTTCGTCGTGCGCACACTTTTGCCACCGCGGTTTCCTTCCGCATCGAGAAATCCGAGGGCTTGCGGCAGGGTGGTACCCTCTGCCGTAGGGGGAGTCAACTTCGAACAGCGTAGAAGCAAGTGCTCGATAGTCTCCCGCTCGCGACCGCAGGACCTGCACACCGCCGCGCGCCTCTCGGGGCCGCAATCAAAACGGCTTCGATAGTCGAGAGTGCGCAGCACGCCCGCCCGAGCCTCGAAGAGGAGGGTGCTACCATAGCTATGGTCGTACAGCGCTGGCTCCGTCGCAATATCTTTCTTTCTTTCACGGTAGAGGTTGAGGGTAGTCTTGGGAAGCATGGCTGAATGCCGAATTTCTCCCTCTGCCTCGCGAACCCGGTCACGAATGCCTTTAGCAGTCTCTCGCTCAGGTCCAGTTTCGATATAGTCGAGGAGGCCGTATTTCCGCCTCAAGAACATCACTCTGGACCTCCATTGAGTGCGGATGCCCTTGATGTAAATATATCGAAAGAGCCTGCGTGCCCACCTGTTGTCATTCACGGTCCGTAGCCGACATTCGAACGAGATTTTGCTGTGGGCCTCTCGAGCCTCGAACGAGGACCATCCGACATCCCCCTGGATAGCCTCCACGGCGACACGGCCAATCCATCCCAAGGCTATGCTGCCCACCTCTCGTTGCCCACGTTCCCGTGTACTTAGCTTTAGGTGCACGTTAAAGAACCCCAGGTGGTCGAAATTTCCGGAGCCCTCCACTACGGCGTCTCTCATAATCATATCGTGGTTTTGGGACGTTAAACCCCAGATATTAATTATTATTATTCGTTGCCCACGTTCCAGCCAATGCCGTGTTGGGGCTGACAGACATATGGCCGAGTTACCGTAGGTACGTCCAGGCACATGCACGGCTTTCCACAGGTCGAGCACCATGTGGTATCGGCTGCAGCCCCACAGGCATTGTCGACGCAGTATGCGGTTGGCTCGCTGTGCCACTTGTCTCAAGTTGGTTTCATGCCCCGCTATGGGCTTGTCTGAGGTGGACCGTAGCACGCCTAGATAGCGGTATTCCTCCAGTCTGGGAAGCTCCTCGCCATTTGGTAGTACCAGAGCAGCCTCGGCACAATCACCAGAGAACTGAAGCACCACTGACTTCTTCGGATTGAAAGCCAGGCCTAGAGTGTCCAGGTGGTTGGCTGATGTCTCGACCAGATGCTGCAGTTGCGCCTTATTTTCGGCCAGTAGCACGAGATCATCCGCGAAAACAAGCCCGAGGAGTGTCCAAGTCGTTGGGGTGCCGTCCTTGGACCAGTTGAGCCTGAACCCCACACCTGAATCCAGGAGGGCATGTTCCAGACCCACCGTGTACAACATATACAGAAATGGGGAAAGAGGGCAGCCTTCTTTCAGTCACCGCTGTACTGTTACTGGGCGCGTGCGTGTTCCACCAAAGGTGGTTTCAACTGTGTTGCCAATGTAGAGTGGGCGCAGTAGTTCGATCCACACAGGCGGCATATTGAGGTCTTCCATTCGAGAAAGAAGGTGTCCGTGTGGCACGCTATCGTACGCCTTGGCCACGTCTAGAAAGCAGGCGATTAGCCCGCGCGATTCCCTGCGTGCCTTCTCGATGCTCTTTATGAGCACAAAAAGATTGTCCTCTCCTCGCCGATTCCGACGGAAGCCATTTTGCAGCTCAGTAAGTGGTCCCTGCGTTTCCGCCCACCCACTCATCCATCTCTTTATGACCTGTGTGAAAAGTCTGTACAGCACACTGGTGACGGTGAGTGGTCTATAATCGTGCAGTTGGTCACTGTTGCCTCCCCTCTTGGGCACCAGGCACACCTTGCCACGGCGCCAGTCCTCTCGGATGGGGTCACCATGAATAATGCCGGTGAAGATGGACGCCAAGGTCTCTCTTGCATTCTGTCCAAGCCTTTTCACTAGCCCAGGTAGAATTTCATCCAGTCCTTCGGCGCTCTGGGCTCCAATGTTGGACATGGCTCGGTTGATTGCCACACGGGACACCTTCCACTCGCAATCCGCCGTGGTGCCGTTGTCCATCTCACATCCTTTTTCACGAGGCTGGTATGACACTCCCTGTTGTTCTGGCGACGGGTTGTCAGACATTCGCTGCATGTGGATCGTCACGTGTTCTTTCACGTCTGCGACAGCTTGACCTGTTGCGTGTTAGCTGAGACTAGCGACACCTACCCACGATTGAGAGAACGACACGAACGTTCGGCGCGAGCTCATAGAGTTTCATACAATAACCTACAGAGGAAACTGGCACTGCGATCGTTCAACCACCATGGGAATGATGGGAAGTACAGGCTTCGGATTGAATTGCGCGCGATATCGGATGTCATGGTTAAAACGTCTCGGCGCGCTGGCGTCGTCGAGGCACCCTTGACGCAGTTCGTTCTTTGCATTTTGCTTCGTATTAGCGTGCGTCGCTCATCGGAGTAGTGCAGCTTCCACATGCACCAACGGGATTTCTCCGCCGCTGACTGCTTCTATTGCGAGAGCACCGACTAACAAAACTGCTGCAATGCGCGTTGCAGAAAGGACGCGATTTCGACGAGTGAATGTCGTGCCTTGGTGGAGCGCGACCAGCGCCTGCGACCTCTACCTCCCGTGTTGCTGAAGCGCAGTGTGTGGTAGTGTATGCATGAGCGCAGACGTCAGTCACCCATTGTTAGAAAACGCACACCGTGCCATTTCTCTCCTTATTTGACGACGCTTTGAAGAAGTGCAAAGCGGGTTACCAGTGTTGATTATGAGATTGTTGATATCGTGCTTACGCGGGATTCACGATTCGCTGTGTCCAAATATATGTTCACAACGTAAGCTACCACAACGGTTTAATCATGATCATGAGCGTTAGTCGTCGCGATAGAGACATGCCGTCAACATGGGTGCATCCACGTCAAACGGTGCTATAGCGGCCAAACACGAATAGACATTGTACAAGCTCTCATATATCACTACACAATAAGCACTACTTCTGTGAAGACACGTTTTACTTTCGTGTTATACCGATTCCTATGACGGAGCGATCGGCCATGTTTTTTCTGCAGTTTCAGTTTCGTTCTTTGCGAGGCGTGGGCAGTGGGGTGCGTTGCAAAGCACTCAAGCAGTGCCTTTGTTGTTCAAAGAGGCTGAAGACCGTTAGGTTTCTTGGTTTGCTGCCGCGTGGCAGCTTTACAAGTTGTATTTGACAATTTTAGCAAAGTGTTGTGCACTCACCGCTGCGCATAGATGTAGCGTCCCATGCCAGTGCAGGAAACTGCACCGAGTTGATGTTTTGTGATAGGCGCTACTGGTCAAAACTCTTTCAAATCGACTGCAAAACGACGTCGAAGCTATGTAGACGCACCGTCAAGGGCCTCTGACTTGACTTCACAACAAAACGAGAGATGCGTTGGAGGCAGGCCACTACTTGCACAGACGCATCTGGCATCGCAGCAGATGATACGTTAAAGGGGACCTCCAACACTTTTTTTGAAGCGCCTACATCGCTGCCGACCGCATCAACGTGCAGTGACACTCGCCAGAACTATTGCGGGCGGAAATGACGAAGATGACCACTGGCCTATCATTGAATAAATGTAACGTTGGAAGTAATAACGGCGTCGCATCACAAAAGGGGTTATTATTGGGTTTAGTTTAGCATGCTTTTGTCACTAAACACCAACTAGACGAATGATCTTAGACTTTTTCAGCTTTAAAACTGCAGCGCCCGGCAAAGAATGCGCCGAACGCCACGGCGCTGGAGGAAACGCGCTGGGGACGCTCCAGGCGCCGTTGTTTGAAAAAAGCTAAAGGGAAAAAAAACGTAAGAGCGTTGATATAGACGCCGTCGCAGCAAGAAAGATGACTAAAACTACAAAACATGATAGAGGCGTTCTCGATCTGCCTCGTTTCGCACGTGCAGTTCACTTTTAAGTGGTTAAGTGCCACCAGAAAGAGGGCATCACCATCGTCCCAGGACATTGCCCAGGAGCACGAGCCGCCATGGCTCCACGAGCCATTGCACGAGCCCACATTACATCCGGGGCACGACATCGACGACATTCCATCGGGGAAGCCGCCGCACGAACACGCAGCCAGGCCGAGCACCAGGCACTACCCCACTGGAGCGGCAGAGTCTGGCGTCAGCCGGTTTCAGGGACCCATCGGCCAACGTCTGTAGGGCCGCCAGGTAAGAACAACCGAGCAGGGCTGCCTCTCAGTCGTCCCTGGAAGGGTTGGATAGAGCGGATAGGTATGGCGTTTGGGTGTGGCTAGGGTTACGTCCAGACGTAACTGTAGTCACCGCTATCGTTACGTCCGTAACCCACGGCAGGGATCTGTTTGGTGTCGCAGAAGTCTGTTGCCAGACTGAGAAGCGCGAAGAAATTTTCCTGTTGCTCAGTGAAGGCCCTCTGCACCCTTCGGGCGCCGAAAACTAATCGTGGCTTCGCCTTCGCTTCGCGAGTGCGGCCATTTCGCTAACGGTAAATGGCCGGTTGGCAGGGTCTCCGTCATGCGCTACTGGCCGCTGTCGCAGCCACGCGGTGTTTAGCCCGAGCGCCTGCCCCATCGGGGCAGGCGCGCGTCCGTGCCAGCGTCCGCGGTGTGCCCGTGTCACTGGGACGCATGTAACCCATGAGCCGCTTCGCGCTTCTAAGTCTGGTAACAGACCAATGCAACACCAAACACTACCCTGCCGAGAGAAAAAAACGAAAAAAAAACCGGGAGAGTAGCGAGGCTCGAACCAACGTCCTCGCAGTTTCGAGCACGACACGTTAACCGCTGCGCCAAAGGGGCCAATCGGTTCGGTAATTTGTATTGTCACGCTGGACGTAACTTTAAAGGGCCCCTCACCAGGTTTGACAATTTTGAGCTGACGAGCGCAATGCATGCACTGGGCGTTCACGATTACGTCTGCCAAAATTTGCAAGGCTATGCACCGCGCAAATGGGTCAAATTTCGAGCTGCCCTTCTCGCGGCCGCGCACCCAGAGAATGAGGGGATGACGTACATGAGAGAATGGCCCTACGTCGATGGTAGTGCTGTGACGTCGCTCCTCTACGTAGACGACTGTGCTCTGACGTCGCCAACAATACACACTGCGATAATTATTTGACACGACGTGTAGTTTGTGTAATTTGTTGCTTGAATGGATGAATAAATTGAGAGCAAAAATAAAACACACGAACGGAATGTGTCCGTTTTCTTCTTTTAATTTTTACTGCTAATCGCAGCAAGATTCGACACTAATCTACCTCCGTTTCGCACGCGTTTGTGTTCTCGCGCTTTGCGCATCGGGCAAACGCCACCCTTTACAACGAAACTAATTTTCTACCGCGTTCCAGCGCTGATTAAGCTCAGTTATCCTCCCGCGTCTAGCTAGATGTTATGCGGCACACCGCTAGTCTCGCGTCGGTACAAATGTTGCAGCTTTCGTGCTCAGTAATAGGTTTAAAGCCAAGTGATCGGCGAGGGCGCATTCGGCATAACTTGCAGAGACGAAGCGCTAAGAACGCCGCCACAACACCGCTCGAGTCTCGGGGGCTCGGGCTGGTTCGGGCTCGTCATAGAGTTTCATACAATAACCTAGAGAGGAAACTGGCGCTGCGATCGTTCAACCACCATGGAAATGATGGGAAGTACAGGCTTCGGATTAGATTTCGTTAGCTTGCGAACTGTCTACGGATCTTTTTCTACAGTTTCAGTTTCGTTCTTGGCGAGGCGTGGATAGTGTGGTGCGTTACAAAGCACTCAAGCAGTGCCTTTGTTGTTCAAAGAGGCTGAAGACCGCTAGATCTCTTGATTTGCTGCTTCGTTGCAGCTTTACAGGTTGTATATGACAGTTTTAGTAAAGTGTCGTGCACTCACCGCTGCGCACAGATGTAGCGTCCCATGCCAGTGCAGGAAATTGTGTAGAGTTCGTCTTTTGATAAGCGCGTCTTGCCAAAAGTTCAAATCGGCTGCAAAACGACGGCAAAGCTAAGTAGACGCACCTTGACGCTCCTCTGACTCGACTTCACAACAAAACGAGAGATGCGTTGGAGGCAGACCACTTGGACAGACGCACCTGGCATCGCAGCAGACGATACGTTAAGTGTTTCTCACTCAATACGGTACTGTTATTTCTATAAATAGATAATGGGTACTTTCGAGGGAAAGACAAGCGCGTTTGTTTCAAGTGCTGTAAAGAAAATAATCCATTATATTGTGATGCCAAATCTGCAACACAGTTGCAGAGCAATGCATACCCTGGTGGTTAAATTTGTCCAGGTTTCAGTTCTTTTACGCACAAAAGAATAAAGCAAGTTCGAATTAGAAATAACTTCATATCGCTTTGTTTTACACTCGGCAAACGAGCGTCGCAAATCTCAAGAACCTAATCCATCCGAAGCAAATCCAAAGCCTGTACTTCCCATCATTCCCATGGTGGTTGAAGCGCCGCTCAAGGAGCCCGCGTGGACACTAGCGCCAGATTCCCCTCTAGGTGTTATTGTAAGAAACTCTATGGGGCTCGTCATGCGCCCGTGACATTTTGTGCGCATAACGTGTTCATGCGTATGCGTTGTGATCCTCCTGCTCGGGTGCCGCAGAGGGCAGCGAAGGGATTTGGCTTGCGAAGGCTACATGGGGCGAGCGGCAAGGGTTTGCAGCTCGCCTCCTCGCATCGTGGTTTCGCGCCGCTACAAATATTGTTTTTCTTATCTTCTAACCGATTAGAAAAATTCTTTTGGCAAAATGCTCTTTATTGGGCTCGCAACAACTTGCAATGTCTAACTAAAATTGGTCACCTGGTGAGGGGCCCATTAAAAGGGCCCCTAAACCACCAACGGACGCTCGCTTGCTCCTCTCCATGCCTTTCCTCTATCCACAACAGCCGTCATGACGTCACCTGTATGATTAGGTGACGTCGCGAGCAAGAGACGCTGTCAGCGGGCGAAAAAGAGCCTGTTTTTTGCTAACAGATGCGCGCGCTTCTTGCGTTTCCACCTCGGACGCTGAGGAAGGGCACTCGGAGAGGTGGATAGACGAACCGACGAACGCATCCCAACGAAGGAAAGAGCGAAACGAGGAGACGCGTGCAACCCCTCCAGCGTTCGCTGTAGACTCGTGCACAACTGCAACGCCACAGCCAAATTTAGACCTCTGGGTGGTTTAGGGGCCCTTTAAGCAGATTGCTTTGGTAATCTCTGCTATCCTTCTTCTACAGGGACAGGCATGCCGGAATGGGCGGTGAACCTTCTCGGTGAGTGTAGCGGCTTTATGTTATTAGTGTATACTGCATATCCTGTATGCGATTCGTAATATGTCAGTGAAAGAAGGACATCTTGGATAATAGAACTGGCACGCTGTGCGATCTGAGTGGCTATACAGAACGCTTTAGGCTGTCGTGCTAAGCAATTTGTGTAAGGCACAGCATACAACTTGTGGCTGAAAGTGGACGAAAAGACAACTTGTGGCCGGCAGGGAGCGAACCTGTAGCCTTGGGATAACTCGCCCGATGCTCTACCAATTTAGCTACGGCGACGGTCGTCCTCCCGTCCACATTATCGGGTATTTATGTGCATGGCAACCTGGCAGTGTTAGTCAGCGCCGCTCGTAGCCATGACGGCGAGTGTAGAACATCTATTTTTTTCGCCAGCAGGCGTCAGGTAGCACACGAACTTTTTTCTTTTTGTTAACGAGCGGACAGCTGACCGAAATATTTTTCTCTTCGAATTGTTTTCTCTCCGTATGCTACCTGAAGCCATCGTGTCTGCCGGAACGAGGCTCTGCCGTAATGAGGCCCTCGCCATGGATGAGACGAAAGAGGGAATTTTGAGGCCTCGTTTCTTTGTTTGATGCAACCTTGATGAAAACCAGCAGATAATGAAGCCAAGGAATCTACAGGGGACGTTAATTGTACTTCAACAACAGATCATAGCATTTTGAATAAGGAAGGCTATAGAAAAAAATCACAGCATATCCACGGAGTGAATGAATGATGAGTGGGCGAAGCTGCGGAGGTTCATCGGTAAACCGTGAATCTTCCGTGAATTCTGCCCAGTACATCATCGCCGACGTGAGATCGGGCGCGTTTATACTAAAGGTTCGATGAGTTATGACGACTTGCAGCTCACTTTAATTTTACATGTACGCTGTGAATTTTCATTGTTTAGAAAACCATTGCTTTAGAAAACATCTGGCCTCTTCCGTTAAGCAGCTGGCGTCTTTTCGTTTTGCTTTAGAAACATCGGGCGTTCTTTCGTTTTGCTTTTAGAAAACATCTGGCGTCTTTGGTTGGTTTATTTCATGAATCAACGGCGTTTTGAACAAAATTTTTATTGTTTAATCACGCACAGGAGAAATCTCACCAGGCACTACCTTGGAGGTAAACAATGGTTGCTAATGGGAATGAGACACAGAAGTCGGCTTTTAGCTAACACTTACACTTCTACTTCTACTAACGTTTCCTACTGGAACATGCCAATGGCTGCTAATGGGGAATGAGAGAGAGAAGAATTCGGCTTTTAGTTAACGCGCACGCTGCGAATTTTTTATTGTTCAGCAACGCACAGGAAAAATCTCCCGCCGGCACCGCCTTGGAGGTCAAGATCTGGTACTAGCGTTACGACTGGTTACGCACTACTACGAGGGACGTACGGGTGCCGCCTCAAGGAGCTTCGCCCCTAATAACGGCAGATTAATACCCTTGCTCGGTATTCAAGTCACTGATAACTCGCATATAAATGAATAAATTATAATAAGCTTAGTGACAGTCATGACTATAGATTATGTAGGATACATAGCGTTCTTGTCAGAAAGGATAATTCTGTGCCGTTCCGGCCAACAAGTCAGCACGACATTGAACGGTGAAGCAGTGTTTTCGTGAACATGCACATTGAATTTGATAGTAGAGCTTACATAATACCAGACCATCTTCAGATAGGGAAATCTGGTAAAGATGAGCAGCCCAGCTCCATTTCGTCGCGGATTTCTGTTTTTGAAAAGTTCACACAATAACACGCGCTGCGTATAAGAATTGGAAACTTACGCGTATGGGATCAGCATAGATGACAGGTAGCATGCTAGTTACGCGTTTGCCAATACGCACGCAGCTTCGTCACTGCGCATTTGTAGGTGCGTCGACCGTTGCGTTGGGGAGCTTCGATGCGCGCGAGCCTGCTGGTTGGGGAAGGACTCGTGCGCGCATCAGCTCACGCGACAGAACAGCTTCAAACATGGTATGTTATGTGCATATGATATGAAAAAAAAGATGGATGCACCAAAACGCAAGAAAGTAGCCATGGAGCCAACCTGAAAGTTTCGTCGCTAGGCGGGGTCGCAAAATAGCCAATTTGGCGCAAAGTAGCCACCAAAGGCATCCTGAATCCCTAGCCGTCTCGAGCTTATTCTCTTCTGCAGCACGTTTACGTTCGACATTCCACTCATAACTAAAGTACCTCCGCTTACGATGAAGTGCGCGCAGAATGCGTTCCTCAAATGGCAGCGCGAATTCCCAATACAAACCAGATAGAAAGGAATAATCTCAGTATTGACAGAACGCAAACGCATTCCCCGTGCGGTGAGTTGCTGCAGTATTATCTTGCAATAACGTAGTATTTAATATTGTCACGGGAATCAGGAATACGCTGAAGAGACAGAAGCGGGTATATTACAATATTTACAAGTAGCTGTGCCACCAAATGGCTGCCACCATCTCGCGCCGCATTCCAGCTTCTTTTTTGTCTCTTCGTCCCTGGTTTGTCTCCAACGGCGTGCTCATGTAGAATGCCTCGTAACATCACCCCCGGCGGACAGAGCGCCGTCCCGGCGCCTCCTCACTCATTCAGGACTGGCAGTGCAATAGTGCTTGAGGCGCGACACCTGAACGACATTAGTAGGTGGTGTAGCAGAAGAAGACGAACGCGGAAGGACGGGAGGGATGAGGTAGTCGACGTGGTTGACCTTGCGGATAACGTTGTATGACCCAGTGTAGCGAGGGAGGAGCTTCTCGCACAAGCCTCCGCGGCGATACGGCGTCCAGAGTAGGACAAGAGATTCAGGAGGGTAGTCGACTTCGCGGTGCCGATTATCGTAGCGCACTTTTTGTGAAGCCTGAGAAGCACAGAGCCTAGCGTGAGCGATGCGGCGAGCCACGCGGGCTCGGAATTGCCGACAAAGACCAGCAGAGGGCAACTCGCCACTCATCACACGCAACGAATTCGATAGGTCGTGGGAGGTGCGACTCACCCGGCAGGACTTGGGAAGCCAGCAGGCGACCTTTGACCAGGCCAAGCGAGCCGCTCGGGCCAGTGGGGCCCTGGAATAGGGGCTCCAACCACGGGAACCTTAGTTTGCCATTTGAATAAAATGTTTATTCCTCCTCCTCCTCGAGAAGCGACATCCTGAGCACACATGGTTGGTGCGGCGGGATCAGATGGAAGAAACGTCCCGAATGGCAAGGTAGGGTTGCGGCCGTACAGAAGAAAGAACGGCGAGTAGCCGGCGGTGTCATGCCGGGACGAATTGTATGCAAAAGTAACGTAGGGTAGAGTTGCGTCCCAATCACGGCGGTCAGTAGAGACGTACATTGACAACATATCCGTGAGAGTTCGGTTGAGGCGCTCGGTAAGACCGTTTGTCTCCGGATGGTAGGCTGTAGTAAGCTGATGTTCGGTAGAGCAGCTACGAAGGATTTCGTCGATGACCTTGGCGAGGAAGCAGCGGCCACGATCCGTAAGAAGCTGTCGCGGAGCCCCGTGCCGAAGAATGACGTCACTGAGCAGAAAGTCCGCCACGTCAGTAGCGCAGCTGTTGGCATGGCACGCGTTATGGCATACCTGGTCGCATAGTCAGTTGCGGCAGCAATCCATTTGTTGCCCGATACGGATGTAGGAAAAGGTCCGAGCAAGTCGAGGCCGACGCGGGAGAATGGTTCCGCTGGAATGTCGATAGGTTTCAGCAGGCCAGCCTGAGGAAGAGCAGGGCGTTTGCGACGCTGACAGAGCTCGCAAGCAGCGATATATCGGCGCACAGAGCGATACAGGCCAGGCCAAAAGAACCGCCGCCACACGTGGTCATAGGTGCGTGAAACTCCCAGGTGTCCCGCAGTCGGGGCATCATGTAGATGTTCAAGAATGGTTGCACGCAGATGTCGGAGAATAACTAGCAAGAATTCCGGGCCATCAGGCTTCATGCTGCGGCGATACAGAACGTCATTGTGTAGGACATATCGGCGGAGAGAAGGGTCGGAACGTCCCGAGGAGACTTGCTGAATGACCATCTTGAGGGTCTCATCCCGACGCTGTTCTGTGCCGATGTCGCGCAAATCAGATATGGCGAGTACACAAGAATCATTCTCATGGTCAGCGAGGCTAGCAGGTTCCACCGGATGACGCGAGAGACAATCGGCGTCTTGATGCACCCTGCCCGATTTGCAGATTACGTCGAAGGAATACTCTTGGAGCCGTAGAGCCCAGCGACCAAGGCGACCAGTTGGGTCCTTGAGCGATGACAACCAACAGAGAGCATGGTGGTCGGTAATAACTGAGAATTCGCGGCCATACAAGTAGGGGCGAAATTTTGCGACAGCCCAGACCAACGCAACACACTCGCGCTCCGTGATTGAATAGTTTCGCTCGGATGTGGAGAGAAGGCGGCTGGCGTACGCAATAACCCGTGTTTGGCACCCCTGGTGTTGGGCGAGGACGGCGCCGATTCCATGGCCACTGGCGTCTGTGCGAACTTCAGTAGTCGCTGATGGGTCGAAGTGGGCCAGTATAGGTGAAGTCAGCAATTTGATCAGCGCCGAGAACGCAGCCGCTTGGTCCTGGCACCACGAGAAGGGCACGCCCTTCTTGAGGAGGTCGGTGAGCGGTCGGGAAATGGTGGCGAAATTCCGTATAAAACGTCGGAAGTAGGAGCATAAGACAACAAAACTCCGAACATCTTTAGTAGAATAGGGCACAGGGAAGTTTTTGACAGCGCTAATCTTGGCAGGGTCAGGTTGTACACCAGTGGCACTTACAAGATGACCAAGCACAGTGATTTGTTGCCGGCCGAAATTGCACTTTTTGGAGTTTAGCTGAAGCCCCGCTCGACGAAAAACAGAATGGTCGACAGGCGAGTTAGACGACTTTCAATCGTTGGGGAAAAGACAATGACATCATCTAGTTAGCAAAGACAGATGGACCTTTTATAGCCACGAAGGAGGGAGTCCATCATACGTTCGAACTTGCTGGGGCGTTGCACAGCCCAAAAGCCATAACCTTGAACTGATAGAGGCCGTCCGCAGTGACAAAGGCACTTTTTTCGCGGTCTAAGTCGTCAACAGAAATCTGCCAGTAACCCGAGCGTAGGTCTATGGATGAGAAGTATTTCGCGCCATGAAGACAGTCGAGGGCGTCGTCGATTCGTGGCAGCGGATATGCGTCTTTGCGAGTTATCTTGTTCAAAGCACGATAGTCGACGCAAACTCTCCAGCTGCCATCCTTCTTTTTGACCAAGACGACAGGTGACGCCTATGGACTTGAAGAGGCCTCTATGACGCCTTTGGAGAGCATCTTGTCGACTTCTCGTTGTATGACCTAGCGTTCTGAATGGGACACAAGATATGGTCGCCGTCGGACAGGACTAGCATCGCGGTATGTATTCGATGACTTACGAATGACGTTTGACCTAAAGGGCGGTCATCGAAGTCGAAGATATCCCTATAGGTCATTAGAACGTGGCGGAGTTGCGCAGCTTGACAAGGCTGAAGATCAGGGGGCAATCATTCTCGCGATTTCGTCGGGCGGTGCGCTTGCTTGACTGGCTGTAATAAAGGACGAGCAATCTTCAGCATCTAATGCCACGATGTCACACGCATCAAGCGCTGATAGGTTGGCCAATGAAATGCCTTGCGGTAGAACTTTGGTCGAGGTACTGAAGTTTAGGAGCGTGAGCTGTACGCAGTTGTCGACAACATTCACGAGGGTATGCGGCACAGCAACATTTCGGTCCAATAGCACGTCAACTAAAGGAGACACCGTGTACTCGCCGTCGGGAAGAGGTGGTGACGTCGTCAAGGCCACCCACATGATGGCTTGCGGAGACAGCCGAACATAATCTACACAGCACAAATGGTGTGACGGTGAAGCTTGGACATCAACAAGCCGAGGCAGCTCAAGTTGAAGAACGCCGATTGCACAGTCAATGAGGGCGGCATGAGTAGACAGGAAATCCAATCCTAGAATGATGTCATTTGGGCCCTGCTCAAGAACAGCAAACAAAACAGATGTCTGGTGATCGTCTATGGTGATGCGTGCTGTGCACATTCCTATGACAGCAGGACTTCATCCGTCAGCGACTCGAATACTACAAAGAGCAGCCGGAGTAAACACTTTCTTCAGGCGGCGACGAAGTCGAGCACTCAACACAGAAATATGTGCCCCAGTATCAACAAGTGCAGAACAGTCAGGCCGTCAACGTCAACGTCGATCAAATTTCGTCGTGTCGGCAGTACAAGCAGAGGATTTGAGGTGGAATTAGAAGATGCAGCATCACCCCAAAGAGCTTCATCTTTAAGTTTCCCTGTCGAAGGTTGAGCGGCGAGGTCGGACGTCGTCGTAGAGGGGACGGAGACGACGGGCGACGCGCTGGAGGCGAACGGGACTGGTGACCTCGGGGCGACGGTGAGCGGCTGTGCGGCGTAGCAGTGGCATCGAAGTTGTATGGTTCGGAAGGGGGGGGGGGAACGGCGGTAGCTATCGGTGTACGACTCGGAAGGCTGGAAACGGCGGTACCTGCCGGCGCGGCTAGCAGTGGCATACCGAGGTCTTAACGGCGACGACCAACGGTTGTTACAATATTGTGCGACGTGACCTATGCGGCTGCAGTTGAAGTAGATCGGTTGATCATCTGCAGTGCGCCATTCAGCCGGATTACGCGAGCGTGGATAGAACCGTTGTTCCTGGGGCGGCGACGGCGACCTTGAGCGGAAGTCAGTTGTCCGAGACTGAGCAACGGCGAGACAGCGAAGCCCAAATTGCCGAGTTCCTACCGCACAATTGACTGGACTAGGGAAACTGTGGGCGCCTGCGAATCACCGTGGCCGTTGATGGGAAGAGCAGGTGTAATTGCTTCTATTTCCCGACGGACGATTCGTTTAATTTCGGACGCCGGCGACGACTGCAGACGAGAGGTCAGTCCATCTTCGCACGAGGACGTCGCAGCGATGTTTGGCAGCCGAGTGAATGACTTCGCAATGCGCCGGCTTTTGGCCTGTTCACAACGCCGGCATTTCTGAATAATTTTCGTCGACGGTGGCACAATTCCGACACAGTAATAGGTTGAACGCGTCGTCCGCTATTCCCTTCAGGACGTGACCAAACTTGTCCGACTCCGACATGTCGCTGTCGACTTTACGACAAAGAGCCAGCACGTCCTGAATGTACGATATGTATGGTTCGGTGGTCGTCGGAGCATGGATGGATAGCTCTTTCTTTGCGGCTGCCTTTCGACCCATAGGCTTCCCAAATATCAGATAACTTTATTAATTGCTCTGCGAATTGATGGGATGAGCACGCAAACGCATTCCCCGTGCGGTGAGTTACTGCAGTATTATCTTGCAATAACGTAGTATTTAATATTGTCACGGGAATTAGGAATACACTGAGCGGGTATATTACAATATTTACATGTAGCTGTGCCACCGAATGGCTGCCACCATCTCGCGCCGCATTCCAGCTTCTTCTTTGTATCATCGTCCCTGGGTTGTCTCCAACGGCGTGCTCATGCAGAATGCCTCGTAACACTATGACCCAAATTATCCCAATGTTGGCTTACAATGACCGGAATACCAAGCGAGTTCAGACGCCCGCCGCTTTGACGCGGCTTCTTCAGCGGAAAAAGCCCACGGGTACAAAGTCCAAACTCCGTAAAGTAGCGCTACGCATTGGAGGAAACCGCCCCCTCTCTTTTCTCCCTCCTCCGTTCTTTCCGAGGCCGACACAGCGTTGCTATTGGCCGACTGGAGTCACGTGGCATCACACGCGCTCTTAGTTTAGAGTCGCTTTCGATTGCCATCTACGCTCCAGATCTGTGCGCGCACTTTCGAGGAGCGCGTGTGTCACGTGTTAGCGTATTGGCTGCTTTGTTGAGCGTTTTATTGCGAAATAAGTTTCATTACAAGAGCGGCGTCGCTTTTAATTGCCGTGGGCGGCCGCTGCATTTTAGGAGGACTAATCAGATTTAGCGATGGCATAACGTTCCTGGCAACACTGTCTAGAGCAACCTTCTGTTTGCGAAATCACGGCCGCTGCGTGTTTTTCATCGAGCGGCCGTGGCCAAATAAATGTAGTGTAATTTTTAATTGAACTTAAAATGCACAGTAATCGCATTTTCAAGCAGTGCACAGTGATGTTTGACAAGGCCTTCGGGATGCTTTCTTATGCTACTGTTAATGAGTCTACTGTCTATCATGGAAAGATCCGAAGTTTATAGTTACCAGAGATATATATCTGTAGAAATATTTCGGCTCATTTCACGACGTAATGCACGTAATCGGTAAGAAGTAAGCATCAGCGAATATTCATGTGTTAGTTTGGCAAATGGCCCTGAGTCAATTTAAATGTAGAGGCTGTAAGGTGGCAATTTTTCTTTTTTATGCGTGTTTCATAAAACACCTGAAAAATAACTTGATTAAATCGTATGTCAAAACTCAGTAACATATTCGCAGGATTTGGGGGCATCTGCACGTGGTGCCATCTGTCGGCGGCAGCAACGGCGTCTTGCCATGACTGAATGAGAAATGAGAGAAAAAGAAATCATATCGGACGAAAAAAGAGTTACCAAAACCGACTCCCGGTTATATGCAGCAGAGAACCACTGGAACATTCTGGCAAAATTGAAGTATAACGCTGCAAAGCGTGTGGCTTCCCAGGACAATTGAACGCTGCCTATTATAAACATATGGAGCATCATATATTAAACATCCTGGGAAGCGACGCGGTTTGTAGTGGGATACTGTAATTTTAGCAGAATATTCCAGTGTGTCCTTTTTGGTAACTAGCTTTTTTTCGTCGCATAGGATTTTTTTTCTCTGATATTCCACTCAGCTACGGCAGGCCACCGGTGTCGCCGACGAGAGATGACACTACGTGCACATGTCCCCAAGTCCTGGTTCCCCAAGTCCTGGTTCCCCTGTGAGATCTGACTATTATTTGGATCATATATCACTTGAACGGGTGCAACACTATAAATATCTTGGAGTTTATTTTTCAGAAAATCTGACCTGGACTAGACACATTGAACATGTCGCTTTAAAATCTTCTAGGATGCTTAACCTCATTAGACGCAATTTTTACAATGCCCCTAACAGTGTTAAAGAACAACTATATAATATGTATGTTCGTCCAATTCTTGAGTATGCTCGCGCAGCATGGGACCCCGACACCTCATGTCTTATTGATAAACTTGAGCGTATCCAGATCGCGCAGCCAGGTTTGTAACTGGTAATTTCACCTATAAAAGCAGCATTTCATTCATTAAAGACAACCTTGGTTGGAAAACCCTATCTCGACGCCGCCTAAGCAATAAATTAGAACTTTTTTTCCAAATTTACTTTGATCTCACAGGAGTGAATAAAAACTTGTACATTTCCCCCCTCACTTGATCTCAACACGTAGTGATCATGAATGTAAGGTTTTGGAAATGCGCTGCCGCACGACTGTGTTTCAATGTTCTTTTTTTCCTCACACCTCCATGTACTGGAACAGACTTTCAAAGGGTATATCTCATTGTAAAACATCATCCGAATTCCAATCGTTTTTACATTATGATCTCCCGTGAGATATTAGTTACCTGTCTCCCTGCTTTTGGTGATACTTGTGTTGCCAATTTTTCACGCGGAGTCCATCGCTTGCTCACATTTTCATGTCTGTATGTGAATTTACATATATTTTGCTATTGTATCTATTTTTTTCCTGAATTGCCCCCCCCCCCCCCCCTGCAATACAAATGTGACTAGACAGGTGTAGATGTTATCGAGAGAGGTCCATATTTATTTGTGTTTCGCTGTTCAAACAGCCGGCTTTGCATTAACGTTTTTCCTGGGTGCGAAAATATCAGCGCTGTTCTTTTAATGTATCATAATCTTTTTTAATGTGTACGCTTTCAGGCAGAGAGTAAGGTCGCGTTCAAACATTGTGGTAACGACGGTGTATCTCGTGCCTGTTTAGTTGCTATGACATTAAATGTAATTGTAAACATGCTTTTCAGCACTCTATGCCATTTCATGGATGGAAGTGCTGGTGGTGTTGTACCTGCTGGGCTTCACGCCCACTAGTACGAGAGAAAGACACCCAGCAAGATTCTTTACGAGGCACTGGCGGCGCCATGCCGTCGTCATCAGAGCCCGGCAGGCCGCTCAAGATGGGCCGACAACGGGGGAGCGCCTCATCGTGACCCTCCTCACTTTCGTCCTCTTGCGGCTCCTTGCCTGAGGACGGTGAGGCAGAGAGGTGAGTGGAGTGTACGATACATTTTATTAGAGCTGTGCGAATAGCAAAATTTTGGGTGCGAAGCGAATTCGAATATTGAAGTGTGAGTGCGAATCGAATCGAATATTTTTCGAACATTTCTGGAATATTTCTAGAATATTTTTCAAATACTTCGAAGCGAAATTGCAGAAAAAAAAGTTAGAGAGGATTCCTAAGTATATTCTTATGAGCTAGCAACACGAAAGTGTTTCTTTTCGCTAGGTTGATGAAGCACTGGCGGGGTGGTGTTTCATAGTTGTCTTATTAAGAATTAGGCAGTGTAGAGGCCGAATTCTATTTATGTACATGATTTGGTGCAACCAAAGTGTTGCCGACAACACTTAACAAGTGATAGGCAAAGATGCCATTTCCACAGCCTCTCCTCCTCTCTCAACTTCTGTGGAAGCCCAACTGACATGGTGGAGAAGGGTGTGCTCCCTTCAAGTCTGGAGTTCGAAATCTGCCTCGTAGACGTCGATATATAAGAACATATGAAACTTTGGATGCTGGAAACCTTCGGCTTCCGATTTTTCGAACTTCCTACCTAATTTTCAGGTCCAAAACAGTAATAATTGAGCCCCCACCTCTGCCACATCTTTCATGTCAATGTTGGAACCAGCCTTTTCTTGAGTTAGCTCTGCTTTGCCGCAGTACCGTAATTTGATGAGGTGAAGCATATTGAAAATCTAGGGACCACTTCCAATCGGACGTTGATTGTGTTTTGAAAAAGTTGGACCGTAACGGAGCTTGAAAGGCTGCTTTGCCGCAATACCTATGTGTACTAAGGTGAAGCGTAATAAAAATTTGAAGGGGTCACTTTTAATCGGACGTTGACTGTATTTGTTTCTGGGAAGTTCGAGTAATTCGAATAGTAAAATTGCAGTGCGAATCGAATCGAATAGCAAACACTAATATAAAAATATTCAAAATTTCGAATATTCGCACACCCCTACATTTTATACTTTGTCATAGACGCCCACCAAAACCTTGGAAGTTTGGAGGCGGCCCATACGAGACTTAATTAGCCCTAAATTGTCGCGTTCAATCTGCGAGCAATGTATGTAGGCTCTACACCATAGGTCGGAAAACTCACTCGTGAGTCGGCTCATTGAGACTCAGATCGAGCAGCCAGACTGAGTCCGAGTGAGTCCAGGTGAGTGATATTTCGGTGAGTGTGAGTCCGGTTGTGAAAAAATTTAACTGAGTCTGAGTCGGAGTGAGTCCGGTTGAGGAAACTTTCGGTGAGTCTCAGTCCGAGTGAGCCCTGAGCGCAAAATATATTTCTTGAGTTAGTGTGAGTCAGCTCCCCACTTTTCTGCCGACCTATGGCTCTATCTAAACAACTTCGGCATTAATATAAGCCTTATGTCGGCAAGGAGGTTACGTAGTGAGCCACACTCTACGAGCAATCAGAACGGGAGAAGGCATCGCGTTTCAGCAGGTGCACTGAAGGTCAGCACGCGCGTTGTGGTGACGTCTTTCCCGCGTGCCATCTCTCCCTGTGTAGCTTCCAGCTCTCTCTTGCTCTTCGTGACGAGAGACGAGAGGCGCTTAATGCGCGCGACAAACTCGTGTAACTCCGCTTGTTCTTGACGGATTCGATACATTTTTGTGGCCATTGACTTGCGAGGCAGTAAACTCCGACACGGAGGTCATTCGATGATTCCATGGAAAAGTTGTTCATGACTCCTTTAAGTTAGCATTACGCTTGGCTTTGGCTCATGGTCTGTACAGCACCTTTACCCTGGCCCATTTTGGCTTTGTACGTGTTATTTGATTGAGGATTCGTATTTTCTACGTATTGGTCATTGATAATCGGGAGCTAGTGTGAGAATATCGTTAATGAAATTGCTGTTGTGAATGATGACTCGCGTTTCGTAAGGTTGAATCGTAGGAAAATGTAATGGCAGTGATTCTTAAAAACAGTTGGTTTTGAAATCTGCTGGAATTCCTCTGAGCGAGATCTTAAGTTGATCGCCTACAGAACAATGCAAGTAAAAGCGCGCTGCACGTCCAATTACGCAGCAACGTAGTATACGTACTGCTAACGCATGACCTGCGCATAGCTCGGCACGCTCACTCATGAGTGCACTCACTCACACTCATTTGAACGTTGTGAGTGTGAGTATGAGTGAGTACTCATGAGTGTGAGTGGACGTGAGTGTGAACGTGAGTGAGCACTCATGAGTGTGTGTAGTCGTGAGTGTGAACGTGAGTGAGCACTCATGAGTGTGAGTGGACGTGAGTGTGAACGTGAGTGAGCACTCATGAGTGTGAGTAGTTGTGAGTATGAACGTGAGTGAGTGCTCATGAGTGTGAATGGACGTCAGTGTGAACGTGACTGAGCACTCATGAGGGTGAGTAGGCGTGAGTGTGAACGTGAGTGAGCACTCATGAGGGTAGGTAGGCGTGAGTGTGAACGTGAGTGAGTACTCATGAGTGCGAGTAGATGTGAGTATGAACGTGAGTGAGGGCTCATGAGTGTGAGTGGACGTGAGTGTGAACGTGAGTGAGCACTCATGAGGGTGAGTAGGCGTGAGTGTGAACCTGAGTGAGTACTCATGAGTGTGAGTAGATGTGAGTATGAACGTGAGTGAGTGCTCATGAGTGTGAGTGGACGTGAGTGTGAACGTGAGTGAGCACTCAGGAGGGTGAGTAGGCGTGAGTGTGAACGTGAGTGAGTACTCATGAGTGTGAGTAGATGTGAGTATAAACGTGAGTGAGTGCTCATGAGTGTGAGTGGGCGTGAGTGAGTACTCATGAGTGTGAGTAGGAATGAGTATGAACGTGAGTGAGTGCTCGTGAGTGTGAGTGGACGTGAGTGTGAACGTCAGTGAGCACTCATGAGGGTGAGTAGGCGTGAGTATGAACGTGTGTGAGTGCTCATGAGTGTGAGTAGTCATGAGTTTGAACGTGAGGGAGCACTCATGAGGGTACTATTAGTGTGAGTAACTGAGTACACTCTAAGAAAAAGAAAAGTCAAAAGAGGTTCACGGCCACGTGACTCTCTTCGGGTGTCCATTTGATCCCTTTTGGAAGGTAGATGAGAGAAAGAGAGCATTTAGGCTGGAGTCACGGGGCTCTCCTAAAGCGCGTTTCGATTGGCTTCCGCGATGAAGGCGCCGTCGTATGCGCCATACGTATCGCGCGTTTGCCGTTCGGCGCCGTTTGGTCGCGGTGGCTTACCTCCCTCGCCGACGGAGCCAGCCGGGCTGGCGCCGCGCCTAGGCCTTCTCTCTCAGTCTGCTCGGTCTCTTGAAATGCTTTGTGCGTTGCGTCGGTTGCGCGGGTTGCGTCAGTTGCCTGTCGTGCAGTTTTGTGTTCGATCAAAAATGCGCATCTTCGGTGGCGTTGACGCCAGGCTCCGTGCTCGAAGTCACGCTAGGAGGACGGAATATTCATGGAGCCGCGGACACGAACAACGTGCGCCCTTTAACGGTGAGTGTACTGCTTTCGTAGGTACTAATTATACATCTTTAGCTGGGCGTCTGCAGCAGCTCTGCGGAAGTTATCTGCCAGCCATTTCCAACAGCAGCCTGCGTCCGCGGGGCTCTTGCGGATGCCGTTATGCGCGTTGCTGTACAAGCTCCCATAAAATTAGCGATGCAAACAATTATCAAGGGTCATTTCTTGCTGATCGCACATTGTGTCTGCACTGCTGAATGTGCAAGATGTCGTTTGGAGATGCGCTTTAGTCTACTTCATAACAACATTGCTATCAACCTTGAGTGTGCAGCGTGCTTCCGCGCGTGGGAACGTGAAAAAAAAAAAAAAAGCCCGTCTACAGAACGCTTAGACGCACTATATATTATGGTTTTTGTTGGCTTAAAGACGCTAGTTTGAGGTGCAGATATAGTAGGATGCTTCCAGCACGTACGCGTTGGTCACTTAAGTTGGACACACTTCCACTTCGCCGGTAAGGTGAAAAAGCGAGAGACTTTGGACGGCGCGCGTTGTTGCGGTCGCCGCCATGCACTTTTTTCCTTGGTTTATGTTTGCTGTTTACGTGGCTCGCCAACATCTGTGATGACGCTGTAACAGAATCAAGTGAGTTTACGTGATTGTGGGAGTTATGTGCGCCAATTCTAGCATATGGCATGTCTGATTTCGACGTAGACGGCGTGTGCGCGCGCTGCGTGTCGTTGGGTGCTCGTCGCCCCGCCACGGTGGTCTAGTGGTTATGGCGCTCGACTGCTGACCCGAAGGTCGCGGGATCGAATCCCGGCCGCGGCGGCTGCATTTTCGATGGAGGCGAAAATGTTTGAGGCCCGTGTACTTAGATTTAGGTGCACGTTAAAGAACCCCAGGTGGTCGAAATTTCCGGAGCCCTCCACTACGGCGTCTCTCATAATCATATGGTGGTTTTGGGACGTTAAACCCCAGATATTATTATTATATTATATCGTTGGGTGCTCGTACTCGAATGTGTTTGCTGAGTATTTAAGGATGGGATACGTTTGTAAAACATGCGGTCAGTAACCGCTCACGGCGTGCCCCTGACTGCCGGAGGATGTGCTTGGGTGTCGGAATATGCTGGCGCAAAGCCGTGCTTATTCTGAAACCAAATTTTGAAGCGATTTCTCAGAAAAGAATTGCTTTCATTCGTGCATAGCCAGCGCCGACGTGACGGCGAGCCCCGGCGCCGCGCCAGGCAGCGTACGCGAACTGCGTGAACCGCGCCGAACGGCAGGTAGCCACGCGACCACGCGATGTATATGATGCATACGGCGGCGTCTTCGACACGCTAGCCGATCGAAACGCGCTGCAAGAGTGACAACTGACTCTTCCAAAAGGGGTCAAATGAATTACCGAAGAGAGTCGGCTGCCGTGACCTCCTTTTGACCTTTTTTTTTTTCCTGGAGTGTAGCACTGTTTCGACTATTAATTTCCCTGGGACCGGTGACGTGTGCAACACCACCACGAGCAACCTTTTTGCTAATACTAGAGAAAGTAAGAGTCAGCCGCGGTGGTGTAGCGGACGGTGCTCGGCTGCTGACCCGAATGTCGCGGGTTCGACCTCGGATACCGCGGTCGCATTTCGATGGAGGCGTGGTGGGAGATGCCCGTGTACTGTGCGATGTCAGTGCACGTTCACCAGCTGGTCAAAATTTCCGGAGCCCTCCACTGCGGCACGCCTCATAATCATATCGTGGTTTTGGCGCGTTAAACCCAGATATTATTATCAGAGAAAATAAGTGAGCGCTCAGCAACAGTAAATAATTTCGCCAACTAACATAGTGGTGTTCCAGTTTGTACAGTCTACTAATTCTACTTGATCACTGGAGTTGGTAATACTGACGCGTTGTCGTTTCTTTATTATTTTTTGTAGTTTTGGAGAATTTACTTAATGCTTGCCTTCGTGATTTACCTTCAAATTGCTGTTTCGTAAATCAGTGTGGTTAAGGTATTGTTCATCATTCCACGTCCATATTTTCTTCTTGTTCTAAAGTATCCTGTGATTTGTCAGGAAAAATCCTAATTTTTTTTTTATCCTGACTGTATCCATCTTGGCCTGTCTCTTGCTGGTTTACTTTACTTTTTTTTTTTCTTCAGATTGAGCGAAATTTGGGCATCACTAATCACTACATTTTACTTTGGCTATAGCAAAAATATTTCACGTTGATACTCCGCAAAGCGCGAAAACTAAAAGCCGGAAATGACATCACAGGACAACCTGTATCTGTGACAGTTCGTAGTCCGTAGAGGTCGGGCTGCTCCGTAAGTTTGCTTCTTTCATAATACTTTCTCACGCATCTCAGACTTCTTACATGAACTTAAAAGCAAAAGTTGTAGAAAAAAAACGCGATCATTCTGTGCGTTACGGCCTCTGTCTTGACGTCGCGACAATATGATAAAGAAGTTTTGGCTACCTCAGCACGATGGCTTTTAAGGAACCGAGGGACCGTGAATATCCTAGAAACCAGGAAAAAGATTCAGAGTGCCCCTGATGCATCCTCCTAAGACGGCTTGAATACTAAAGCCATCGGGTGCGACTATTTTACATTGCAATTTATATCGCACAAGCGCCGCTTTGCTTTTTCTTTTTCACACGAAGGCCGCAAAGGCGAAGGTAGCGCACAGTTCCGCGCTTTAGAGGTCACTAGAATTTTTGAGCCAGCCTTTCGTGCTTCGCGTGAGACAGAAAAGGCTTTCGCCTTCATAAATTATGAGTTTGTGATGACCTTTTGACCCTTGCGCATAATGAGGTAGGTAGGTAATGAACTTTAAATTATTTAGAGTCCAACGAGGAATCACTGACCCGGGCTAGGCCTCCAGGAGTCGTCGTCCGGGGAACATCGTGCGACGTCCTCGGCGATAGCCCTGGCTCGCTGGACATCTCAGATTTGGCCAACTAGATGTGGGCTGAGAAGGGCGACTCGCCACCGCTCAGCCAGTCGTCATGGGGTACACACTCCCTCGTCCGGGTAGTGGCGGCGAATACCGCACTCGCACCTCCAAAGTGTGTGTGCCATGTCGGCTCTCTCGTGCCCGCACCACGGACAGCCGGGTGACGGGTGGAGCGACGGACACAGCCTGTTCAGATGCCGGGATATTCGAATGTGTCAATTTGCAGACGTCTCAGTTCAGACGCCTGAGACCTCTCTAGCTGCTTGTGGGGTGGCGTTTTCCTGTAGTGGCTGAAGATCTCGTGGTACGTGACCATGATGTCCTCGCAGTCCTGTAAGGCTTCGGGGTCTGTTATTATCGTCGCAGAAGAATGTCCTCCAACCTTGGGTGCCTCGCCATCGACGATGTCTCGCACAGCGGTGGCCCTTTCGTCCGCGTCGCGGCGGGTTAGCAGTCTCGCGACGCGGTGGGCGCGCTTGTTGTGGTTCGACGGGAGGTCATGTCTTTGTTCGTTGCCAAGCTCTCCCACATGCGCAGGGAACCACTTGAGAGATTTGGTGGTGATCGCGCCGGACTTGAAGTCCGCGACTCTGGCGTTCAGCATGTGCGCCACCTCGACGGAGACCCATCCCTTGGTAAAGTTTCGCACCACCGTCTTGGCGTCACTCACGACAAGTGTGTCCTCGTTGCCATTATGGAGTATTGCTAGGGCTATGGCCATTTCTTCTGCCGCCTCGGACGATGGCAGCCTCGCCGGTCCCGTGGCGGTGGTCGACACGAGCGCATAATGAGGAGATGATGTATTTCCCGTGATCTCATGTGTGTGTGTGTGTGTGTGTGTGTGTGTGTGTGTGTGTGTGTGTGTGTGTGTGTGTGTGTGTGTGTGTGTGTGTGTGTGTGTGTGTGTGTGTGTGTGTGTGTGTGTGTGTGTGTGTGTGTGTGTGTGTGTGTGTGTGTGTTTACTGATTGGCCTTGTACATGGACGAAGGAAAAGGACTAGGAGGGAGCGTCACGTGGCATTACAGGTCCCTTTTCCGGCTTGATGAGGCATATAAGACTTTCGCCTTAATACGAATAACTTTATATGAAGTACACCGATTCAATGTACTAGATACACATTTTTATGGCGTAACGCAGACTTCCATACTGACGAGGCATATAAGACTTTCGCCTTAATACGAATAATATTATATGAAGTACACCGATTCAATGCAGTAGATACACATTTTTATGACGTAACGCAGACGTCCATACTGCGGCGTCAACTTGCCATGTCTCAAAAGCGGCATAATCCAAGGATTAACGCGGCCGCTGGTGTGGCGTACAGAAATCACAATGTGGCACAAGGCCGATCAGCGCTGTCGTGGTGTGCTTCTTCCTCGACGTCATGATTGTGCGCTGGATTTTCACTGTGTTCGCCGACAAAACAAACCTAAGCATTCAATGCTATATTGGTCGAGCAGCGTGCAAGCGCAATGCACTTTCAGGGGCGAGAGGGGGGGGGAGAAAATCGTCCCTGACATAGCGGCGGAACATGTTTATGCATGGCCTCACATTTTGTACAAACTATTCCTACCCGCCCCCCGCTCTTACCTTCGTCATTGTGTCCTGGCCCTTGCGGGAATAAATTTTCGTGACTGCGGCTCGTTAGCTGACGTGAGTTTTAAACCCCTGGCATAAGCAGTGAAGGTAGAGTTAGCAAATAAGCGTCCTATACATTTGCTGTTTGGTCAGTCGACGAAAATGAAAGGTTATACGCTAAAAGGTCGTTATTCGCTCTTCGTTAATTTGGAAAATCGGATAATTCGGACGTGTTCTCCGGTCGCGGAAAGCTTATGCATTGTTTAATGGTATCAAACTCTCGTTAATTCGGTCATATTTGCCCGCAACCCGGTTAATTCGGACGATCCTCGGAGCGCACCAAGCAATCCGAGGTTCGACTCGGAGTTCGACTCACAGGAGGAAAAACGGCATTCGCGAACAACTCAAACGGCTGCGGTCCTTCATGAAGGCGTGGTCGCCGTCCACGATCTAGCCATAATCACGTTGTTGGCGTCAAACACTTCGACGGCTGCGGCCCACTTGCTTTGTCTTCGATTTTGATCGGCGCACGCGAACTGCGTGGGTGATATATCTATGATCGCGTCCATAGCGCCAGCGGCGACTGCGGGTCAAAGCCATCAAAGCTGCGACAAGCAGTAGTTTCGTTTTCGCCGCGTCGCTTCAGAACTGCGTAGTAGCCATTCATTATTGTGCATTAGTGAGCCAGGTTTATTAAGCAGCGGATGCCGTGCCGAGCAGTTTCGTTTCGACTGTGCGCGCAGGCCGCGCACGCGCCTTCGGAACTGCGTGGTCGCTATGATCGTGTCTTAATTTAGCGACCGCACTTTCGTTCACAGCGGATGTGGCACTCAGTAGCCTCGTTTTGACTTCGGGCAATGCGCGCGCAATGTCACGCAACTCGAACATAGTGGAAGCTGTTGAAGGTGAAGAGATTCAGCCGCAGTGCGCATGCTGGTATAAAATTCGGTTGCGACATTTCGATGAACGAACGATTATTTGTCGATCATTTTTCCGGCGCAGAAGTTATCTTCACGTGCGCGTGGTGGCGGTGACGGTACGTAATAATAAAGTCACTGGAACGGGAAAAGTACCGCGACCGTCCTGCCCGCCGCCATATTTGGTCCAGCGCGGCCGAAGCTGCGGCGGCGCGGTGTTGATTTCACGCGGAGTAACACATGTTTTACGCATTGCGTGCGCTTTTGCAGCCCCGAAAGAAGCATACTGTTGTTCGCTAACTGATTAGGAAAGAAATAGCGGCAGTTTTCACTTGCCTACACGCGCGCGCACGCGTACTTACCCGATAAAGAAATGCGAACTGCGTAGCATTTACGCGCTCGGCTGTCGGCATTTATTAACTGCGAATCATTTCTTAGCGAACTTCGGCGAGTTTGAACGCAGTATCTATCTATCTATCTATCTATCTATCTATCTATCTATCTATCTATCTATCTATCTATCTATCTATCTATCTATCTATCTATCTATCTATCTATCTATCTATCTATCTATCTATCTATCTATCTATCTATCTATCTATCTATCTATCTATCTATCTATCTATCTATCTATCTATCTATCTATCTATCTATCTATCTATCTATCTATCTATCTATCTATCTATCTATCTATCTATCTATCTATCTATCTATCTATTTAGCTACCCACGACTATGTGCTCTCCTGGCCGTTTCGTTAATGGGATGTATGCCAAATTTGGTGTGGGATAACTTGACTGTATGATGAATATGAAATATTCAATTCAATTCAATTCAATTCTTTATTTGCAGACGTCAAACATACAGAAATATCAAAACTGGTTGGACCCATAGCCAAAGGCTAGTTGCGGGTCCAAAAAGATGAATAAATAAAAGTTCCACGTACAAAAGAAAGATATAATACATACATATAGATAGCAATCGTACATCCTTAATTTGCACGAGTGAACAAAAGGAAAGCGAAAGTTTGGTTAAGTGAACGATTGTACTTAACAGCTCTAGCTAAACTTACGAAACACGTGTAAGCAAGGCAAATTCTTACATTTTTATGAAAGGTTAAACATACTTGGCTAATCCCCCAAAAAAACAAATCACTGGTTGAGAATGGTCATTTTAACAGGTTTCAGCAGGTTACTGACACACACACCAAAATGACATCATGATTGTTCACATTGATAAACACTGTTCAGAGCAAGTAAGTATTTTTTTAGCACTGATGGAAAATTATTTGCTTGTTTTATTTCTGCTGGTAATTTATTCCAAATTTTCGGCCCTGAAAACTGTAGCAAACGTTGTCCGTAAACATTCTTTGTTGGGGGAAGATTAAAGTTTCCATATACTTGATTTCTGGTCACACGAAAGGATGTGCAAAATAAAGAAACATGAAAAGGCAGGTTGTTTTTAACAACATTGAAAACACACGTGGCAATTTTTAATTCGTGTACCTTATCATAGGGCAAAATATTCATTTTTATAAACAAGGGCAGACTAGGCTCGTCGTAGCCTGAATTGGTAATTATTCTCAGGGCTCGTTTCTGAAGTTTGCGTACAGGTTCAAGATAAGTTTTGTATGTCGCACCCCATGATTCATTACAGTAGGAGATATGGCTGTGGATGAGTGAGAAATATAAAATACGCAGAGTATTAGTATCGAGATGATGACGCGCTTGTGAGAGTGCGTAGCATCCCGAGGAAAGCTTTGTACAAACTGCATTTATTTGCTCTTGCCAGTGCAGATTGTTATCGAATACTACGCCAAGGTATTTAAATGAGCTGGCTTCGTCAAGTGGAAATTCGTTTATTCGTAAATCTAGTGATTTAGGAGGCATGATATTGCTGCGCGTTCGAAACACCACATATTTAGTTTTTTTGACGTTTATAGTAAGTTTGTTCATCACAAACCATTCACTTGCTTTTTTCAATTCTTTGTTTGCTTTAGTTTCCAGATCACAAATGTTGTCAGCTGTTATAACAATACAAGTGTCATCGGCGTACATAAGAACTTCACTAGTGTCTAAAGATTGTGGGAGGTCATTAATATATAATGAAAATAAAAGTGGCCCAAGGACGGATCCTTGAGGAACTCCAGTGCGCAGATTCTTTGGTAATGACGTAATATTGTTCATTCTTGCCACCTGCACTCGCTCATGAAGGTAGCTAGTAAGCAGATCCAATGGGCTGCCGCGACAACCATAATGTTTTAGTTTATGTAAAAGTATGTTGTGATCAACTGTATCGAAGGCTTTTTTCAGGTCTAAAAATATGACACACACAAGTATATTATTTTGCAGAGCTACATTAATTTTTTGAGTTAACGTTAACACTGCTGACGAGGTTGAATGATTCGGACGAAAGCCATGTTGCTGCGGGCACATAACCTGATATTTTTCAATGAATTTGTGGAACCGACTGGTCAGAATTTTTTCAAATATAGTATTAATGGTACTGAGCAAGGATATTGGCCTGTAATTTGCAGGGTCACTGCGGTCTCCGTCTTTGTAGATTGGGACAACCTTAGCAATCTTCAGCTGAGATGGGTATCTGGAGCAGCTGACGGAGTGATTGAACAAGTGGCACAATACTGGTCCTAGTATGTCTATATTCTCTTTAATCATACGAATAGGAATACCATCTAATCCGGAAGCTTTGAAGGTAGACATTTTATTAACTGTTGCTATCACGTCTTCAGGCTCAATGTTATACATAACGAAGGTGTTAAGCACAGGACTCTGCGATATAGAAGGGTTGTCCGAGTCATTAAATTTTTCAGCCAGGGATGGACCAATACCTGCGAAATATGCGTTGAAATTTTCTACAACGTCTTCATCAATGGTTTCGGGAAGCACAGTTAGCTTACGTTGTTTACCTATGATTTCGTTGATTATCTCCCACAGTTTTTTCGTGTTGCCAGCGGTCTGTCTAATTAGTTGAGTATAATACTCCCTTTTGCGTGATCGAATCATAGCGACAGATTTATTCCGCTGTACTTTAAATTGCTGTAAGTAGTAGGGATTGTCTTTGTTATGGCGCCATTTGTCATGCCAGTATTCTTTAGCCTTGAGTGTTTGAAGTATCTGTTCTGTCATCCAGGGGCACATAGGTTTATCATGGCGGCCTTTTTTGACCTTGCGATTACTCCTTTCTACAGCGATTTTTAGATATTTAATTAGGTTATCAATTTCGATGTCGATATCATCGTTGTATATTTCATTGAATTTAATACCGCGAATTTCTTCTCGTAATATCTTGTAATCTATTTTTGTTACGATTTTATTTTTCGTTTTCGTGGTACTCGTTGGGGAATCTAAAGCGGCAAATATAGGTAGGTGATCCGAGATTGGCTCCAGGTAGACGCCTCCGGTGACCCCCGTGTCCAGATTTGTCAGTGCATGGTCAATTAAGGACGTCGATACCTCAGTTATACGCGTTGGTGACGTAATTAAGTTACGGTAGTTGTAGGACTGCAACAAATAGCTATAGTCACTGTCTTTCATAATATATGTGTTTATGTTCATGTCGCCTACTATAATCACTGGTTTATTTTGGTGCCCCGACAAAACGCAGAAAATTGATTCCAGTTTCTCAAGAAAGCCTGTGATACTACTGCTCGGAGGGCGATAAAGTGCACCAACAATGACGTCATATTCAAGGCGAATGAAAAGGGATTCAATGTCATTGCAACTATATGTGGCCGTTTCAATTTTGCGATAGGATATGTTATCTTTTACAAACAATGCAACGCCACCCCCACGTGAACGTGAGTCGCGCGCATTTGATTCTGTTCTGTAACCTGGAAAATTGAATGTTTCACCTTTTCGCAACCACGTCTCAGTTGTTGCAATCACATTGAACGAATGCGCATGCTGCGACAGGAAAGCAGAAAGCAAGTCCCCATTTTTATTAATACTTCGGATGTTGCAATGAAAAACTGATATAGATTTTGCTCTACAATGATTGTCAACTTCTTTTATTGTATAAGCCATTGTTAAGGAATATGGTATAAGTTATGGAAAAAAAAAGAACACTCATACTATTAGCGATAAATCTTCTTCACTTGTTAGATGCACTACTCTCGAATTCTCGGATTTCCGTAGAAGTATTTTTCCGTCAGAGACCCACGAAAATTTCCACCCTTTTTCTCGCTTTTGTTGGATGGCTTTTCCTAGGAGGATTTTTCTTTCGGGGCACAAGTGTTCGTTTATGTAGACTGGGTCGCTATTCTGAAAACCTAGCATGGCAGTGTTCAGTCGTTTTTTCCTAGCTTCCTTCAGTAATTTGTCTCGAACTGTTCTGGATGTGAACTTCACTACTACGTTTGGGGGCGTATTGCCCTTTGACGGGACGCGGTGAGCCACGTCAATGTCACTGTCAGAAAGTTCGACGCACAAGGAAGATGCGACTTTTGCGACTGTTTCGAGAACGCCCTCGTTTTCTGTCTTAGGTATACCTCTTAATTCAAGGTTGTTGCGCCTACTGTATTGATTTAGTTCAGTAAGCTGCTTTTTCGTTTCCTGCAGTTCTTTGTTTAGTCTTAGGTTCTCTTTCTTGCATTCAAGGCCCTGGTTTTTCACTTCGCTGAGCTCAAGTCGAAGGCTTTTTATTTCATTTCGGTATTCTTCAAAGCTTTCGTTCATGTACCCGACTGACTGCCTGATGGAAGTGAGCTCAGCTTTCATTGAGTTATTTGTCGCATCAATCTTGTTCATCTCCCTTTTCAGGTCACCCATAGCCTCAACAAATTTAGAGGTCATCTCAACAAGCACCTTTGATACCTCTTTAATGCTAGCTGGGGCCTTTTCAACCAAGGCTTTAGAAATATCCGACAGAGCGTCAGGTTTGCCAGAACTCATTTCAACGATTATCTAGGCACACTTGCAAGTTTCACAACACAAAGGGGTATACGCTACAGAACACACTATGGTACACTGTGGCAGCAGTGACAGCAAGGACTCCTAAGAGGTTTATGAAGGTAAAAGAAGAGTGTGCTAACCTGCAATATGAAGCAGGAACCGTTTAGCGGATGTACAGTCGATGCTGTCACCGCTGCCAAATGTCGTGTCCCCGGAGCATGGCTGTCTTTATAGGCTGTTACGTTGGTCACGAGGTGCCGATGTCCAGCGCCGTCCGAACGGTAGTGATCAGGCTTGCGCAGCGGTCCTGCTCTGTTGCTCGTCACCTTTATCGTTATCCAGTTCGCACAGCGATGGTGATACGGTTTTCGCACCCTGGTCGTCGACAGATCTGCAATATGAAGCAGGAACCGTTTAGCGGATGTACAGTCGATGCTGTCACCGCTGCCAGGTGGTACCATGAAAATAATGACACGTACGCCATGTACGACATGATTTACATGCCACGATCATGGTGCGCTTGCGGCCGCTTCGCTAGCTTGACACACACCAAAATTGATATGGCGCGACAAGAGTTTATGACGAACATAAGTTACTCGTCATAACGTGCAAATTATGGCAGGCATGTCATGTAAAGCATGATTTACATGACATGGTCTCGGGACGCTCGCGGTCGTTTAGTGAAATGCATATATACCAAAACTGATGTGACGAGATATTTCTGTATGACGAACGTTAGTGACAGGTGGTAACATGAAAATCATGACTTGCATGTCATGTACAGCATCACTTACTTGCCAAGCTCATGGTGCGCTCGCGGCCGGTTCGGTAGCTTAATATACAGCAAAATTGGTATAGCGTGAGGTGACTGTATGGCGAACATGAATGACAGGTGGTAACGTGAAAACCATGACATGTATGACATGTACGGCATGGTTTATATTACACTGTCTTTGTGCGCTTCCGGCCGTTTTGTTAACTGGATGTATACCAAATTTGGTATGGCATATGTCATCGGTGCGTGACGAACATAAATTACAGGTCATCCGTTGTATATACCAGGTTCTACATGCATGCATGCATGACAGACATGCGATATATAGTGATCTAGATGTCATGACATGAATGACTTCATCTGCCTCAAAGACGAACAAATGGATATATGCAGCTCAATGCTGGCTACTTCGTATTAGGCTGATTCCCAGAATGCGTGGGATCTGCCGGATTGACTCAAAAGGCACAATTATACAGTCACGTCACGCGCTTCCAATCTTGGTGCATATCAAGCCAGCGAACCGGGCGCGGGTGCACCATGAGCATGGCATGTAAATCATGCCTTGCACGACATGCGTGCCATTATTTCATGTTATCACCTGGTATATATGTGCGTCATACAGTCACGTCACGCAATACCAATTTTGGTGCATATCAAGCCAGCTAGCCGGCCTCGAGGGCACCATGAGCACGTCATGTATATGATGCCTTACATTACATGCGTGCCATTATTTTCATGGCACACACTGTTACTTATGTTCGTCATACAGTCACGCCACGCAATACCAATCTGTAGCAGTCAGGTTTCGGGGCACTGATATGTGAGCTCAAAGGCGTGAATTTTACGCCAAACAATTAAAAGCTGTCCGGCAATGTTATTGTGCATGAACCTTCTGCGGCAACCACGCGAAACAAGCTGCGCTAGTGCAGCAGAGACGCCAACATTACCCGAAACAACATTTGCGAATTCTGAATGAAACGCTTGCCTCAGAAAGGCGGGTATCAGTCGTGGGAACAAATTTTTCGCGCCGTATCCTGTGCAGCCACACAGCCCGTCGCATGGCAACCTTTTTCGCACTCGGAATAGCAAAGACGGCTTTGCCCGTTTCCCGCCGGTTGCTGCACCCAAAAGCGCAGCACCCAGGCCTTCTTCGATGCATCAACAAGCTTGCGATGAAGTGTCAAAACGATACGCGATGTCGTAATGTTCCTGCACGCTTTTCTGAAGCTATAAAAACAATCTCCCTTCAAAGCGCCGTGCGTCGGCGGCCGGGAGACACTGGCGAGGCGAGCGAGCTGGACCATTTCCGTAGTGAAACCGCCGAAAGGGCGCGGCGGTGAAGAGAAAAAGAACGCGGTACTTTTCCCGTTCCAGTGACTTTAGTAATAAGGGAGGGGGCCAGATCACGTTTAGCGTTAAGACACGGTTGTCTTGAGCCGCGGTCACATTGTGAACGGAGTTGCGAATGAGAAATTTGCGGCATTTGCATTGCTTTTATGCCAGATATGTACCATGAATTTAAGTGGTCATCAAGAAAACGCGAATGCATACAAAACTTTTGTCCAGTGTGACAGAGAGATGTGAATGAGACCCGGCGAGGTTGAGTAGGTGTGAGTAAAGTCCCTAGACTTTTCCCTGTTCTAGGGACTTTAGCTGTGAGTGGTAATGATCGAAGATGGGAGCTATTGGACGTGTAAACGCGAGTATCTGTGAACGGGAGTGTACTTCAATATGGACATCAGGGGCCGCATGTGAGTGTGAGTAGAGCGGAAAGCTTGGCATGTTCATTCATGAGTAGACTCATTTCAAAGGCGTGAGTGTGAGTGACGAGGGATATGAGAAGGCATGAGTATGAAGGCGACATACGAGTGTAATAGGTCTGAGTATGAATGTGAGTGAGTACCCATGGGAGTGAGTAGACATGAGTGAACGTGAGTACAAATGGCTGTGAGTAGGTGTGAGTATGAACGTGAGCACTGGTGGGAGTAGGTGTGAGTCAGTAGTTACCAGTGTGAATGGGTCGGTGAGTACCGATGGGTATGAGCAGGTATGAGTATAAACGTGAGCGAGTGCCCATAATTGTGAGTACCCTTGAGTGTGAACGTGAGTACTTATGAGCGTAAGTGGGCGTGAGTATGAACGTGAGTGAGTGCCTATGAGTGTGAGATGGCGTGAGTGTGAACGCGAGTGAGTACGAGTAGATGTGAGTAAGAGCGTGAGTAAGTGCTATGAATGTGTGTCGTGTGAGTGTGAACGTGAGTGAGTAGGTATGATAGTCAGTGCACGTGATTATGAACGTGAGTGAGTACCAATGAGTGTGAGAGGCGTTACTGAAAGTGAGTGAACACTTATGAGTGTGAGTGGGCGTGAGTATGAACACGAGTGAGTACCAATGGTCGTGACGTGTGAGCATGAACGTGAGTGAGTGCCTATGAGTGTGAGGAAGCGTGAGTATGAACTTCAGTGGGTGTGAGTGGGCGCGAGTATGGGCGTGAGTATGCCCATCAGTGGGTGTTGGTGGGCGTGAGTATGAACGTGAGTGAGCGCCTATGAGTAAGAGTAGGTGTGAGTAGGAACGTGATTGAGTACGTATGAGTGTGAGTAGGCGTGAGTATGAACGTGAGTGAGTGCCTGTAAGTGTGAATATGAACTTGAGTGAGTGTTAATGTGTGTAAGTAAGCGTGAGTATGAACGTGAGTGAGTGCCTGTTAGTGTGAGTAGGCGTGAGTATGGACGTGAGTGAGTGCCTGTAAGTGTGAGTATGAGTGTGAGTGAGTGCCTATGAGTGTGAGTAGGCGTGAGTATGAACGTGAGTGAGTGCCTCTGAGTGTGAGTAGGCGTGAGTATGAACGTGAGTGAGTGCCTGTAAGTGTGAGTACGAATGTGAGTGAGTGCCTATGAGTGTGAGTAGGTGTGAGTATGAACGTGAATGTGTATGAGTGTGAGTAGGCGTGAGTATGAACGTGAGTGAGTGCCTATGAGTGTGACTAGGCGTGAGTATGAACATGAGTGAGTGTCTATGAGTGTGAGTAGGTGTGAGTATGAACGTGAGTGAGTGCCTATGAGTGTGAGTAGGCGTGAGTATGAAGGTGAGTGAGTGCCTATGAGTGTGAGTAGGCGTGAGTATGAACGTGAGTGAGTGCCTATGAGTGTGAGTGGGCGTGAGTACGTAAGTGAGTGAGAGCCTATGAGTGTGAGTAGGCGTGAGTATGAACGTGAGTGAGTGCCTGTAAGTGTGAGTACGAATGTGAGTGAGTGAGTGCCTATGAGTGTGAGTAGGTGTGAGTATGAACGTGAATGTGTATGAGTGTGAGTAGGCGTGAGTATGAACGTGAGTGAGTGCCTGTAAGTGTGAATATGAACTTGAGTGAGTGTTAATGTGTGTAAGTAAGCGTGAGTATGAACGTGAGTGAGTGCCTGTTAGTGTGAGTAGGCGTGAGTATGAACGTGAGTGAGTGCCTGTAAGTGTGAGTATGAGTGTGAGTGAGTGCCTATGAGTGTGAGTAGGCGTGAGTATGAACGTGAGTGAGTGCCTCTGAGTGTGAGTAGGCGTGAGTATGAACGTGAGTGAGTGCCTGTAAGTGTGAGTACGAATGTGAGTGAGTGCCTATGAGTGTGAGTAGGTGTGAGTATGAACGTGAATGTGTATGAGTGTGAGTAAGCGTGAGTATGAACGTGAGTGAGTGCCTCTGAGTGTGAGTAGGCGTGAGTATGAACTTGAGTGAGTGCCTGTAAGTGTGAATATGAACTTGCGTGAGTGTTAATGTGTGTAAGTAAGCGTGAGTATGAACGTGAGTGAGTGCCTGTCAGTGTGAGTAGGCGTGAGTATGAACGTGAGTGATGGCCTGTAAGTGTGAGTATGAGTGTGAGTGAGTGCCTATGAGTGTGAGTGGGCGTGAGTATGAAAGTGAGTGAGAGCCTATGAGTGTGAGTAGGCGTGAGTATGAACGTGAGTGAGTGCCTGTAAGTGTGAGTACGAATGTGAGTGAGTGCCTATGAGTGTGAGTAGGTGTGAGTATGAACGTGAATGTGTATGAGTGTGAGTAGGCGTGAGTATGAATGTGAGTGAGTGCCTCTGAGTGTGAGTAGGCGTGAGTATGAACGTGAGTGAGTGTCTATGAGTGTGAGTAGGTGTGAGTATGAACGTGAGTGAGTGCCTATGAGTGTGAGTAGGCGTGAGTATGAAGGTGAGTGAGTGCCTATGAGTGTGAGTAGGCGTGAGTATGAACGTGAGTGAGTGCTTATGAGTGTGAGTGGGCGTGAGTATGAAAGTGAGTGAGAGCCTATGAGTGTGAGTAGGCGTGAGTATGAACGTGAGTGAGAGCCTATGAGTGTGAGTAGGCGTGAGTATGAACGTGAGTGAATGCTTATGAGTGCGAATGGGCGTGAGTATGAACCTGAGTGAGTGCCTATGAGTGTGAGTGGGCGTGAGTATGAACGCGAGTGAGTACCTATATGTGTGAGTAGGCGTCAGTATGAACGTGAGTGAGTGCCTATGCGTGTGAGTAGCCGAGAGTATGAACGTGAGTGAGTGCCTATGAGTGTCAGTAGGCGTGAATATGAACGTGAGTGAGTGTGAAGGCTGGAAAAATTGGGGTGAGTGAGTGTCAGTGAGTATTCTCTTACAGTGCCGACCTATGGACCTGCGCGATCACATTACACTGTCTCCCGTTTCGGCTCAGTTCTGAATAAAAAATGTTCTTACGCTGCTAAACTTGGCAGCGCAGTTTCGATTTCAGCCCGTGGCTGCCGCATTTCGATTTGAGCGAGAAGCGGCCACCTGTGTAGCTAGGAGTTGGCTCCGAGTTAAATGGTTGCTTTTAAAGGGGCCCTGCAATGCTTTTCCAAGTAATCGTCGAAGGGCTCCATTAAAGGTGTTCATTGTCTAACGAGTCGACAGCCGCAAGAAAATTTTTAGAATCCGGTGACTGTTTTAGCTAATGCACACCTTTCAATAAAAAAAGCCATAACAATAAGCGCGTGCCATACGGTTATAGCGTTTCCTTCTGCGCAGATGAAGTGTGTGTCGAGACAACGGTAGTGGGGTCAGGGTTGCTTTGCCGCTGCTTAATTGACATTGAAGGTTCTAATACACAAAAACCAGGCCCGTAGCCAGGGTGCGATGGGCCCTAGGGCCTCAGTCCCCCCCCCCCCCTCGAAATTTTGGTGAAGTATGTGTTTTACAGCGAAAGCTGTTATGAGATCATTTCAGCAGCCGTTTTGGCGCCGTAGTTGTCCTCCGCCGGTGTCCGTAACCACTACCGCTCGAAATAAGAATAAAACAAAATTAGAAAAAAAATTCCAGGATGGAACGAGGTTCAAACCTGGGCCCTCTGCGTGGGAGCCCAGTATTCAACCTCTGAGCCATGCCGGTGCTTGAAACTGGCTTGCAAAAGGGTCCTATACAAGCTTCCTGTAGGGAAGGAACCACAATAACATATGCAATATAGCGTGGTAGAAGAGTAAAATAAGCACCAAGCGTCGCACAACGCGAGTTCTGTAACCAGGCGTCACACAATGCGAATTGCGCAACCAGTAGGTTGTTGAATGCTTCCAACCCATTACAAAGCACTCCGCCATAATTCTTTATCGTCATCAGGCACAGCATAAACAAAGTCCGCATAATGCCTTACATGTATTTTGAAGGTACCACGCCTCCTCCGTAGAATGACAAAAAATGGCATAGTACCTGCTTCCCTACTTCTCAAAAATTATAATGATTTATAGCGTAGTAGATTCCTGGCAAGTGCACTTGTATTGGTTGCCAAGGAAGCCCATAAGCGCATGATCCATTTCCTCAGGTTCTCAGTAAAGTTCTCCCCCCCTCCCTCTCTCTCCGACGTCAACGTATGTTATTCAGCATGGCGGGAGAGGGAAATAGTGACTGGGCGTCACCCAATGCAAATTTCGTAACTGGTGGGCCGTTTAAAGCATCCAACCCATTACAATGGGCGGAGCCATAATTCATCGTCAGCAGTCGTCGCGTCAACAAAGTGCACATAATGCCTTACAGACGTTTAGCTGGTGCCTCGCTTCTCCGCAGAATGACGACTATTGGCTTAGTAGGTGCTTCCCAACTTCACAAAAATTGATTTATGGCGTAGTGGGTACCTTGCTAGTGTACTTGTATTAGTAGCGCCAAGAGAGCTTACAACGGCATCTAGAAACGCCGCTCTTCCAGATTTCGCTGTGACTGTGTTGCGGTTTCAGCGCAGGCCTGGCGTTTTTTACCAAAAATAAATAATGAAAATAGGTGCTTTTCTCAAATCGTCGAGGTCTTCAGCATGTAGCCCCGCCCGAAAAAGTTCCCTGGCTACGGACCCGATAAAAACCTATTATCTTGTTCTTAATCATTGGTTTGTGGGCACTTGTTTATGTATAAAAGAAGCAGGGCGTCACGAACGATGAACCACCCCATTTTTAAGAATTCGAGAATTCAGGGTGTAATTTGAAATATCCATAATCGAACTTCAATAGGGCAAGCTCCTCGGGAGCACAGAAATGGCGGCCGCTCTTTGAACTTAAAGTGACTTTATTTCAACTTAAATTCGCTAAAACGGGAAAAGTACCGCATTCCTTTTCTCTTCCCCGCCGCGCGCTCTCGGCGGCTTCACCACCAAAATGGTCCAGATCGCTCGCCTCGGTTGTGTCTCGAGGCCGCTGTCGCACGGCGCTTTGGAAGGCGATTGTTTTTATAGCCTGAGAAAAGCGTACAGTGTTTTGACTTACATCACAAGCCTGTCAAGGCATCGAAGAATGCCTGAGTACTGCGGTTTTGGATACAGCAACAGGCGGGAATCGGGCAAAGCTCTCTTTGCTATTCACAGCGGGAATTAAATGCGAAGAAACCTCTGCGACTTTAAACGTATCTATCTATCTATCTATCTATCTATCTATCTATCTATCTATCTATCTATCTATCTATCTATCTATCTATCTATCTATCTATCTATCTATCTATCTATCTATCTATCTATCTATCTATCTATCTATCCATCCATCCATCCATCCATCCATCCATCCATCCATCCATCCATCCATCAACCCACCCACCCACCCACCCACCCACCCACCTGCCTACCTACCTACCTACCTACCTACCTACCTACCTACCTACCTACCTACCTACCTACCTACCTACCTACCTACGACTTCGTGCTCTCCTGCCCGCTTTGTTAATGGGATGTATTCCAAAAGTGATATGGCATAATCTGACTGTATGCCGAATATAAATGACGTCTTAACATGAAGGAAAGAAGTGTTATTTTAAGGGCTCGTTTTTTCTTTGTTATACAAAATATTAATGAGCACTAACAGACAATAACGCGAAGGAAGTATAGGGGTTGTTATTAGTAATAAATTTAAGGTAAATGTGAAGAAAGAAAAGTGGACGAAAAGATAACGTGCCGCGGGCAGGGACCGAGCCTGCGACCTTAGAATAACGCGTTCGATGTTCTACCAAATGAGCTACCGCGGCGGCCACCGCGAGCGCACCGTGAACGTGGCATGTAAACCATGCCATACAGGAAACGCACGTCATTATAAAACGGAAAGGCGGGCTAGTTGGTTTGGCTGCATAATGACAATATTGCGCACGCAGACACAGACGAAAAGTTGCGCTGGTCCTTGTGAACTTTTCGTCTGTGTCTTCGTGTTGTGTGCGCAATATTATCATTATGCATGTCACCATATTCATGTTACTTTCTGTAATTCACGTTCGTCATAAAGTCACGCGACGTAATACAATTTTTGATGTGTATCAAGCTAGCGAACCGACCCCGAGTACATCGTGAGTTTGGCAAGCCATGCTGTACATAACGTGCAAGTCATTTTCATGTTACCATCTGTCATCTACGCTCGTCATACAGAAAGGTCTCGTCATAGGGTTGTTCCACGCCAAACGTCCCAGCCATTTTGGCGACCATCTCATATGTACTCGAAGAAAAGCGTGCTGATTTCTTGCACTGAAACAGTGAATTGCTAGAATATGTGACAGAGAAAAATTTTTTAAGTCACCTGGGAGCCTTCCGAATTTGGCGAAATATCATCTGAGTGTTGTTTGTCAGAAAAACTATTCTGAGAGTATAGTTTCTTGGTTCAATACCAAATTTGGCTTAAATATTAAGTAGAGGCGTTGTATAACGTGTTCGAAATCAGTAAGATTACTGCTATTTTTCAGTCATAGACGTCTCCAGAACATTTGGCAAGAGATTTCGTGTTCGCATTTCTTGCCTTATAATATTGCGCCATGTATGAATATTTGAGCAATGAATACCTACTCTACAGAAGGTATATTTCGCCTCAAAATATTTACAGGCCATTGATGTTTGTAAACTTTAAAAATAACAAATTTCAGAAAATCATCAGTTTGCTCAACATTTAGATGCATTTTGCAGCAGGTCGTGCTCGAAATAAAAATCAGCTTTAGAGCTCAATCGAAAGGAAATAAATAGTTCTTATATGGCAAGATTTATATTACAGTTTTTATATTAGGGAAGAAAATAATTATTGAAATTCCCCACTGATGGCAGTGGGGAACCTCAACGAGGAAGCTGCCGTATGACCAAATGGGAAGGTAGCCGTCAATGGGGAACTTCAATAATTACTTTGTTCATTAAAATAAAAATTGCAGTGATAACGCTTGCCATATTAAAACTATTCATTTCCCTTCGATTGAGGTATAAACTCAACTTTTAATAGAGCACCACGGGTTTCAATGGGGTCTAAATGTTGACCAAAGTGATGATTTTCTCAAATTTTTGATTTTTTCTTGCAAAAAGTTAGAAACATCAATGGCTTGAAAATATTTTAAGGCGAAATATATCTTTTTAAAATAGGTATTCATTGTGCAGATATTCGTGCAGAGCGCAATACTATAAGGGGAAAAAGAGCAAACATACAACACATTGCTAAATTTTCTGGAGGCGTGTATGACTGAAAAATAACAGTAATCTTATTGACATTCCAACACCTTATACAAACGCCTTTGCTTAATATCTAAACCAAATTTGGTATTAAAAGAAGGAACGATATTCTCAGAATAATTTTTCTGACAAACAACACTCGGACGATCTTCCACGGAAATTTGTAAGGCTCCGGCATGATCTAAAAAGTTTTTCTCTCCGATATATTCTGGCAATTCACTGTTTTCAATGCAAGGTTTTTTTTGGAGTACATTTGAGATGGTCGCCAAAATGGCGGGGACGTTTGTCGGGGAATGACCCCATAGCAATTTTGGTATATATCCATTTAATTAAACGGTAGCATGCGCCCCGAGACCGTGTCAGGCATATCATGTTTTACATGACATGCGCTTCATGTTTTTCACGGTAGGACCAGTCGCTTATATTCGTCTCACTCTTCTCACGCCACAAAAATTGTGGTTTATATAAAGTTAAAAAAGCGGCCGGAAAAGCAGCACTAAGGCAGTGGCGTGTAAATCATGCGGTTCATGACATGGACGTTATGACTTTCAAGCTATGACCTGTCATTTACATTCGGCATACAGTCTTTTTGTGCTACGTCAATTTTGGTATATACCCCATTAACGAAACGGGAAGGAGAACGGAAATTCGTAGGTGATTCCCGCTGGTTGCTGCATTCAAAAGCACAGCACCAAGGCATCCTTCGATGCCTTCACAGGCTTGTGATTTAAGTAAAAACGATACTGGATGTCGTAATGCTAATGCACGTTTTTCTCGGGAAATAAAAACAATCGCCCTCCTAAGCGCCGTGCATCGGCGGCCGGGAGACACCAGCGAGGTGGGCGAGTTCGACCATTTGAGGGGAAGTCGCCGAGAGCGCACGGGGAAAAATAAAAAAAGGAATGCGGTACACTTAATGCTAGTGCTAACGAGGGTTGAGGCTCCAGGACGCTCGTTTCGTTGGCATGTTCAGACGTGTTTCTCGGCTTGAGTTCCACGCTCGCTCGCTTCAGCATTGCACGGGATAAAAGAAGTGGCATGGCGTATACTTAGCGTTTTCTCGCACTGAATAACAAGAAATGGTTGATCCCTCCATCATATGGATCCGTATAACACGTAAGTAAAACGTGCCCCTTCGGAAGTCGTTGAATGTTTGCTGTACATTTGGGTTAGGCAGCTTTAGCACCGCTGAAGTGGATGCACTCTACTTGGCACTTGCTGGCACATCTCAATCACCACGACTGACGTCCATGATCAACGATTAGACAAACCTTTGTGGCAGCTGTAGTAGTTAACGGTGAGAGCGTAATCAGAGAAAGCGGTGTTACAGCCAGAAGAGCGTGAACTAGGGTAGCCATTCCGCGACACGCTAAAGAGTAAGAACACCACGACCAGAGTAGAGGGATACGCAACGTGCGTCGTGTCTCCCCTCTAGCCCTCCAGCCCAGCCGTGATTTTAGATGCGAAGCATCTTATGGCGGAGTTCAATCCGGTGGCGGTGGTGTGCGGCGTGGCCACCCTTACTGCGCATGCGCAATCCGTCTCCCCACACCTCCTCTCCCTCTTCCCCTCTCCCCTCTAATTACCATTTCCACCTCCTCACTCCCCCTCTCCTTTCTCCCTCTCCACACCCCCTCTCCCATCCCCTCTCCATTTTCCCTATCCACTCCTTATTTCCACTCCCCCTCTCACTGCCCATCTCCCCTCCCCTCTCCACCTTCCCTCACCTGCCACCTCTCGCCTCCCCTTTCTGATACGCGGGCTTGGCATGCCGATATGCTGCTTCGCATCGCCTCATGATTCCTTTAGCGGGAGATGGTGTAAGTTTCTTTCTCGGGGCGAGCCATCCCCCTAGTGGAGATCAGTGGGGCGAGGGTAGGCGGAGAATGCGGTGTTGCAGACAGGCGCGCGTCGCAGAGCTATATTTAATATGGATGGATGGACGCTATGAGAAAGGCCGAGGCTTGGGCTAAGATCGTCACCTCGCGGTGTGTTAAGGATTGACAAAATTGCACTTCCGCTATCGGGAACGCACCGAATGGGACGGTCGCGTAGCAGCGACGCGTTGCAGGAGCTAATCACGAAGACCAGGGTCATGATGCATTGCTCCACTTCACCGCACCCAGACGGCGACACCACCCCGTCGACCAAGAGCACTGCGAGAGGATAGTGTGAGATATAAAAGGCGCGTTGTAAAGCCTCCTAAATGTGTGACGGTGGCGCAGTAGATAACATGCCCGGCATCTGTTGTCGTGCACCGAGAGGCTGTGGGTTCGACTCCGATTGATGGAACTTTTTCTTGAAGTTTTTATTTGCCATTTGATTGTGTGAATTTTTTCGGCGTCATTTCCGTGACGGAAATACGTCACTGAATTCTTGGTGGACCCTGGCATAAAACACTTTGTGTTAAAAAAATTAAGCGTGGCTGTGCTATCGCAAACGCTGAAGACCAGTGGATCTGAGGGAAGCCCAGCGAAAAGTTAGATTTAGCAAGAGAGGCTTTCCCCTGCTCCGCTGGTCTTTGGAATTTGCGATAGCAGCGCCACGCTTAATTTTGCAAGTGGCTGGGCTCTTTGCCGACTATCGGTACCTCTTCGGCAAAAGGCGTCGGGCTGAAGTCGTGGCGCCAGCTTGGCTTGTGTGGGGCAGCCTTGAGCCACGTGCGGTCCAAGCATTTGCCAACGATGGCAGAAGCATGGCCTACGCTGTTTTGCCGTTATTCACAGCTAAATATTGTAAATTTATTTCATGCAAATATATATTTCAAGTGCAGAGACGGCCAGCTTTTTGGATATAAGTATTAGTCAATCCACGTTGGCTTCTTTATTTATTCGCACACGAGCGTTTTTGCTGATCAGAGATTACAAAAATTTTCACTTTATTTCATGTGATATTCGCGGCTGTTTTCAAGATAGCGCTCTTCGAGCAGCGCAGTGTTACGTATAACCAGAGGAATAAGACTATCTATCTATCTATCTATCTATCTATCTATCTATCTATCTATCTATCTATCTATCTATCTATCTATCTATCTATCTATCTATCTATCTATCTATCTATCTATCTATCTATCTATCTATCTATCTATCTATCTATCTATCTATCTATCTATCTATCTATCTATCTATCTATCTATCTATCTATCTATCATCATATTGGTCATTCCATATTTTATTAATTTATTTATTTTCAATACAGCCAGCCTCATATGCAGACGAAGGCAGGTGAGCTTATTGATACAACGTGAGCATGCAACGGAGTGCAGCACAGTGCATAGTACAATTGTGTATCAAAAATGCGATATGGTACATGTGCCTAAGAATGTATCGCATACATTTAAATCAAGCGTGCTTTATATCAAGTGGACCCGGTGAATTTTCGGCAATCTCCGATCATGTTCAAAGAAATAGTCCTCGTATATGTGAATGTGAGAAGTGGTTATTGAGTCGTTATACTCTGGAAAAAGTTTTGTGTCACCTAAAAGGTGCTTCGAACTTTGGGCGCGGAAGTGAAACTGTGTCGCTAAGTACTTTTCATAAAATTACTGGTTTTAACCATTGCTACGAAACAATTTTTTTCTTAGTGTTAAACACCGATTTTTCATGAGTATGACAGTTTATTCATTTTTCCTTTAGCTTTCATTATTTCTGGCCTTGAGAAAAAATCGCAAAATTCTGCATGTTTAGCGTTTTTTAAAAAAAAACTTAGATTTTCGCGCGAGTAGTATATTGAAATTGTGGGATTCACAATTTCATTATATAATAAATCATGCATATATTGCGGGAGCGAATGAACAAGAAACACTGTCGCTACGTAGTGAAAAAGTTGAAAAAATAGCATTTTGACCCATATTACGCAGTAGTGGTCACAAAGTAGCGGTCCAAGGAAATATATGGCTTTTACACCATTGTGTAGTATGCTTTGTTCGTATAATATACATAAAGTTTGAACAAATTAATTTTCGTTTGAAGCAAGAAAATAATTTTCGAACTGAAAAAGCACAAGCTTGTGTGAAGTTTGCCTTTGCCTCGCCTTCATTGCATAGCACGTCAGTGCAGGATTCCATCGGGTGCCGTTTCGCAACGACTAATGCAAGTGATACAACTGATAGTCACCTATTTAAGCAATGCTGCTGTGTACAACGTCAAAAACGGCAATAGTGCTAAAACAATGTAACGGTATGCTCTCCCTTGGACCTTCAAAGATCAAGCATTACCGAACCGCTTTATAGCGTCGTGTTTCGCTTTTGATAATTAAGTATGCTTTGTTGGCAACTTTTACAGAAAGTTTGAAAAAAGTAATTGTGGTTTTCAGCGTACTACTCAACTCAATTCTACTACTACTCAGCTCATTGAATTTACTCACGACATTGCTTCGGTTCTCAAAAAATGAGATCAGGTGATGCCATTTTCATACACTATAGAAAAGCATTTCATATGATATGCCACGGGAAACATCATAATAGGCGCAGCAAAATTATTAGTACGACAAAATACTTGGCTGGATAGCTGACTGGTTACGTTTAAGGTGACACTTTGTTACATTCAACCACGCACATCTTGAGGACCGTGTACTTAGATTTAGGTGCACGTTAAAGAACCCCAGGCGGTCGAAATTTCCGGAGCCATCTACTCGGGGTCTCTCATAATCATATTTTGGGATGTTAAACCCCAGATTATCCATCACATATGACGTCTTGGTTGAGACGACGTTTATTAGGCCCGAGGACTCGGTAGCGAAGAGGCAGAGTGCGTACACACCAGATGAGTATGATGATGATGACACACGGTGACGAATAGAGAGAGACAAACTGATGATGATGATTATGACACTGTGCAGATGAAGAAGCGCATAACAAACGCCCCCACTATTAATATTATAAGTCACGCATAGTCATCGTGGGCCATAGTCACTTCCGGGGTACCGCAGGGCTTGGTCCTTGGGCCTTTATTGTTAATTATTTAAGTTAATGATGTCACACAGATCATTAGGGAAACAGCAGTGAATTGTCGATTGTAGGAGGTCGACTTCGTACTTTATACCAGTGTAACCAACAGACGTCATCAAGAGGGCCTTAACAATGTATTTTCGTCCCTTTGTGGTTGGAGCACCACGTGGAAAATGAGTACTAACTAATAAAAGACTGCACAAATGACATTTACTATTAAATAGCAGCGCTAGGTTTCAGTTATAGTTACAATGGACACTACCTAAATTCGGTGAATACCTTCAAAAATGTTGGAATTACCTCCACTCAAAAACTAAACATCTTCACATTGAAACCATTTGCGCTAGGGCACTTAGAATACTGGGATACTTAAAAGAAACCTCGAGCGCTCTACTAGGCTCTGCCCAAGTGAACTGCTTATAAATCCCTCGTCATACCGTTGCTAGAGTACGCGTCAGTGGTGTGGTCGCCCTGCACTGCACTTGACATTAATAAGCTTGAGGCCATACAAAAGAAAGCAATACGGTTCGTTTTCCGCCGAAGTGACCGCAATTTATCTCCTTCATTTCACGCATGCGCTTTATCGTAAGAACTCCGGGCACATAGACGCGCTCTTGAGCGTTTCGCTTTGCTGCATAAGATTGTACACGGCCACAGTCAGGGTTGCCAATGGTGGCTACTTTTCGCCAAACTGGTGAATTTGAGAGGCCCGTGGCGACCTAAAATTATCAATCGCGACATGGCGAATTTTTGGCGACTTTCGGCGAAGGTCCCCACTGAGTTATAGATCCTAAGCTCAGTGTCTTCACAACGAATGAGCGGCAACATTCTCTGTATTTTCCTTGGTTTTAGACCCACGAGTAGAATGTGAACATTACGCGTCATTCGGTAGTCCATCCTGTAACTCCTGTGTATCTCCACTTCATCTAGATGCAGGAGGTACTTGAACGTCCCACAGCGACATTCTAGCAAAATGTAAGTCAGCGGACTGCCTTGCAAATCACGAGGAGCCAATGTTTGACTATAAGTTTACGGCTTTAGGTGCTTTAGGCTTCTCTAAACTTTCGCTTCTGAAGGGGCTAGACGACGGGTTGGCCGAGCGTTCCGACCATTTGTTCGGCCAAAGCTTCAACTGTTCTGAATAGCTTGGCGACTTATTCACTGTTTCAATACGCCCAAGTCAGCTCGTAAAGGCAGTTTTGGAATAGCGAAGAGAGGCGGATACGCGGCTATTTGTGAAATAAAAGAATATTTATTGAAGCATTTTTCACTGCTCTCAGTGAGCGCGTGCAATGAAAACAATTGCTATATAACATTTCACATTGTCTACCTGTTTATTATTAACGCATCGGATTGACGCGTGTAGATATAAGTGACTATAAGAAATGGTCGGTGTGTCCGGTATCATATTAGTTCACACTGAAAAGGTGTAAGACTCACTAATGATCGGTTCCTGTAAGACTTCTGTCGTGTTACCTTCAATAAACCTTTTAACTCTTTTAATTCACATAAGGGTAGTAAGGCTGTCTACAAACAACGCTTTCGCGGTTTTCGCCCAAAGTTTACCACACTTGTACCTTTGAAACGAGCGGACAGGGATGGAAGGATATCATGAGCGTTTCATTCATTAACCCTTGCGCCACCACGCACATCTTGTGGCTAGTCGGAGAAGTAGCACCATGGACTCCCATGGTGAAGCGGGCGATGCGACTGGTATTGAGAAACGTCAATATAATTTAAGGGTATTGGATGACACTGTATTCTATGGTGCCATATATGAGCGGAAATTTTTATTACTAGATATGCCGCCCATATCTAGAATGGCGACTTTTTTGGCGAAATGTGTAAAAAAATGGCGACTTTTGGCGACTTCTTGCTCATCGTTTGGCGACATTTACTCGAAAGTCAGTGGCAACCCTGGCCACAGTAGCAGTGAAGCGCCGATTTCTTTCAGTCAATTCACCTAGGTGTACTACGCGCCGATCCCACCTACTTAATGTGGTTCCTTTTCAGTATTTGTGAATTGTTTTAGTTGTCGCCATTTCGAACAGCCTAGATGTGTCCTTGCGGGAAAAACCGAATGAACAGGTTGTGGAAGAATTGCACAACTACGGTTTATGATACTTTTAAAATGCACTGTATGATTGCTTGATTTAGTAATAGATGTACCCACTGCTCCTATGTCTTGTCTATTGAGACCGCAGTACTTGTAAATAAATAAATAAATAAATAAATAAATAAATAAATAAATAAATAAATAAATAAATAAATAAATAAATAAATAAATAAATAAAGTTGAATGGCCCAACGTAATATAAAAAATCACACCATCTCCCGCTAAAGGGGACCATGAGGCGATGCGAAGCAGCGTTTCGGCATATCGAGCCCGCGTTTCAGAGGGGGAGTGGAGAGGAGGTGAGGGGGAGTGGAGAGGGGAAGTGGAGAGTGGGAGAGGTAGTGGAGCGACGGAGAGCGGAGTGTAGAAAAGGTGTGTGGAGAGGGTTTGCGCATGCTAATTAAAGGCGGTCACGCCCACACCACCACCACCCACCACCGGTTTGAACTCCGCCATAAGATGCTTCGCATCTAAAACGGCATAATTAAAGCGTGTTCTTAAGTTGGTTTTAATATGTCTAAGGGATATGACAACGCTTGCCACCAATGAAACTACGTATCCTAGGTATACGTTTTCTAGATGATTCAATAGCGTGCCCAAAAATGACACATCGGTCCTCATTAGCGGACAGCCTTTTAACATTTTCATCGCCCTTTTCCTTCAATGTCCAAGGGGACAACGGTATCGCGCTCGGCCGACAAGGTTGGCCCGAAGTACAGCCAACCTGTGGCGAACGATAAACGACGCGCTCAGCGCTACCTGAGCGACTCGCTGGCGGGGTCTTCTCGTAAAGAGATATGTTAACTTCTTCAGCTACCACAAGGACTAAATCGTGATCTTTAGCTGAGGTCGTCGGTATGGAGAAGTGCCACTAGGCGTCAACGTAGGCGCATCCACGCCCAGTGGTGCCTAGCTACCGACATGGTGCAAGCTCTCATACATCAATGTACAATAAATAACTATTCTCCTGTGGAGATAGTTTTCACTTTCATATTATACCGACTCCTAAAACGGAGGTATCAAACACTGTTTTCGAATAGGCAGCGCACAAAAGGGCAACGAATACGTACACAAAAAAGACGCAAGCACAAGTGTTTGCGTCTTTTTTGTGTACTTATTCGTTGCTCAAAAGGGCGCCGTGCGCTGCCCATTCGAAGATAATGGCTCACGAACTAGGCCATCAGTATATTTTAAGCAAGTATCAAACACGCTTTTTGTCTAATGACTACTTCTCCCTAATGCACTGTCTTTTTTTCAAAATTCTCGCTATTGTTTGCATAGCTAAGTAACAAATTAGCAGTTCAAGAAACACTAGAAGAGCTCAGCACCGTGATTTACATTTTGTTGCTTCGGCGAGGATTAACTATGGTCCATACAATTACAGGATGGGCATGGTTCTTGGCCTCTTAAAATATTGTCTTCCTTAGGCACTAAAAAAAAGAAAGCTGCCTCAAACACGAAGCGACGAAAACATTTTTTTTTAGATGCTAGCATTCATATCGCATATCTTCTACGAAACATCACGATGTGTTACGGATGTGGTGACCTCACCGTAAAGATGCCACCGCGTCCTTTTCATGCAGTGATCAATCAATGTTTGGGATTTACAGCGCCGGTGCGGAGCACAAATTACATAACATGATGCTGGTTACTCCAGAGCGACGTGGCTTGGTGATCACGGAATTGTAGCTTTTTTTTACTTGGTTCATTCACGTTGTGGCCCAAAAGGATGAATTTCCATCCTTGGTGCTACCAGCCGAACATAGGCGTGCGCACAGGGGGGGGAGGCCGCCCCCCCTCCCATTCACCTAAGAGAGGGGGGGGCGCACAGTGATCCCCACACATTGAAGCAATGGGGAGGAGGGGGGCGCTACAAGAGGGGGGGGGGCGCAATGTCAGCGCCATACATTGAAATAATTGGGAGGGGGGGCGCTGCGACGAGCCTTCGCCCCCCCTGAAAGGGAACCCTGCGCACACCTATGCACACGAAGGCGCATCCACGAATCTTAGGAGAGAACATAACCCTCACGTTGTCTGACCGACTTACGGACCGAAAGTAATTTGTTACAGAAGTTACGTCCAGGGAGAGTGGGGAGCGGTCCTTAATAAGGGGCCGCCCCGTGCAAACACTAAAAACACTAAGTGGGCTGCCTCTTACGGGAGCCCACACGCGGATTTTTTCGGAAGGCAGGAGACGGTGGTGGGTTTCCCACTCGCGACGCTTGTGTGCATGTTTGTGTGGCTGCCGGAGCGTCGTAGTAGTGCGCCATGGAGAAAAACGGGCTAAGAGCGAAGAGCAATCGCATGTGCAGTGTGCCACAATGCACAAATCGTGCAATATTTGGAAAAGTCAGCTTGCACCGCTTTCCAAAAGAGAAAAAACGACGGAAGTTGTGGACAATCAAGCTCCGCATTAGGAAAGAAGTTAGCAAATGGTCGTGTGTATTTCAGCAAGGATAACTAATATGTGACTGCTAAGTAGAAACATGTTATTAAAAGTCACGGTTGGGAGTGCAACAACAACCACCAGATGCAATTTCATTTCCTTTTATTGCAGTGATGCCTCTGTTTGTTTTTACATTGAAGCTTTTAGTACGGCATATCGCACACATTCACTGTTTGTCCCTCGGTGCACATTGCAGGACACAACCAACAAAATATGATAAATTCATGTTAAATGGTTTTTAACAGGCCCGTAGCAAGGGGGAGGGCGCCCCCCCCCCCCCGAAATTTTTATGGTACATGGTGTTTTACCGAAAATAAAGAAAATATGCATTTTTCTCAAATAGTCAAGGCTTTCAGCAAGTGCTCCCCCCCCCCCCCCCCCGAAAAAAATTCCTGGCTACGGCCTGGTTTTTAACCTGTTCAAATATATCAGTGTGGCAAACACATATTTGCATTGAGCAGAGAGACCGGCCTTGCATGTGCATTCTCCCTGAAAATAAACAAATCAATGATAAGTATATACGACATTAAAACTGTGGTAATTTTCACGGGGTAAAATGCGACAGCTGCCACATGCATATTGAATCCGGGAAGCTTTGCAATATATTGCTACTTTTATAACACTAGAATGAAGAAGTGACAGTGTCTCCCCACCACCCCACGGCACGCGAAAACGCCAATCGTGCGGGAAGCTGGGTATTGGCATACCTGATCATCGCGCTCATATCTGCTGAATCGCCACTACATAACTGTTTCCGTGTCACTCTTGAACAATCCTTTCACAGCTAAACCGGCGCGGGGAACCATGTATCTCGCCTTGAACGCACACACTACATTTTAGGCAGCGCATAAGGGGGGGACGGCGCTTTGTTTACACACGAGCGCTACGGCTGGTTGGTGTCAATTCTCGTACATCATATATAGATTACAAAACGTAAGAAGAAATACTGACATTTACGGCACCGGTTGCGTTGCACACTTGAACATTTATTCTATGCGGCGGGCCTTTTATGGCACTTGTCTGAAGGCAGAGGTACTCCGCCTGGACGGCCGCGTTGTCGTCTCGCGTACTCCACAACATATTATATGGCCAGCGTTAAATGCCGCCTCTCCTTGGAAAACACATCTCTGTGTTTCCTTTGCAAGGTCAAGGATCGCGCTTAGAGATACCAGAGGCTCGTAAGCCGTCTGGTTCTCGAGACGTGCACGCTTTTGCGTCGCTTCCATCACCTCTCGTCCCGCCATGTTGAAACGTTCTCCGCGCCACCTATAGGTGCTGGAAAGTGCCCGCTCGACCAAGGCCCGTTGGGCCGTCACGTCAGAGCAGCCGAGCAGGGCTGCCTCCCAGTCCTCCAGGGAAGGGTTGGATAGAGCGGATAGGTAGGGCGTTTTTGGCACACCCACAGCGATAGTTTTTTTTTTTTTGTTGGTTAACTTATTTGTATACTCTGTTTTTAACGACAGCAAGAAGGGGGAAGGTTATGTATTGCAGCTTGCTTTGGTAATCTCTGCTATCCTTCTTTTTTTCTACAGGGACAGGTATGCCACAATGGGTACTTCACCTGCTTGGTGAGTGTAGCTGCTTTAGGTTATTGGTGTATAGTGCATATTCTCTATGCGATTCGTAATGTATAAGTGAAGGAAGGATATCTTGGATAATAGAACTGGCACACTGTGCGATCTGAGCAGCTATACAGAACGCATTAGGCTGTCGTGCTAAGCAATTTGTGTAAGGCACAGCATACAACTTGTGGCTGAAAGTGGACGAAAAGACAACTTGCGGCCGGCAGGGAAAAATCTGCAGCCTTCGGATAACTCGCCCGATGCTCTACCAATTGAGCTACGGCGACGGTCGTCCTCTCGTCCACATTATCGGGTATTTATGTGCATGGCAACCTGGCAGTGTTAGTCAGCGCCGCTCGTAGCCATGACGGCGAGTGTAGAACATCTATTTTTTTCGCCAGCAGGCGTCAGGTAGCACACGAACTTTTTTCTTTTTTTTTAACGAGCGGACAGCTGACCGAAATATTTTTCTCTCCGAATTGTTTTCTCTCCGTATGCTGCCTGAAGGCATCGTGTCTGCCGGAACGAGGCTCTGCCGTAATGACGCCCTCGCCATGGATGAGACGAAAGAGGGAATTTTGAGGCCTCGTTTCTTTGTTTTATGCAACCTTAATGAAAACCAGCAGATAATGAAGCCAAGGAAGGTACAGGGGACGTTTATTGTACTTCAACAACAGATCATAGCATTTTGAATAAGGAAGGCTATAGAAATAACGGCAGATTATCCCCCTTGCTCGGTATTCAAGTCACTGATAACTGGCATATAAATGAATAAATATTATACTCGGTGACCGTCATGCATATAGAATATGTAGGATACATAGCGTTCTTGTCAGAAAGAGTAATTCTGTAATATTCCGGCCAACAAGTCGGCACGACATTAAACGGTGAAGCAGTGTATTCTTGAACATGCAGATCGAATTTGATAGTAGAGCTTACATAATACGAGTCCATCTCCAGATAGGGAAATCTGGTTAAGATGAACAGCCCAGCTCCATTTCGTCGCAATTTATGTTTTTGAAAAGTTCACACGATAACACGCGCTGCGTATAAGAATTGGAAACTTACGCGTATAGGATCAGCATAGGTGACGGGTAGCATGCTACTTACGCGTTTGCCAATATGCACGCAGCTTCGTCACTGCGCATTTGTAGGTGCGTCGTCCGTTGCGTTGGGGAGCTTCGATGCGCGCGCGCCTGCTGGTTGGGGAAGGACTCGTGCGCGCATCAGCTCACGCGACAGAACAGCTTGAAAACATCGTATGTTATGTGCATATGATATGAAAAAAAAAATGGATGCACCAAAACGCAAGAAAGTAGCCATGGAGCCAACCTGAAATTTTCGTTGCCAGGCGGGGTCGCAAAATAGCCAATTTGGCGCAAAGTAGCCACCAAAGGCATCCCTGAATTCCTAGCCGTCTCGAGCTTATTCTCTTCTGCAGCACGTTTACGTTCGACATTCCACTCATAACTAAAGTACCTCCGCTTACGATGAAGTGCGCGCAGAATGCGTTCCTCAAATGGCAGCGCGAATTTCCAATACAAACCAGATAGAAGGAAATAATCTCAGTATTGACAGAACGCAAACGCATTCCCCGTGCGGTGAGTTGCTGCAGTATTATCTTGCAATAACGTAGTATTTAATATTGTCACGGGAATCAGGAATACACTGAAGAGACAGAAGCGGGTATATTACAATATTTACAAGTAACTGTGCCACCAAATGGCTGCCACCATCTCGCGCCGCATTCCAGCTTCTTTTTTGTCTCTTCGTCCCTGGGTTGTCTCCAACGGCGTGCTCATGTAGAATGCCTCGTAACATCACCCCCGGCGGACAGAGCGCCGTCCCGGCGCCTCCTCACTCATTCAGGACTGGCAGTGCAATAGTGCTTGAGGCGCGACACATGAACGACATCAGTAGGTGGTGTAGCAGAAGAAGACGAACGCGGAAGGACGGGAGCGATGAGATAGTCGACGTCGTTGACCTTGCGGATAACTTTGTAGGGCCCTGTGTAGCGAGGGAGGAGCTTCTCGCACAAGCCTTCGCGTCGATACGGCGTCCAGAGTAGGACAAGAGATTCAGGAGGGTAGTCGACTTCGCGGTGCCGATTATCGTGGCGCACTTTTTGTGAAGCCTGAGAAGCACAGAGCCTAGCGTGAGCGATGCGGCGAGCCACGCGGGCTCGAGAAGCGACATCCTGAGCACACATGGTTGGTGCGGCGGGATCAGATGGAAGAAACGTCTCGAATGGCAAGGTAGGGTTGCGGCCGTACAGAAGAAAGAACGGCGAGTAGCCGGCGGTGTCATGCCGGGACGAATTGTATGCAAAAGTAACGTAGGGTAGAGTTGCGTCCCAATCACGGTGGTCAGTAGAGACGTACATTGACAGCATATCCGTGAGAGTTCGGTTGAGGCGCTCGGTAAGACCGTCTTCGGATGGTAGGCTGTAGTAAGCTGATGTTCGGTAGAGCAGCTACGAAGCATTTCGTCGATGACCTTGGCGAGGAAGCAGCGGCCACGATCCGTAAGAAGCTGTCGCGGAGCCCCGTGCCGAAGAATGACGTCACTGAGCAGAAAGTCCGCCACGTCAGTAGCGCAGCTAGTTGGCATGGCACGCGTTATGGCATACCTGGTCGCATAGTCAGTTGCGACAGCAATCCATTTGTTGCCCGATACGGATGTAGGAAAAGGTCCGAGCAAGTCGAGGCCGACGCGGAAGAATGGTTCCGCTGGAATGTCGATAGGTTTCAGCAGGCCAGCCTGAGGAAGAGCAGGACGTTTGCGACGCTGACAGAGCTCGCAAGCAGCGATATATCGGCGCACAGAGCGATACAGGCCAGGCCAAAAGAACCGCCGCCACACGTGGTCATAGGTGCGTGAAACTCCCAGGTGTCCCGATGTCGGGGCATCATGTAGATGTTCAGGAATGGTTGCACGCAGATGTCGGGGAATAACTAGCAAGGATTCCGGACCATCAGGCTTCATGCTGCGGCGATACAGAACGTCATTGTGTAGGACATATCGGCGGAGAGAAGGGTCGGAACGTCCCGAGGAGACTTGCTGAATGACCATCTTGAGGGTCTCATCCCGACGCTGTTCTGTGCCGATGTCGCGCAAATCAGATATGGCGAGTACTTAAGAGTCATTCTCATGGTCAGCGAGGCTAGCAGGTTCCACCGGATGACGCGAGAGACAATCGGCGTCTTGATGCAGCCTGCCCGATTTGCAGATTACGTCGAAGGAATACTCTTGGAACCGTAGAGCCCAGCGACCAAGGCGACCAGTTGGGTCCTTGAGCGATGACAACCAACAGAGAGCATGGTGGTCGGTAATAACTGAGAATTCGCGGCCATACAAGTAGGGGCGAAATTTTGCGACAGCCCAGACCAACGCAAGACACTCGCGCGCCGTGATTGAGTAGTTTCGCTCAGATGTGGAGAGAAGGCGGCTGGCGTACGCAATAACACGTGTTTGGCCCCCCTGGTGTTGGGCGAGGACGGCGCCGATTCCATGCCCACTGGCGTCTGTGCGAACTTCAGTAGTCGCTGATGGGTCGAAGTGGGCCAGTATAGGTGGTGAAGTGAGCAATTTGATCAGCGCCGAGAACGCAGCCGCTTGGTCCTGGCACCACGAGAAGGGCACGGCCTTCTTGAGGAGGTCGGTGAGCGGTCGGATAATGGTGGCGAAATTGCGTATAAAACGTCGGAAGTAGGAGCATAAGCCAACAAAACTCCGAACATCTTTAGTAGAAGAGGGCACAGGGAAGTTTCTGACAGCGCTAATCTTGGCAGGGTCAGGTTGTACACCAGTGGCACTTACAAGATGACCAAGCAGAGTGATTTGTTGCCGGCCGAAATTGCACTTTTTGGAGTTTAGCTGAAGCCCCACTCGACGAAAAACAGCTAGAATGGTCGACAGGCGAGTTAGACGACTTTCAATCGTTGGGGAAAAGGCAATGACATCATCTAGGTAGCAAAGACAGATGGACCTTTTATAGCCACGAAGGAGGGAGTCCATCATATGTTCGAACTTGCTGGGGCGTTGCACAGCCCAAAAGCCATAACCTTGAACTGATAGAGGCCGTCGGCAGTGACAAAGGCAGTTTTTTCGCGGTCTAAGTCGTCAACAGAAATCTGCCAGTAACCCGAGCGTAGGTCTATGGATGAGAAGTATTTCGCGCCATGAAGACAGTCGAGGGCGTCGTCGATTCGTGGCAGCGGATATGCGTCTTTGCGAGTTATCTTGTTCAAAGCACGATAGTCGACGCAAACTCTCCAGCTGCCATCCTTCTTTTTGACCAAGACGACAGGTGACGCATATGGACTTGAAGAGGCCTCTATGACGCCTTTGGAGAGCATCTTGTCGACTTCTCGTTGTATGACCTCGCGTTCTGAATGGGACACAAGATATGGTCGCCGTCGGACAGGACTAGCATCGCGGTATGTATTCGATGACTTACGAATGACGTTTGACCTAAAGGGCGGTCATCGAAGTCGAAGATATCCCTATAGGTCATTAGAACGTGGCGGAGTTGCGCAGCTTGACAAGGCTGAAGATCAGGGGCAATCATTCTCGCGATTTCGTCGGGCGGTGCACTTGCTTGACTGGCTGTAATAAAGGACGAGCAATCTTCAGCATCTAATGCCACGATGTCACATGCATCAAGCGCTGATAGGTTGGCCAATGAAATGCCTTGCGGTAGAACTTTGCTCGAGGTACTGAAGTTTAGGAGCGGGTGCTGTACGCAGATGTCGACAACATTCACGAGGGCATGCGGCACAGCAACATTTCGGTCCAATAGCACGTCAACTAAAGGAGACACCGTGTACTCGCCGTCGGGAAGAGGTGGTGATGTCGTCAAGGCCACCCACGTGGTGGCTTGCGGAGACAAATGAACATAATCTACACAGCACAAATGGTGTGACGGTGAAGCTTGGACATCAACAAGCCGAGGCAGCTCAAGTTGAAGAACGCCGGTTGCACAGTCAATGAGGGCGGCATGAGTAGACAGGAAATCCAATCCTAGAATGATGTCATTTGGGCCCTGCTCAAGAACAGCAAACAAAACAGATGTCTGGTGATCGGCTATGGTGATGCGTGCTGTGCACATTCCTATGACAGCAGGACTTCTTCCGTCAGCGACTCGAATACTACAAAGATCAGCCGGAGTAAACACTTTCTTCAGGCGGCGACGAAGTCGAGCACTCATCACAGAAATATGTGGCCCAGTATCAACAAGTGCAGAAACAGTCAGGCCGTCAACGTCAACGTCGATCAAATTTCGTCGTGTCGGCAGTACAAGCAGAGGATTTCAGGTGGAATTAGAAGATGCAGCATCACCCCTAAGAGCTTCATCTTTTAGTTTCCCTGTCGAAGGTTGAGCGGCGAGGTCGGACGTCGTCGTAGAGGGGACGGAGAAGACGGGCGACGCGCTGGAGGCGAACGGGACTGGTGACCCCGGGCCGACGGTGAGCGGCTGTGCGGCGTAGCAGTGGCATCGAGGTTGTATGGTTTGGAAGGCGGGGAACGGCGGTAGCTATCGGTGTATGACTCAGAAGGCTGGAAAGGGCGGTAGCTGCCGGCGCGGCTAGCAGTGGCATACCGGGTTATTAAAGGCGACGACCAACGGTTGTTACAATATCGTGCGACGTGACCTATGCGGCTGCAGTTGAAGCAGATCGGCCGATCATGTGCAGTGCGCCATTCAGCCGGATTACGCGAGCGTGGATAGAACCGTTGTTCCTGGGGCGGCGACCTGGTGCGAGGCGGCGACCTTGAGCGGAAGTCAGTTGTCCGAGACTGAGCAACGGCGCAGACAGCGAAGCCCAAATTGCCGAGTTCCTCCCGCGTAATTGACTGGACTAGGGAAACTGTGGGCGCCTGCGAATCACCGTGGCCGTTGATGGGAAGAGCAGGTGTAATTGCTTCTATTTCCCGACGGACGAATCGTTTAATTTCGGACGCCGGCGACGACTGCAGACGAGAGGTCAGTCCATCTTCGCACGAGGACGTCGCAGCGGTGTTTGGCAGCCGAGTGAATGACTTCGCAATGCGCCGACTTTTGGCCTGTTCACAACGCCGGCATTTCTCAATAATTTCGTCGACGGTGGCACAATTCCGACACAGTAATAGGTTGAACGCGTCGTCCGCTATTCCCTTCAGGACGTGACCAACCTTGTCCGACTCCGACATGTCGCTGTCGAATTTACGAAAAAGAGCCAGCACGTCCTGAATGTACGATATGTATGGTTCGGTGGTCGTCGGAGCATGGATGGATAGCTCTTTCTTTGCGGCTGCCTTTCGACCCATAGGCTTTCCAAATAAGCCGAAAAGTTTTCGCTTAAAGGTGTCCCAACTTCCGATCTCCTCCTCGTGGTTCTCGTACCATACCTTTGCCGTGCCTTTTAGGTAGAAGAGCACGTTGGCCAGCATGAGAGTCTAGTCATATCGATTGATAGCACTGGTACGTTCATAGTCAGCTATCCAATCTTCAACGTCGACTTCATCCGTACCGCAGAACGTCCCAGGGTTCTTCGGATGCATCAGCACGTATGTTGGCGGTGTTGTGGCCGGTGCAGGCGTTGCCGTGGCCTGTGCAGGCGTTGTCGTAGCCGATGCAGGGGTGGTGACGGCATCGCTCTCGTTTTCCATCATGGAAACTCCGAGTCGAAGACCACTGCGGAGCTCCGTTGTACAGCGCTTCTTCTACCCCGCACCTCCACCAAATTGTCACGGGAATCAGGAATACACTGAAGAGACAAAAGCGGGTATATTACAATATTTACAAGTAGCTGTGCCACCGAATGGCTGCCAGCATCTCGCGCCGCATTCCAGCTTCTTCTTTGTATCTTCGTCCCTGGGTTGTCTCCAACGGCGTGGTCATGCAGAATGCCTCGTAACAATATGACCCAAATTATCCCAATGTCGGCTTACAATGACCGGAATACCAAGCGAGTTCAGACGCCCGCCGCTTTGACGCGGCTTCCTCGGCGGAAAAAGCCCACGGGTACAAAGTCCAAACTCCGTAAAGTAGCGCTACGCATTGGAGGAAACCGCCCCCTCTCTTTTCTCCCTCCTCCGCTCTTTCCGAGGCCGACACAGCGTTGCTATTGGCCGACTGGAGTCACGTGGCACCACGCGCGCTCTTAGTTTAGAGTCGCTTTCGATTGCCATCTACGCTCCAGATCTGTGCGCGCACTTGCGAGGAGCGCGTGTGTCACGTGTTAGCGTATTGGCTGCTTTGTTGAGCGTTTTATTGCGAAATAAGTTTCATTACAAGAGCGGCGTCGCTTTTAATTGCCGTGGGCGGCCGCTGCATTTTAGGAGGACTAATCAGATTGAGCGATGGCATAAAGCTCTTGGCAACACTGTCTAGAGCAACCTTCTGTTTGCCAAATCACGGCCGCTGCGTGTTTTTCATCGAGCGGTCGTGGCCAAATAAATGTAGTGTAATTTTTAATTGAACTTAAAATGCACAGTAATCGCATTTTGAAGCAGTGCACTGTGATGTTTGACAAGGCCCTCGGGATGCTTTCTTATGCTACTGTTAATGAGTCTACTGTCTATCATGGAAAGATCCGAAGTTTATAGTTACCAGCGATATATATCTGTAGAAATATTTCGGCTCATTTCACGACGTAATGCACGTAATCGGTAAGAAGTAAGCATCAGCGAATAGTCATGTGTTAGTTTGGCAAATGGCCCTGAGTCAATTTAAATGTAGAGGCTGTAAGGTGGCAATTTTTCTTTTTTATGTGTGTTGCATAAAACACCTGAAAAATAACTTGATTAAATCGTATGTCAAAACTCAGTAACATATTCGCAGGATTTGGGGGCATCTGTACGTGGTGCCATCTGTCGGCGGCAGCAACGGCGTCTTGCCATGACTGAATGAGAAATGAGAGAAAAAGAAATCATATCGGACGAAAGAAGAGAGTTACCAAAACCGACTCCCGGTTATATGCAGCAGAGAACCACTGGAACATTCTGGCAAAATTGAAGTATAACGCTACAAAGCGTGTGGCTTCCCAGGACAATTGAACGCTGCCTATTATAAACATATGGAGCATCATATATTAAACATTCTGGGAAGCGACGCGGTTTGTAGTGCGATACTGTAATTTTAGCAGAATGTTCCAGTGTGTCCTTTTTGGTAACTAGCTTTTCTTCGTCGCATAGGATTTTTTTTTCGCTGATATTCCACTCAGCTACGGCAGGCCACCGCTGTCGCCGACGAGAGATGACACTACGTGCACATGCCCTCAAGTCCTGGTTCCCCAAGTCCTGGTTCCCATGTGAGATCTGACTATTATTTGGATCATATATCACTTGAACGGGTGCAACACTATAAATATCTTGGAGTTTATTTTTCAGAAAATCTGACCTGGACTAGACACATTGAACATGTCGCTTTAAAATCTCCTAGGATGCTTAACCTCATTAGACGCAATTTTTACAATGCCCCTAACAGTGTTAAAGAACAACTATATAATATGTATGTTCGTCCAATTCTTGAGTATGCTTGCGCAGCATGGGACCCCGACACCTCATGTCTTATTGATAAACTTGAGCGGATCCACAATCGCGCAGCCAGGTTTGTAACTGGTAATTTCACCTATAAAAGCAGCATTTCATTAATTAAAGACAACCTTGGTTGGAAAACCCTATCTCGACGCCGCCTAACCAATAAATTAGAATTTTTTTCAAAATTTACTTTGATCTCACAGGAGTTAATAAAAACTTGTACATTTCCCCCCTCACTTGATCTCAACACGTAGTGATCATGAATGTAAGGTTTTGGAAATGCGCTGCCGCACGACTGTGTTTCAATGTTCTTTTTTTCCTCACACCTCCATGTACTGCAACAGACTTCCAGAGGGTATATCTCATTGTAAAACATTATCCGAATTCCAATCGTTTTTACATTCTGATCTCCCGTGAGATATTAGTTACCTGTCTCCCTGCTTTTGGTGATACTTGTGTTGCCAATTTTTCACGCGGAGTCCATCGCTTGCTCACATTTTCATGTCTGTATGTGAATTTACATATATTTTGCTATTGTATCTATTTTTTCCTGAATTGACCCCCCCCCCCTGCAATAATGCCCTCGTGGCGCTGCAGGTACTTGTATAAATAAAAATAAAAAAATACATTATTACAAATGTGACTAGACAGGTGTAGATGTTGTCGAGAGAGGTCCATATTTATTTGTGTTTCGCTGTTCAAACAGCCGGCTGTGCATTAACGTTTTTCCTGGGTGCGAAAATATCAGCGCTGTTCTTTTAATGTATCATAATTTTTTTAATGTGTGCGCTTTCAGGCAGAAAGCAAGGTCGCGTTCAAACAATGTGGTAACGACGGTGTATCTCGTGCCTGTTTAGTTGCTATGACATTAAATGTAATTGTAAACATGCTTTTCAGCACTCTATGCCATTTCATGGAAGGAAGTGCTGGTGGTGTTGTACCTGCTGGGCTTCACGCCCACTGGTACGAGAGAAAGACATCCAGTAAGATTCTTTACGAGGCACTGGCGGCGCCATGCCGTCGTCATCAGAGCCCGGCAGGCCGCTCAAGATGGGCCGACAACGGGGGAGCGCCTCATCGTGACCCTCCTCACTTTCGTCCTCTTGCGGCTCCTTGCCTGAGGACGGTGAGGCAGAGAGGTGAGTGGAGTGTACGATACATTTTATTAGAGCTGTGCGAATAGAAAAATTTTGGGTGCGAAGCGAATTCGAATATTGAAGTGTGAGTGCGAATCGAATCGAATATTTTTCGAACATTTATGGAATATTTCTAGAATATTTTTCCAATACTTCGAAGCGAAATTGCAGAAAAAAAAGTTAGAGAGGATTCCTAAGTATATTCTTATGAGCTAGCAACACGAAAGTGTTTCTTTTCGCTAGGTTGATGAAGCACTGGCGGGGTGGTGTTTCATAGTTGTCTTATTAAGAATGAGGCAGTGTAGAGGCCGAATTCTATTTATGTACATGATTTGGTGCAACCAAAGTGTTGCTGACAACACTTTACAAGTGATAGGCGAAGACGCCATTTCCACAGCCTCTCCTCCTCTCTCAACTTCTGTGGAAGCCCAACTGACATGGTGGGAAAGGGTGTGCTCCCTTCAAGTCTGGAGTTAGAAATCTGCCTCGTAGACGTCGATATATAAGAACATATGAAACTTTGGATGCTGAAAACCTTCGGCTTCCGATTTTTTGGACTTCCTACCTAATTTTCAGGTCCAAAACAGCATTAATTGAGCCCCCACCTCTGCCACATCTTTCATGTCCATGTTGGAACCAGCCTTTTCTTGAGTTAGCTCTGCTTTGCCGCAGTACCGTAATTTGATGAGGTGAAGCATATTGAAAATCTAGGGACCACTTCCAATCGCACGTTGATTGTGTTTTGAAAAAGTTGGACCGTAACGGAGCTTGAAAGGCAGCTTTGCCGCATTACGTTGTTGTACTGAGGTGAAGCGTAATAAAAATTTGAAGGGGTCACTTTTAATCGGACGTTGACTGTATTTGTTTCTGGGAAGTTCGAGTAATTCGAATAGTAAAATTCCAGTGGGAATCGAATCCAATAGCAAACACTATTAGAAAAATGTTCAAAATTTCGAATATTCGCACACCCCTACATTTTATACTTTGTCATAGACGCCCACCAAAACATTGCAAGTTTTGAGGTGGCCCATACGAGACCTAATTAGCCCTAAATTGTCACGTTCAATCTGCGAGCACTGTATGTAGGCTCTACTCCATAGGTCGGCAAACTCACTCGTGAGTCGGCTCACTGAGATTCAGATCGAGCCGCCAGTCTGAGTCCGAGTGAGACCAGGTGAGTGATATTTCGGTGAATGTGAGTCCGGTTGTGAAAAAATTTAACTGAGTCTGAGTAAGAGTGAGTCCGGTTGAGGAAAATTTCGGTGAGTCTGAGTCCGAGTGAGCTCTAAGCGCAAAATATATTTCTTGAGTTAGTCTGAGTGAGCTCCGCACTTTTCTGCCTACTTATGGCTCTATCTAAACAACTTCGGCATTAATATAAGCCTTATGTCGGCAGTGGGGTTACGTAGTGAGCCACACTCGCTAAGAGCAATCACAACGGGAGAGGGCATCGCGTTTCAGCAGGTGCACTGAAGGTCAGGACGCGCGTTGTGGTGACGTCTTTCCCCCGTGCCATCCCTCCCTGTGTAGCTTCCAGCTCTCTCTTGCTCTTCGTGACGAGAGACGAGAGGCGCTTAATGCGCGCGACAAACTCGTGCAACTCCGCTTGTTCTTGACGCATTCGATACATTTTTGTGGCCATTGACTTGCGAGGCAGTACACTCCGACACGGAGGTCATTCGATGGTTCCATGGAAAAGTTGTTCATGACCCCTTTAAGTTAGCGTTACGCTTGGCTTAGGCTCATGGTCTGTACAGCACCTTTACCCTGCCCCATTTTGGCTTAGTACGTGTTATTTGATTGAGGATTCGTATTTTCTACGTATTGGTCATTGATAATCAGGAGCTAGTGTGAGAATATCGTTAATGAAATTGCTGTTGTAAATGATGACTCGCGTTTCGTAAGGTTGACATCGTAGGAAAATCTAATGGCAGTGATTCTTAAGAACAGTTGGTTTTGAAATCTGCTGGAATTCCTCTGAGCGAGATTTTAAGTTGATCGCCTACAGGACAATGCAGGTAAAAGCGCGCTACACGTCCAATTACGCAGCAACTTAGTATACGTACTGCTAACGCATGACCTGCGCGATCACATCACACTGTCTCCCGCTTCGGCTCAGTTCTGACTAAAAAATCTTCTTACGTTGCTAAACTTGGCAGCGCAGTTTCGATTTCAGCCCGTGACTGCCGCATTTCGATTTGAGCGAGAAGCGGCCACCTGTGTAGCTCGGAGTTGGCTCCGGCTCCGAGATAAATGGCTGCTCCTGAGGGGGCCCTTCAATACTTTTCCAAGTAATCGTCGAAGGGCTTCATAAGGTGTTTATTGACTCAAGAGTCGACAGCAGCAGGAAAATTTTTAGAATCCGGTGACTGTTTTAGCTAATGCACACCTTTCAATAAAAAAAGCCATAACAATAAGCGCGTGCCATACGGTTATAGCGTTTCCTTCTGCGCAGATGAAGTGTGTGTCGGGACAACGGTAGTGGGGTCAGGGTTGCTTTGCCGCTGCTTAATTGACATTGAAGGTTCTAATACATAAAAACCAGGCCCGTAGCCAGGGTGCGATGGGCCCTAGGGCCTCAGTCCCCGCCCCCCTCGAAATTTTGGTGAAGTATGTGTTTTACAGCGAAAGCTGTTATGAGATCATTTCAGCAGCCGTTTTGGCGCCGTAGTTGTCCTCCGCCGGTGTCCGTAACCACTACCGCTCGAAATAGAATAAAACGAAATTAGAAAAAAACTTCCAGGATGGAACGAGGTTCGAACCTGGGCCCTCTGCGTGGGAGCCCAGTATTCAACCTCTGAGCCATGCCGGTGCTTGAAACTGGCTTGCAAAAGGGTCCTATACAGGCTTCATGTCGGGAAGGAACCACATTGACATGCAATATAGCGTGTTAGAAGAGTAAAATAAGCACCAAGCGTCGCACAACGCGGATTCTGTAACCAGGCGTCACACAATGCGAATTGCGCAACCAGTAGGTTGTTGAATGCTTCCAACCCATTACAAAGCACTCCGCCATAATTCTTGATCGTCATCAGGCACAGCATAAACAAAGTCCGCATAATGCCTTACATGTATTTTGCAGGTACCACGCCTCTCCGTAGAATGACAAAAAATGGCATAGTACCTGTTTCCCTACTTCTCAAAAATTATAATGATTTATAGCGTAGTAGGTTCCTGGCAAGTGCACTTGTATTGGTTGCCAAGGAAGCCCATAAGCGCATGATCCATTTATTCGGGTTCTCAGTAAAGTTCTCCCCCCCCCCCCCTTTCTCTGTCTCTCCCACGTCAACGTATGTTATTCAGCATGGCGGGAGAGGGAAATAGTGACCGGGCTTCACCCAATGCAAGCTGCATAACTGGTGGGCCGTTTAAAGCATCCAACCCATTACAATGGGCGGAGCCATAATTCTTCATCGTCAGCAGTGGTTGCGTCAACAAAGTGCACATAATGCCTTACAGACGTTTAGCTGGTGCCTCGCTTCTCCGCAGAATGACGACTATTGTCTTAGTAGGTGCTTCCCAACTTCACAAAAATTGTGATTTATGGCGTAGTGGGTACCTTGCTAGTGTACTTGTATTAGTAGCGCCAAGAGAGCTTACAACGGCATCTAGAAACGCCGCTCTTCCAGCTTTCGCTGTTACTGTGCTGCGGTTTCAGCGCAGGCCTGGCGTTTTTTACCAAAAATAAATAATGAAAATAGGTGCTTTTCTCAAATCGTCGAGGTCTTCAGCATGTAGCCCCGCCCGAAAAAATTTCCTGGCTACGGGCCCGATAAAAACCTATTATCTTGTTCTTAATTATAGGTTTGTGGCACTTGTTTATGTATAAAAGAAGCAGGGCGTCACGAACGATGAACCACCCCATTTTTAAAAATTCGAGAATTCAGCGCGTAATTTTAAATATCCATAATCGAACTTCAATAGGGCAAGCTCCTCGGGAGCACAGAAATGGCGGACGCTCTTTGAACTTAGTGACTTTATTTCAACTTAAATTCGCTAAAACGGGAAAAGTACCGCATTCCTTTTCTCTTCCCCGCCGCGCGCTCTCGGCGGCTTGACCATAAAAATGGTCCAGATCGCTCGCCTCGGTTGCGTCTCGAGGCCGCTGTCGCACGGCGCTTTGGAAGGCGATTGTTTTTATAGCCTGAGAAAAGCGTACAGTGTTTTGACTTACATCATAAGCCTGTCAAGGCATCGAAGAATGCATGAGTACTGCGGTTTTGGACAGAGCAAACGGCGGGAATCGGGTAAAGCTCTCTTTGCTATTCACAGCGGGAATTAAATGCGAAGAAACTTCTGCGACTTTAAACGTATCTATCTATCTATCTATCTATCTATCTATCTATCTATCTATCTATCTATCTATCTATCTATCTATCTATCTATCTATCTATCTATCTATCTATCTATCTATCTATCTATCTATCTATCTATCTATCTATCTATCTATCTATCTATCTATCTATCTATCTATCTATCTATCTATCTATCTATCTATCTATCTATCTATCTATCTATCTATCTATCTATCTATCTATCTATCTATCTATCTATCTATCTATCTATCTATCTATCTATCTATCTATCTATCTATCTATCTATCTATCTATCTATCTATCTATCTATCTATCTATCTATCTATCTATCTATCTATCTATCTATCTATCTATCTATCTATCTATCTATCTATCTATCTATCTATCTATCTATCTATCTACCTACCTATCTATCTATCTACGACTTCGTGCTCTCCTGCCCGCTTTGTTAATGGGATTTAAATGTAAACATTTCGACAGAAGTCTGTCTGGCTGGGTAGAAGAATCAAGAAGTTGAAATACCTCCAGCCACAAATTCTTGGAGGAAACCCGACGTTTCGAGGCCGGCTTGGTCTCTTCTTCAGGGGTGACTGTGCTGATCAGGGGGGCTTCGTCGCAGCTTGTTTTTGGCTCCGCCTTTCTTTTTCCCTCACATTCCGGAGGCCGTGCACGTAGATCGGAGGCATTGTTCCGAGGGACCGGTTCACATTCGCAGGTGTGTTCTGGATGTGCCACGACTCGAGTAAGAGCCTCCTTCCCAGATTCCTTTCCGTTTCTATGATGGCAGCGCCCTCGAAGTCAATTTTGTGGTCGTGCTTCTCGCAATGCTCTGCAAGGGCACTGCGTTGCATTTCCATCTTTCTGACGCCGTTTTTGTGTTGGCGCATTCTTTCCAGGAAGCACTTACTCTCGCCTATGTAGCTCGCTGGACAGTCAGCACATGACACTTTGTAGACCACGCCCTGGTGTTGCTCCCGGGATGGTCGATCTTTCGGCCGCGGTAGTAAGCGAGCGAGCGTTGAGGACGGCTTGTGAACCACCGTGACCCCAGCTTTTCCGAGAACCCTGGCGAGCTGTTCGCTAGTTCCCGGAACATACGGGATGACGACTCGTTGGGCTGGTTTCTTCGATACCATTGTATCCGGTGGGGTGGCCAGCGTGGGAGGAGGGTCGCGTGTGTCGTTCGCAGGTGCGTCTCCGCGGTGGGGAAGCTGATCTCTCGGCATGCGGCGTGCCACACGGCGGATGAAAGCTGTCGTGTATCCGTTCTTTCTTAACTCGGCCACGATCCTCTCTTCTTCTCTCTTTCTCTCTCCTTCTGATGTGCAAATGGCTCTTGCTCGTGAAAAGAGTGCCGACACCACGGAAGCTTTGTGGGCAGTGGGGTGACTCGAGGTGAAATGCAAATACCTGCCGGTGTGCGTTGGTTTTCTGTACACCGAGAAGGTCATGCGTTCGCCTTGTCGTCGTACTAACACATCGAGGAACGGTAGCGCTCCGTCTTGCTCTCTTTCCACCGTAAACTGGATTGCTTGGTCGACGGAGTTAAGATGTTCGAGGAAGCTGTGTACTGCTGTTCTCTTTATGATGCAGAAGCAGTCGTCCACATACCTCACAAATACTTTTGGCCTTTCAATAAAGGAACGCAGTGCCGCCTCTTCTACGTGCTCCATTGCGAGATTCGCAGCTGTAACGGAGACGGCTGCTCCCATCGCGGTCCCGTTGGCCTGTCTGTAGAAGTCCCCGTTGACACTAAAGTATGTTCCCTTGAGGCAGTACTCCAGTAGGCGGCACAGCTCATCGGTGCTCAGGCAGGTTCTTTCACTCAGGAGTTCGTCGTCATTCAAAGCTGCCCGTGCGCAAGACACCGCTAGTGTTATGGGCACGCTGGTGAACAGGGACACGACGTCGAACGAGACGAGGCACTCATCACTGCTCACGGTCACTTCCTTCATGCGCTCCACGAAGTGGCTGGCGTTGCGTATGTGGGTTGGTGTTTTTCCCACGAGCGGCGCCAGAGTCCGGTGGAGATATTGGGACAGCGCACGGAGTGGAGAAGATGTAAAATCCACGATCGGACGGAGCGGGATGGTGGGCTTATGGATCTTTGGAAGCCCGTAAAATCCTGGTGCAGAGCCGTTCCTGCAGATGAGCTGGAGATAGATGGCTCTTGCCTCTTGGTGTCCTTTGAAGATATCCGCCAGAAGCTTGTTTAGTTCCCTTTGGACTCTCGGTGTGGGGTCTTTCGTCAGCTTTTCATAGGCCGGGCTTTGGAGCAAATCCTGAACTTTGTCGTCGTACGCCTCCCTATCAAGCAGGACCATCGCGTTGCCTTTGTCGGCCGGGAGGATGACAATCTTTTCATCCTTTCGGAGCGCACGGATCGCATTGCTCTCCTCTCTCGACAGGTTGTGCTCACGGTGTTTTCCTATTTTTGATAGTACACCGATGGCCTTGAGACGGATGTTCTCTCGAATTCCACTGTCGAGTCTCCTGATGCCTTCCTCGGCAGCCGCAATGATCTTTGGTAGTGGCGGACACGTCGTGGTCGTGTTAAAATTGTGTCCCTTTGCCAGCACGTCGTGCTCGGTCGGGGAGAGTTGTCTGGAGGACAAGTTGACGACGAAATTTTCGTTGACCGGACTGCGGTGGCGTTTCCCTTGAAGCGTCGCAAGCTTGCCTTTGTGAGCTGCTTGTTGCTTCCGAGCTGTTGTTGCAGCCACATCCCGCGCGAATTCTTCCAACGACGGAAAGATGTTGGGCAGTCGATGTTGTAGCTGTCGTCGAAGGAAGAACAGGTCTAATTCCTTCTTCTTGATCACGTTGTGGCACTCATGGATTCGGGCTTTGAGCAGGCGTCGTTCAGCTTGTGCGACGATCTTGTTGCCCTCCGCCGTGTGCACCATGCGTTTAAGTTGAAGGCTTCGCGGTATTGCGTTCATCTCCCGGCAGGTCTTCGAGAAGTCGAGATGAGTCCGATAGGTCGCGATGCCTCGTGCTACGTTCACGTAACGCTTTGCGAGAAGAGCTGCCTCTTGACCAAAGTCAGTGCGTAAAGACCTAAATGTAAACATTTCGACAGAAGTCTGTCTGGCTGGGTAGAAGAATTAAGAAGTTGAAATACCTCCAGCCACAAATTCTTGGAGGAAACCCGACGTTTCGAGACCGGCTTGGTCTCTTCTTCAGGGGTGACTGTGCTGATCAGGGGGGCTTCGTCGCAGCTTGTTTTTGGCTCCGCCTTTCTTTTTCCCTCACATTCCGGAGGCCGTGCACGTAGATCGGAGGCATTGTTCCGAGGGACCGGTTCACATTCGCAGGTGTGTTCTGGATGTGCCACGACTCGAGTAAGAGCCTCCTTCCCAGATTCCTTTCCGTTTCTATGATGGCAGCGCCCTCGAAGTCAATTTTGTGGTCGTGCTTCTCGCAATGCTCTGCAAGGGCACTGCGTTGCATTTCCATCTTTCTGACGTCGTTTTTGTGTTGGCGCATTCTTTCCAGGAAGCACTTACTCTCGCCTATGTAGCTCGCTGGACAGTCAGCACATGACACTTTGTAGACCACGCCCTGGTGTTGCTCCCGGGATGGTCGATCTTTCGGCCGCGGTAGTAAGCGAGCGAGCGTTGAGGACGGCTTGTGAACCACCGTGACCCCAGCTTTTCCGAGAACCCTGGCGAGCTGTTCGCTAGTTCCCGGAACATACGGGATGACGACTCGTTGGGCTGGTTTCTTCGATACCATTGTATCCGGTGGGGTGGCCAGCGTGGGAGGAGGGTCGCGTGTGTCGTTCGCAGGTGCGTCTCCGCGGTGGGGAAGCTGATCTCTCGGCATGCGGCGTGCCACACGGCGGATGAAAGCTGTCGTGTATCCGTTCTTTCTTAACTCGGCCACGATCCTCTCTTCTTCTCTCTTTCTCTCTCCTTCTGATGTGCAAATGGCTCTTGCTCGTGAAAAGAGTGCCGACACCACGGAAGCTTTGTGGGCAGTGGGGTGACTCGAGGTGAAATGCAAATACCTGCCGGTGTGCGTTGGTTTTCTGTACACCGAGAAGGTCATGCGTTCGCCTTGTCGTCGTACTAACACATCGAGGAACGGTAGCGCTCCGTCTTGCTCTCTTTCCACCGTAAATTGGATTGCTTGGTCGACGGAGTTAAGATGTTCGAGGAAGCTGTCTACTGCTGTTCTCTTTATGATGCAGAAGCAGTCGTCCACATACCTCACAAATACTTTTGGCCTTTCAATAAAGGAACGCAGTGCCGCCTCTTCTACGTGCTCCATTGCGAGATTCGCAGCTGTAACGGAGACGGCTGCTCCCATCGCGGTCCCGTTGGCCTGTCTGTAGAAGTCCCCGTTGACACTAAAGTATGTTCCCTTGAGGCAGTACTCCAGTAGGCGGCACAGCTCATCGGTGCTCAGGCAGGTTCTTTCACTCAGGAGTTCGTCGTCATTCAAAGCTGCCCGTGCGCAAGACACCGCTAGTGTTATGGGCACGCTGGTGAACAGGGACACGACGTCGAACGAGACGAGGCACTCATCACTGCTCACGGTCACTTCCTTCATGCGCTCCACGAAGTGGCTGGCGTTGCGTATGTGGGTTGGTGTTTTTCCCACGAGCGGCGCCAGAGTCCGGTGGAGATATTGGGACAGCGCACGGAGTGGAGAAGATGTAAAATCCACGATCGGACGGAGCGGGATGGTGGGCTTATGGATCTTTGGAAGCCCGTAAAATCCTGGTGCAGAGCCGTTCCTGCAGATGAGCTGGAGATAGATGGCTCTTGCCTCTTGGTGTCTTTTGAAGATATCCGCCAGAAGCTTGTTTAGTTCCCTTTGGACTCTCGGTGTGGGGTCTTTCGTCAGCTTTTCATAGGCCGGGCTTTGGAGCAAATCCTGAACTTTGTCGTCGTACGCCTCCCTATCAAGCAGGACCATCGCGTTGCCTTTGTCGGCCGGGAGGATGACAATCTTTTCATCCTTTCGGAGCGCACGGATCGCATTGCTCTCCTCTCTCGACAGGTTGTGCTCACGGTGTTTTCCTATTTTTGATAGTACACCGATGGCCTTGAGACGGATGTTCTCTCGAATTCCACTGTCGAGTCTCCTGATGCCTTCCTCGGCAGCCGCAATGATCTTTGGTAGTGGCGGACACGTCGTGGTCGTGTTAAAATTGTGTCCCTTTGCCAGCACGTCGTGCTCGGTCGGGGAGAGTTGTCTGGAGGACAAGTTGACGACGAAATTTTCGTTGACCGGACTGCGGTGGCGTTTCCCTTGAAGCGTCGCAAGCTTGCCTTTGTGAGCTGCTTGTTGCTTCCGAGCTGTTGTTGCAGCCACATCCCGCGCGAATTCTTCCAACGACGGAAAGATGTTGGGCAGTCGATGTTGTAGCTGTCGTCGAAGGAAGAACAGGTCTAATTCCTTCTTCTTGATCACGTTGTGGCACTCATGGATTCGGGCTTTGAGCAGGCGTCGTTCAGCTTGTGCGACGATCTTGTTGCCCTCCGCCGTGTGCACCATGCGTTTAAGTTGAAGGCTTCGCGGTATTGCGTTCATCTCCCGGCAGGTCTTCGAGAAGTCGAGATGAGTCCGATAGGTCGCGATGCCTCGTGCTACGTTCACGTAACGCTTTGCGAGAAGAGCTGCCTCTTGACCAAAGTCAGTGCGTAAAGACTTAAATGTAAACATTTCGACAGAAGTCTGTCTGGCTGGGTAGAAGAATTAAGAAGTTGAAATACCTCCAGCCACAAATTCTTGGAGGAAACCCGACGTTTCGAGACCGGCTTGGTCTCTTCTTCAGGGGTGACTGTGCTGATCAGGGGGGCTTCGTCGCAGCTTGTTTTTGGCTCCGCCTTTCTTTTTCCCTCACATTCCGGAGGCCGTGCACGTAGATCGGAGGCATTGTTCCGAGGGACCGGTTCACATTCGCAGGTGTGTTCTGGATGTGCCACGACTCGAGTAAGAGCCTCCTTCCCAGATTCCTTTCCGTTTCTATGATGGCAGCGCCCTCGAAGTCAATTTTGTGGTCGTGCTTCTCGCAATGCTCTGCAAGGGCACTGCGTTGCATTTCCATCTTTCTGACGTCGTTTTTGTGTTGGCGCATTCTTTCCAGGAAGCACTTACTCTCGCCTATGTAGCTCGCTGGACAGTCAGCACATGACACTTTGTAGACCACGCCCTGGTGTTGCTCCCGGGATGGTCGATCTTTCGGCCGCGGTAGTAAGCGAGCGAGCGTTGAGGACGGCTTGTGAACCACCGTGACCCCAGCTTTTCCGAGAACCCTGGCGAGCTGTTCGCTAGTTCCCGGAACATACGGGATGACGACTCGTTGGGCTGGTTTCTTCGATACCATTGTATCCGGTGGGGTGGCCAGCGTGGGAGGAGGGTCGCGTGTGTCGTTCGCAGGTGCGTCTCCGCGGTGGGGAAGCTGATCTCTCGGCATGCGGCGTGCCACACGGCGGATGAAAGCTGTCGTGTATCCGTTCTTTCTTAACTCGGCCACGATCCTCTCTTCTTCTCTCTTTCTCTCTCCTTCTGATGTGCAAATGGCTCTTGCTCGTGAAAAGAGTGCCGACACCACGGAAGCTTTGTGGGCAGTGGGGTGACTCGAGGTGAAATGCAAATACCTGCCGGTGTGCGTTGGTTTTCTGTACACCGAGAAGGTCATGCGTTCGCCTTGTCGTCGTACTAACACATCGAGGAACGGTAGCGCTCCGTCTTGCTCTCTTTCCACCGTAAACTGGATTGCTTGGTCGACGGAGTTAAGATGTTCGAGGAAGCTGTCTACTGCTGTTCTCTTTATGATGCAGAAGCAGTCGTCCACATACCTCACAAATACTTTTGGCCTTTCAATAAAGGAACGCAGTGCCGCCTCTTCTACGTGCTCCATTGCGAGATTCGCAGCTGTAACGGAGACGGCTGCTCCCATCGCGGTCCCGTTGGCCTGTCTGTAGAAGTCCCCGTTGACACTAAAGTATGTTCCCTTGAGGCAGTACTCCAGTAGGCGGCACAGCTCATCGGTGCTCAGGCAGGTTCTTTCACTCAGGAGTTCGTCGTCATTCAAAGCTGCCCGTGCGCAAGACACCGCTAGTGTTATGGGCACGCTGGTGAACAGGGACACGACGTCGAACGAGACGAGGCACTCATCACTGCTCACGGTCACTTCCTTCATGCGCTCCACGAAGTGGCTGGCGTTGCGTATGTGGGTTGGTGTTTTTCCCACGAGCGGCGCCAGAGTCCGGTGGAGATATTGGGACAGCGCACGGAGTGGAGAAGATGTAAAATCCACGATCGGACGGAGCGGGATGGTGGGCTTATGGATCTTTGGAAGCCCGTAAAATCCTGGTGCAGAGCCGTTCCTGCAGATGAGCTGGAGATAGATGGCTCTTGCCTCTTGGTGTCCTTTGAAGATATCCGCCAGAAGCTTGTTTAGTTCCCTTTGGACTCTCGGTGTGGGGTCTTTCGTCAGCTTTTCATAGGCCGGGCTTTGGAGCAAATCCTGAACTTTGTCGTCGTACGCCTCCCTATCAAGCAGGACCATCGCGTTGCCTTTGTCGGCCGGGAGGATGACAATCTTTTCATCCTTTCGGAGCGCACGGATCGCATTGCTCTCCTCTCTCGACAGGTTGTGCTCACGGTGTTTTCCTATTTTTGATAGTACACCGATGGCCTTGAGACGGATGTTCTCTCGAATTCCACTGTCGAGTCTCCTGATGCCTTCCTCGGCAGCCGCAATGATCTTTGGTAGTGGCGGACACGTCGTGGTCGTGTTAAAATTGTGTCCCTTTGCCAGCACGTCGTGCTCGGTCGGGGAGAGTTGTCTGGAGGACAAGTTGACGACGAAATTTTCGTTGACCGGACTGCGGTGGCGTTTCCCTTGAAGCGTCGCAAGCTTGCCTTTGTGAGCTGCTTGTTGCTTCCGAGCTGTTGTTGCAGCCACATCCCGCGCGAATTCTTCCAACGACGGAAAGATGTTGGGCAGTCGATGTTGTAGCTGTCGTCGAAGGAAGAACAGGTCTAATTCCTTCTTCTTGATCACGTTGTGGCACTCATGGATTCGGGCTTTGAGCAGGCGTCGTTCAGCTTGTGCGACGATCTTGTTGCCCTCCGCCGTGTGCACCATGCGTTTAAGTTGAAGGCTTCGCGGTATTGCGTTCATCTCCCGGCAGGTCTTCGAGAAGTCGAGATGAGTCCGATAGGTCGCGATGCCTCGTGCTACGTTCACGTAACGCTTTGCGAGAAGAGCTGCCTCTTGACCAAAGTCAGTGCGTAAAGACTTAAATGTAAACATTTCGACAGAAGTCTGTCTGGCTGGGTAGAAGAATTAAGAAGTTGAAATACCTCCAGCCACAAATTCTTGGAGGAAACCCGACGTTTCGAGACCGGCTTGGTCTCTTCTTCAGGGGTGACTGTGCTGATCAGGGGGGCTTCGTCGCAGCTTGTTTTTGGCTCCGCCTTTCTTTTTCCCTCACATTCCGGAGGCCGTGCACGTAGATCGGAGGCATTGTTCCGAGGGACCGGTTCACATTCGCAGGTGTGTTCTGGATGTGCCACGACTCGAGTAAGAGCCTCCTTCCCAGATTCCTTTCCGTTTCTATGATGGCAGCGCCCTCGAAGTCAATTTTGTGGTCGTGCTTCTCGCAATGCTCTGCACGCCGCATGCCGAGAGATCAGCTTCCCCACCGCGGAGACGCACCTGCGAACGACACACGCGACCCTCCTCCCACGCTGGCCACCCCACCGGATACAATGGTATCGAAGAAACCAGCCCAACGAGTCGTCATCCCGTATGTTCCGGGAACTAGCGAACAGCTCGCCAGGGTTCTCGGAAAAGCTGGGGTCACGGTGGTTCACAAGCCGTCCTCAACGCTCGCTCGCTTACTACCGCGGCCGAAAGATCGACCATCCCGGGAGCAACACCAGGGCGTGGTCTACAAAGTGTCATGTGCTGACTGTCCAGCGAGCTACATAGGCGAGAGTAAGTGCTTCCTGGAAAGAATGCGCCAACACAAAAACGACGTCAGAAAGATGGAAATGCAACGCAGTGCCCTTGCAGAGCATTGCGAGAAGCACGACCACAAAATTGACTTCGAGGGCGCTGCCATCATAGAAACGGAAAGGAATCTGGGAAGGAGGCTCTTACTCGAGTCGTGGCACATCCAGAACACACCTGCGAATGTGAACCGGTCCCTCGGAACAATGCCTCCGATCTACGTGCACGGCCTCCGGAATGTGAGGGAAAAAGAAAGGCGGAGCCAAAAACAAGCTGCGACGAAGCCCCCCTGATCAGCACAGTCACCCCTGAAGAAGAGACCAAGCCGGTCTCGAAACGTCGGGTTTCCTCCAAGAATTTGTGGCTGGAGGTATTTCAACTTCTTAATTCTTCTACCCAGCCAGACAGACTTCTGTCGAAATGTTTACATTTAAGTCTTTACGCACTGACTTTGGTCAAGAGGCAGCTCTTCTCGCAAAGCGTTACGTGAACGTAGCACGAGGCATCGCGACCTATCGGACTCATCTCGACTTCTCGAAGACCTGCCGGGAGATGAACGCAATACCGCGAAGCCTTCAACTTAAACGCATGGTGCACACGGCGGAGGGCAACAAGATCGTCGCACAAGCTGAACGACGCCTGCTCAAAGCCCGAATCCATGAGTGCCACAACGTGATCAAGAAGAAGGAATTAGACCTGTTCTTCCTTCGACGACAGCTACAACATCGACTGCCCAACATCTTTCCGTCGTTGGAAGAATTCGCGCGGGATGTGGCTGCAACAACAGCTCGGAAGCAACAAGCAGCTCACAAAGGCAAGCTTGCGACGCTTCAAGGGAAACGCCACCGCAGTCCGGTCAACGAAAATTTCGTCGTCAACTTGTCCTCCAGACAACTCTCCCCGACCGAGCACGACGTGCTGGCAAAGGGACACAATTTTAACACGACCACGACGTGTCCGCCACTACCAAAGATCATTGCGGCTGCCGAGGAAGGCATCAGGAGACTCGACAGTGGAATTCGAGAGAACATCCGTCTCAAGGCCATCGGTGTACTATCAAAAATAGGAAAACACCGTGAGCACAACCTGTCGAGAGAGGAGAGCAATGCGATCCGTGCGCTCCGAAAGGATGAAAAGATTGTCATCCTCCCGGCCGACAAAGGCAACGCGATGGTCCTGCTTGATAGGGAGGCGTACGACGACAAAGTTCAGGATTTGCTCCAAAGCCCGGCCTATGAAAAGCTGACGAAAGACCCCACACCGAGAGTCCAAAGGGAACTAAACAAGCTTCTGGCGGATATCTTCAAAGGACACCAAGAGGCAAGAGCCATCTATCTCCAGCTCATCTGCAGGAACGGCTCTGCACCAGGATTTTACGGGCTTCCAAAGATCCATAAGCCCACCATCCCGCTCCGTCCGATCGTGGATTTTACATCTTCTCCACTCCGTGCGCTGTCCCAATATCTCCACCGGACTCTGGCGCCGCTCGTGGGAAAAACACCAACCCACATACGCAACGCCAGCCACTTCGTGGAGCGCATGAAGGAAGTGACCGTGAGCAGTGATGAGTGCCTCGTCTCGTTCGACGTCGTGTCCCTGTTCACCAGCGTGCCCATAACACTAGCGGTGTCTTGCGCACGGGCAGCTTTGAATGACGACGAACTCCTGAGTGAAAGAACCTGCCTGAGCACCGATGAGCTGTGCCGCCTACTGGAGTACTGCCTCAAGGGAACATACTTTAGTGTCAACGGGGACTTCTACAGACAGGCCAACGGGACCGCGATGGGAGCAGCCGTCTCCGTTACAGCTGCGAATCTCGCAATGGAGCACGTAGAAGAGGCGGCACTGCGTTCCTTTATTGAAAGGCCAAAAGTATTTGTGAGGTATGTGGACGACTGCTTCTGCATCATAAAGAGAACAGCAGTAGACAGCTTCCTCGAACATCTTAACTCCGTCGACCAAGCAATCCAGTTTACGGTGGAAAGAGAGCAAGACGGAGCGCTACCGTTCCTCGATGTGTTAGTACGACGACAAGGCGAACGCATGACCTTCTCGGTGTACAGAAAACCAACGCACACCGGCAGGTATTTGCATTTCACCTCGAGTCACCCCACTGCCCACAAAGCTTCCGTGGTGTCGGCACTCTTTTCACGAGCAAGAGCCATTTGCACATCAGAAGGAGAGAGAAAGAGAGAAGAAGAGAGGATCGTGGCCGAGTTAAGAAAGAACGGATACACGACAGCTTTCATCCGCCGTGTGGCACGCCGCATGCCGAGAGATCAGCTTCCCCACCGCGGAGACGCACCTGCGAACGACACACGCGACCCTCCTCCCACGCTGGCCACCCCACCGGATACAATGGTATCGAAGAAACCAGCCCAACGAGTCGTCATCCCGTATGTTCCGGGAACTAGCGAACAGCTCGCCAGGGTTCTCGGAAAAGCTGGGGTCACGGTGGTTCACAAGCCGTCCTCAACGCTCGCTCGCTTACTACCGCGGCCGAAAGATCGACCATCCCGGGAGCAACACCAGGGCGTGGTCTACAAAGTGTCATGTGCTGACTGTCCAGCGAGCTACATAGGCGAGAGTAAGTGCTTCCTGGAAAGAATGCGCCAACACAAAAACGACGTCAGAAAGATGGAAATGCAACGCAGTGCCCTTGCAGAGCATTGCGAGAAGCACGACCACAAAATTGACTTCGAGGGCGCTGCCATCATAGAAACGGAAAGGAATCTGGGAAGGAGGCTCTTACTCGAGTCGTGGCACATCCAGAACACACCTGCGAATGTGAACCGGTCCCTCGGAACAATGCCTCCGATCTACGTGCACGGCCTCCGGAATGTGAGGGAAAAAGAAAGGCGGAGCCAAAAACAAGCTGCGACGAAGCCCCCCTGATCAGCACAGTCACCCCTGAAGAAGAGACCAAGCCGGTCTCGAAACGTCGGGTTTCCTCCAAGAATTTGTGGCTGGAGGTATTTCAACTTCTTAATTGTTAATGGGATGTATTCCAAAAGTGATATGGCATAACCTGACTGTATGCCGAATATAAATGACGTCTTAACATGAAGGAAAGAAGTGTTATTTTAAGGGCTCATTTTTTCTTTGTTATACAAAATATTAATGAGCACTAACAGACAATAACGCCAAGGAAGTATAGGAGATGTTATTAGTAATAAATGTAAGGTAAATGTGAAGAAAGAAAAGTGGACGAAAAGATAACGTGCCGCGGGCAGGGACCGAGCCTGCGACCTTAGAATAACGCGTTCGATGTTCTACCAAATGAGCTACCGCGGCAGCCACCGCGAGCGCACCATGAACGTGGCATGTAAACCATGCCATACAGGAAACGCACGTCATTATAAAACGGAAAGGCGGGCTAGTTGGTTTGGCTGCATAATGATAATATTGCGCACGCAGACACAGACGAAAAGTTGCGATGGTCCTTGTGAACTTTTCGTCTGTGTCTTCGTGTTGTGTGCGCAATATTATCATTATGCATGTCACCATATTCATGTTACTTTCTGTCATTCACGTTCGTCATAAAGTCACGCGACGTAATACAATTTTTGATGTGTATCAAGCTAGCAAACCGACCCCGAGTACATCGTGAGTGTGGCAAGCCATGCTGTACATAACGTGCAAGTCATTTTCATGTTACCATCTGTCATCTACGCTCGTCATACAGAAATGTCTCGTCATAGGGCGTCATAAAAATTGTAGTGATAACCACTTGCCATATTAAAACTATTCATTTCCCTTCGATTGAGGTATAAACTCAACTTTTAATAGAGCACCACGGGTTTCAATGGGGTCTAAACGTTGACCAAAGTGATGATTTCCCCAAATTTTTTATTTTTTCTTGCAAAAAGTTAGAAACATCAATGGCTTGAAAATATTTTAAGGCGAAATATATCTTTTTTAAAATAGGTATTCATTGTGCAGATATTCGTGCATAGCGCAATACTATAAGGGAAAAAAGAGCAAACATACAACACATTGCTAAATTTTCTGGAGGCGTGTATGACTGAAAAATAACAGTAATCTTATTGACATTCCAACACCTTATACAAACGCCTTTGCTTAACATCTAAACCAAATTTGGTATTAAAAGAAGGAACGATATTCTCAGAATAATTTTTCTGACAAACAAGACTCGGACGATCTTCCGCGGAAATTTGTAAGGCTCCGGCATGATCTGAAAAGTTCTTCTCTCCGAAATATTCTGGCAATTCACTGTTTTCAATGCAAGGTTTTTTTTGGAGTACATTTGAAATGGTCGCCAAAATGGCGGGGACGTTTGTCGGGGAATGACCCCATAGCAAATTTGGTATATATCCATTTAATTAAACGGTCGCATGCGCCCCGAGACCGTGTCAGGCATATCATGTTGTACATGACATGCGCTTCACGTTTTTCACGGTAGGACCAGTCGCTTATATTCGTCGCACACTCTTCTCACGCCACAAAAATTGTGGTTTATATAAAGTTAAAAAAGCGGCCGGAAAAGCAGCACTAAGGCAGTGGCGTGTAAATCATGCGGTTCATGACATGGAACCGTATCGAAAAATCTCATACGACACGTATGACACATATCCAATAATCTCGTATGATCATACGAGAACACATAAGATTCATATGTGTTCATACGAGATTATTGGATACGAGGTATATGTGTGATATGAGAATTTTCGATAGGGAAGTTATGACGTTCAAGGTATGACCTGTCATTTACATTCGGCATACAGTCTTTTTGTGCTACATCAATTTTGGTATATACCCCATTAACAAAACGGGAAGGAGAACACAAATTCGTAGGTGATTCCCGGTGGTTGCTGCATTCAAAAGCACAGCACCAAGGCATCCTTCGATGCCTTCACAGGCTTGTGATTTAAGTAAAAACGATACTGGATGTCGTAATGTTAATGCACGTTTTTCTCGGGAAATAAAAACAATCGCCCTCCAAAGCGCCGTGCATCGGCGGCCGGGAGACACCAGCGAGGTGGGCGAGTTCGACCATTTGAGGGGAAGCCGCCGAGAGCGCACGGGGAAAAATAAAAAAAGGAATGCGGTACACCTAATGCTAGTCCTAACGAGGGTTGAGGCTCCAGGACGCTCGTTTCGTGGGCATGTTCAGACGTGTTTCTCGGCTTGAGTTCCACGCTCGCTCGCTTCGGCATTGCACGGGATAAAAGAAGTGGCATGGCGTATACTTAGCGTTTTCTCGCACTGAATAACAAAAAATGGTTGATCCCTCCATCATATGAATCCGTATAACACGTAAGTAAAACGTGCCCCTTCGGAAGCAGTTGAATGTTTTCTGTACATTTGGGTTAGGCAGATTTAGCACCGCTGAAGTGGATGCACTCTAGTTGGAACTTGGTGGCACATCTCAATCACCTCGACTGACGTCCATGATCAACGATTAGCCAAGCCTTTGTGGCAGCTGTAGTAGTTAACGGTGAGAACGTAATCAGAGAAAGCGGTGTTACAGCCAGAAGAGCGTGGACTAGGGTCGCCATTCCGCGACACGTTAGAGAGTAAGAACACCACGACCATAGTAGAGGGATACGCAACGTGCGTCGTGTCTCCCCTCTAGCCCTCCAGCCCAGCCGTGATTTTAGATGCGAAGCGTCTTATGGCGGAGTTCAATCCGGTGGTGGTGTGCGGCGTGACCACCCTTACTGCGCATGCGCAATCCGTCTCCCCACACCTCCTCTGCCTCTTCCCCTGTCCGCTCTAATTACATTTCCACCTCTTCACTCCCCCCTCTCCTTTCTCCCTCTCCACACCCCCTCTCCCATCCCCTCTCCATTTTCCCTATCCACTCCTTATTTCCGCTCCCCCTCTCACTGCCCATCTCCCCTCCCCTCTTCACCTTCCCTCACCACGCCACCTCCCGCCTCCCCCCTCTGATACGCGGGCTGGGTATGCCGATACGCTGCTTCGCATCGCCTCATGATTCCTTTAGCGGGAAATGGTGTAAGTTTCTTTCTCGGGGCGAGCCATCCCCCTAGTGGAGATCAGTGGGGCGAGGGTAGGCGGAGAATGCGGTGTTGCAGACAGGCGCGCGTCGCAGAGCTATATTTAATATGGATGGATGGACGCTATGAGTGAGGCCGAGGCTTGGGCTAAGATCGTCACCTCGCGGTGTGTTAAGGATTGACAAAATTGCACTTCCGCTATCGGAAACGCATCGAATGGGACGGTCGCGTAGCAGCGACGCGTTGCAGAAGCTAATCACGAAGACCAGGGTCATGTTGCATTGCTCCACTTTACCGCTCCCAGACGGCGACACCACCCCGTCGACCAAGAGCACTACGAGAGGATAGTGTGAGATATAAAAGGCGCGTTGTAAAGCCTCCTAAATGTGTGACGGTGGCGCAGTAGATAACATGCCCGGCATCTGTTGTCGTGCACCGAGAGGCTGTGGGTTCGACTCCGATTGATGGAACTTTTTCTTGAAGTTTTTATTTGCCATTTGATTGTGTGAATTTTTTCGGCGTCATTTCCGTGACGGAAATACGTCACTGAATTCTTGGTGGACCCCGGCATAAAACACTTTGTGTTAAAAAAAATTAAGCGTGGCTGTGCTATCGCAAACGCTGAAGACCAGTGGATCTGAGGGAAGCCCAGCGAAAAGTTAGATTTAGCAAGAGAAGCTTTCCCCTGCTCCGCTGGTCTTTGGAATTTGCGATAGCAGAGCCACGCTTAATTTTGCAAGTGGCTGGGCTCTTTGCCGACTATCGGTACCTCTTCGGCAAAAGGCGTCGGGCTGAAGTCGTGGCGCCAGCTTGGCCAGTGTGGGGCAACCTTGAGCCACGCGCGGTCCAAGCATTTGCCAACGACGGCAGAAGCATGGCCTACGCTGTTTTGCCGTTATTCACAGCTAAATATTGTAAATTTATTTCATGGATATATATATTTCAAGTGCAGAGACGGCCAGCTTTTTGGATATAAGTATTAGTCAATCCACGTTGGCTTCTTCATTTATTCGCACACGAGCGTTTTTGCTGATCAGAGATTACAAAAATTTTCACTTTATTTCATTTGATATTCGACGGCTGTTTTCAAGATAGCGCTCTTCGAGCAGCGCAGTGTTACGTATAACCAGAGGAATAAGACATCCATCCATCCGTCCATCCATCCATCCATCCAGCCATCCACCCATCCCATACCATCCCATCCCATCCACCCATCCACCCATCCCATCCCATCCATCCATCCATCCATCCATCCATCCATCCATCCGTCCATCCATCCGTCCGTCCGTCCGTCCGTCCGTCCGTCCGTCCATCCATCCATCCATCCATCCATCCATCCATCCATCCCATTTCATTTCATTCCATTTCATCCCATTTCATTTCACCCCATTTCATTTCATCCCATTCATTTCATTTCATTCATTTCATTTCATTCATCTATCTATCTATCTATCATATTGGTCATTCCATATTTTATTAATTAATTTATTTTCAATACAGCCAGCCTCATATGCAGACGAAGGCAGGTGAGCTTATTGATACAACGTGAGCATGCAACGGAGTGCAGCACATTGCAAAGTACAATTGCGTATCATACATAAAAATGCGATATGGTACATGTGCCTAAGAATTAATGAGAACTAACAGACAATAACGCCAAGGAAAGTATAGGGGGTGTTATCTGTAGTATTTAGAATATAAATGTGAAGAAAGTAAAGTGGACGAAAAGATGACTTGCCGCCGGCAGGGACCGAACCTGCGACCTTCGAATAACGCGTCCGATGCTCTACCACTGAGCTACGGCGGCGGTCATCCTCCCGTCCACATTCTGGGGTATATATGTCGATTTAAACCAAGGAGTGTTAGTCAGCGCCAATCGCAGCCATGGCGGCGAGTGTGGAACACTCTTTCTTTGCCTCTTGGCGTCACGTAGCACGTGATCTTTTTTACGAGCTGGCAGCTGACCAATAATCCCTCGCCTACTACCTGAAGGCATTAAGTCTGCCAGGACGAGACCCTCGCTATGAATGAAGGAAAGCAGATGATTTTCAAGGGCTCGTTTATCTTTGTTAGACACAATATTAATGAGAACTAACAGACAATAACGCCAAGGAAAGTATAGGGGGTGTTATCTGTAGTATTTAGAATATAAATGTGAAGAAAGTAAAGTGGACGAAAAGATGACTTGCCGCCGGCAGGGACCGGTCCCTGCCGGCGGCAAGTCATCTTTTCGTCCACTTTACTTTCTTCACATTTATATTCTAAATACTACAGATAACACCCCCTATACTTTCCTTGGCGTTATTGTCTGTTAGTTCTCATTAATATTGTGTCTAACAAAGATAAACGAGCCCTTGAAAATCATCTGCTTTCCTTCATTCATAGCGAGGGTCTCGTCCTGGCAGACTTAATGCCTTCAGGTAGTAGGCGAGGGATTATTGGTCAGCTGCCAGCTCGTAAAAAAGATCACGTGCTACGTGACGCCAAGAGGCAAAGAAAGAGTGTTCCACACTCGCCGCCATGGCTGCGATTGGCGCTGACTAACACTCCTTGGTTTAAATCGACATATATACCCCAGAATGTGGACGGGAGGATGACCGCCGCCGTAGCTCAGTGGTAGAGCATCGGACGCGTTATTCGAAGGTCGCAGGTTCGGTCCCTGCCGGCGGCAAGTCATCTTTTCGTCCACTTTACTTTCTTCACATTTATATTCTAAATACTACAGATAACACCCCCTATACTTTCCTTGGCGTTATTGTCTGTTAGTTCTCATTAATATTGTGTCTAACAAAGATAAACGAGCCCTTGAAAATCATGTGCCTAAGAATGTATCGCATACATTTAAATCAAGCGTGCTTTATATCAAGTGGACCCGGTGAATATTCGGCAATCTCCGATCATGTTCAAAGAAATAGTCCTCGTATATGTGAATGTGAGAAGTGGTTATTCAGTCGTTATACTCTGGAAAAAATGTTGCGTCACCTAAAAGGTGCTTCGAACTTTGGGCGCGGAAGTGAAACTGTGTCGCTAAGTACTTTTCATAAAATTACTGGTTTTAACCATTGCTACGAAACAATTTTTTTCTTAGTGTTAAAGCACCGATTTCTCATGAGTATGACAGTTTATTCATTTTTCCTTTAGCTTTCATTATTTCTGGCCTTGAGAAGAAATCGCAAAATTCTGCATGTTTAGCGATTTTTAAAAAAAACTTACAGATTTTTGCGCGAGTAGTATATTGAAATTGTGGGATTCACAATTTCATTATATAATAAATAATGCATATATTGCGGGAGCGAATGAAGAAGAAACACTGTCGCTACGTAGTGAAAAAGTTGACAAAATAGCATTTTGACACATATTACGCAGTAGTGGTCACAAAGTAGCGGTCCAAGGAAATATATGGCTTTTACACCATTGTGTAGTATGCTTTGTTCGTATAATATACATAAAGTTTGAACAAATTAATTTTCGTTTGAAGCAAGAAAATAATTTTCGAACTGAAAAAGCACAAGCTTGTATGCACAAGCTTGTGCTTTTCAGCTTGTTGCACAAGCTGAAAAGCACAAGCACAAGCCTTTGCCTCGCTTCATTGCATAGCACGTCAGTGCAGGATTCTATCGGGTGCCGTTTCGCAACGTCTAATGCAAGTGATACAACTGATAGTCACCCATTTAAGCAATGCTGCTGTGTACAACGTCAAAAACGGCAATAGTGCTAAAACAATTTAACGGTATGCTCTACCTTGGACCTTCAAAGATCAAGCATTACCGAACCGCTTTATAGCGTCGTGTTTCGGTTTTGATAATTAAGTATGCTTTGTTGACAACTTTTACAGAAAGTTTGAAAAAAAGTAATTGTGGTTTTCAGCGTACTACTCAACTCAATTCTACTACTACTCAACTCATTGAATTTACTCACGACATTGCTTCGGTTCTGAAAAAATGAGATCAGGTTGATGCCATTTTCATACATTATAGAAAAGCATTTCATATGATATGCCACGGGAAACATCTTAATAGGCGCAGCAAAATTATTAGTACGACAAAATACTTGGCTGGATAGCTGACTGGTTACGTTTAAGGTGACACTTTGTTATATTCAACCACGCACATCTTGAGGACCGTGTACTTAGATTTAGGTGCACGTTAAAGAACCCCAGGCGGTCGAAATTTCCGGAGCCATCCACTACGGGGTCTCTCATAATCATATTTTGGGATGTTAAACCCCAGATTATCCATCACATATGACGTCTTGGTTGAGACGACGTTTATTAGGCCCGAGGACTCGGTAGCGAAGAGGCAGAGTGCGTACACACCAGATGAGTATGATGATGATGACACACGGTGACGAATAGAGAGAGACAAACTGATGATGATGATTATGACAATGTACAGATGAGGAAGAAGCGCATAACAAACGCCCACACTATTAATATTATAAGTCACGCATAGTCATCGTCGGCCATAGTTACTTCCGGGGTACCGCAGGGCTTGGTCCTTGGGCCTTTATTGTTAATTATTTAAGTTATTGATGTCACACAGATCATTAGAGAAACAGCAGTGAATTGTCGATTGTAGGAGGTCGACTTCGTACTTTATACCAGTGTAACCAACAGACGTCATCAAGAGGGCCTTAATACTTTTAAAATCTACTGTATGATTGCTTGATTTACTAATAGATGTACCCACTGCTCCTATATCTTGTCTATTGAGACCGCAGTACTTGTAAATAAATAAATAAATAAATAAATAAATAAATAAATAAATAAATAAATAAATAAAGTTGAATGGCCCTACGTAATATAAAAAATCACGCCATCTCCCGCTAAAGGGGACCATGAGGCGATGCAAAGCAGCGTTTCGGCATATCGAGCCCGCGTTTCAGAGGGGGAGTGGAGAGGGAAAGTGGAGAGTGGGAGAGGTAGTGGAGCGACGGAGAGCGGAGTGTAGAAAAGGTGTGTGGAGAGGGTTTGCGCATGCTAAGTAAAGGCGGTCACGCCCACACCACCACCCACCACCGGTTTGAACTTCGCCATAAGATGCTTCGCATCTAAAACGGCATAATTAAAGCGTGTTCTTAAGTTGATTTTAATATGTCTAAGGCATATGACAACGCTTGCCACCAATGAAACTACGTATCCTAGGTATACGTTTTCTAGATGATTCAATAGCGTGCCCAAAAATGACACATCGGTCCTCATTAGCGGACAGCCTTTTAACATTTTCATCGGCATTTTCCTTCAATGTCCAAGGGGACAAGGGTATGGTGCTCGGCCGACAAGGTTGGCCCGAAGTACAGCCAACCTGTGGCGAACGATAAACGACGCGCTCAGCGCTACCTGAGCGACTCGCTGGCGGGGTCTTCTCGTAAAGAGATATGTTAACTTCTTCAGCTACCACAAGGACTAAATCGTGATCTTTAGCTGAGGTCGTCGGTATGGAGAAGTGCCACTAGGCGTCAACGTAGGCGCATCCACGCCCAGCGGTGCCTAGCTACCGACATTGTGCAAGCTCTCATACATCAATGTACATTAAATAACTATTCTCCTGTGGAGACAGTTTTCACTTTCATATTATACCGACTCCTAAAACGGAGGTATCAAACGCTATTTTCGAATAGGCAGCGCACAAAAGGTCAACGAATACGTACACAAAAAAGACGCAAACACAAGTGTTTGCGTCTTTTTTGTGTACTTATTCGTTGCTCAAAAGGGCGACGTGCGCTGCCTATTCGAAGATAATGGCTCACGAACTAGCACATCAGTATATTTTAAGGAAGTATCAAACACGCGTTTTGTCTAATCAGTACTTCTCCTTAATGTACTGTTTTTTTCAAAATTCTCGCAATTGTTTGCATAGCTAAGTAACAAATTAGCAGTTCAAGAAACACTAGAAGAGCTCAGCACCGTGATTTACATTTTGTTGCTTCGGCGAGGATTAACTATGGTCCATACAATTACAGGATGGGCATGGTTCTTGGCCTCTTAAAATATTGTCTTCCTTAGGCACTAAAAAAAAAAAGAAAGCTGCCTCAAACACGAAGCGACGAAAACATTTTTTTAGATGCTAGCATTCATGTCGCATATCTTCTACGAAACACCACGATGTGTTACGGATGTGGTGGCCTCACCGCAAAGATGCCACCGCGTCCTTTTCATGCAGTGATCAATCAATGTTTGGGATTTACAGCGCCGGTGCGGAGCACAAATTACATAACATGATGCTGGTTACTCCAGAGCGACGTGGCTTGGTGATCACGGAATTGTAGCTTTTTTTTTACTTGGTTCATTCACGTTGTGGCCCAAAAGGATGAATTTCCATCCTTGGTGCTACCAGCCGAACATAGGCGTGCGCACAGGGGGGGGGGGGGGGGGAGGCCGCCCCCCCTCCCATTCACCTAAGAGAGGGGGGGCGCACAGTGAGCCCCCACATTGAAGCAATAGGGAGGAGGGGGCGCTACGACAAGAGGGGGGGGGGGCGCAAGGTCAGCGCCATACATTGAAATAATTGGGAGGGGGGCGCTGCGACGAACCTTCGCCCCCCCCCCCCCCTGAAAGGGAACCCTGCGCACACCCATGCACACGAAGGCGCATCCACGAATCTTAGGAGAGAACATAACCCTCACGTTGTCTGACCGACTTACGGACCGAAAGTAATTTGTTACAGAAGTTACGTACAGGGAGAGTGGGGAGCGGTCCTTAATAAGGGGTCGCCCCGTGCAAACACTAAAAACACTAAGTGGGCTGCCTCTCACGGGAGCCCACAGGCGTCCGTTATGGCCCGGGCCCGCTCGAACAAGGCCCGTTGGGCCGTCAGGTCAGAGCGGCCGAGCAGGGCTGCCCCCCAGTCCTCCAGGGAAGGGTTGCATAGAGCGGATAGGTAGGGCGTTTTTTGGCACGCCCACAGCGATAGTTTTTTTTTCGGTTAACTTATTTGTATACTCTGTTTTTAACGACAGCAAGAAGGGGGAAGGTTATGTATTGCAGCTTGCTTTGGTAATCTCTGCTATCCTTCTTTTTTTCTACAGGGACGGGTATGCCACAATGGGTACTTCACCTGCTAGGTGAGTGTAGCTGCTTTAGGTTATTGGTGTATAGTGCATATTCTCTATGCGATTCGCAATGTATAAGTGAAGGAAGGATATCTTGGATAATAGAACTGGCACACTGTGCCATCTGGGTAGCTATACAGAACGCTTTAGGCTGTCGTGCTAAGCAATTTGTGTAAGGCACAGCATACAACTTGTGGCTGAAAGTGGACGAAAAGACAACTTGCGGCCGGCAGGGAGCGAATCTGCAGCCTTCGAATAACTCGCCCGATGCTCTACCAATTGAGCTACGGCGACGGTCGTCCTCTCGTCCACATTATCGGGTATTTATGTGCATGGCAACCTGGCAGTGGTTGTCAGCGCCGCTCGTAGCCATGACGGCGAGTGTAGAACATATATTTTTTTCGCCAGCAGGCGTCAGGTAGCACACGAACTTTTTTTCTTTTTTTAACGAGCGGACAGCTGACCGAAATATTTTTCTCTCCGAATTGTTTTCTCTCCGTATGCTACCTGAAGGCATCGTGTCTGCCGGAACGAGGCTGTGCCGTAATGAGGCCCTCGCCATGGATGAGACGAAAGAGGGAATTTTTGAGGCCTCGTTTCTTTGTTTTATGCAACCTTAATGAAAACCAGCAGATAATGAAGGCAAGGAAGGTACAGGGGACGTTAATTGTACTTGAACAACAGATCATAGCATTTTGAATAAGGAAGGCTATAGAAATAACGGCAGATTATCGCTCTTGCTCGGTATTCAACTCACTGATAACTGGCATATAAATGAATAAATATTATACTCGGTGACCGTCATGCATATAGAATATGTAGGATGCATAGCGTTCTTGTCAGAAAGAGTAATTTTGTAATATTCCGGCCAACAAGTCGGCACGACATTAAACGGTGAAGCAGTGTTTTCTTGAACATGCAGATCGAATTTGATAGTAGAGCTTACATAATACCAGTCCATCTTCAGATAGGGAAATCTGGTCAAGATGAACAGCCCAGCTCCATTTCGTCGCAATTTCTGTTTTTGAAAAGTTCACACGATAACACGCGCTGCGTATAAGAATTGGAAACTTACGCGTATAATATCAGCATAGATGACGGGTAGCATGCTACTTACGCGTTTGCCAATATGCACGCAGCTTCGTCACTGCGCATTTGTAGGTGCGTCGTCCGTTGCGTTGGGGAGCTTCGATGCGCGCGAGCCTGCAGGTTGGGGAAGGACTCGTGCGCACATCAGCTCACGCGACAGAACAGGTTGAAAACATCGTATGTTATGTGCATATATGATATGAAAAAAAAAATGGATGCACCAAAACGCAAGAAAGTAGCCATGGAGCCAACCTGAAATTTTCGTTGCCAGGCGGGGTCGCAAAATAGCCAATTTGGCGCAAAGTAGCCACCAAAGGCATCCCTGAATTCCTAGTCGTCTCGAGCTTATTCTCTTCTGCAGCACGTTTACGTTCGACATTCCACTCATAACTAAAGTACCTCCGCTTACGTTGAAGTGCGCGCAGAATGCGTTCCTCAAATGGCAGCGCGAATTCCCAATACAAACCAGATAGAAGGAAATAATCTCAGTATTGACAGAACGCAAACGCATTCCCCGTGCGGTGAGTTGCTGCAGTATTATCTTGCAATAACGTAGTATTTAATATTGTCACGGTAATCAGGAATACACTGAAGAGACAGAAGCGGGTATATTACAATATTTACAAGTAGCTGTGCCACCGAATGGCTGCCACCGTCTCGCGCCGCATTCCAGCTTCTTTTTTGTCTCTTCGTCCCTGGGTTGTCTCCAACGGCGTGCTCATGTAGAATGCCTCGTAACATCACCCCCGGCGGACAGAGCGCCGTCCCGGCGCCTCCTCACTCATTCAGGACCGGCAGTGTAATAGTGCTTGAGGCGCGACACATGAACGACATTAGTAGGTAGTGTAGCAGAAGAAGACGAACGCGGAAGGACGGGAGCGATGAGATAGTCGACGTCGTTGACCTTGCGGATAACTTTGTATGACCCTGTGTAGCGAGGGAGGAGCTTCTCGCACAAGCCTTCGCGTCGATACGTTGTCCAGAGTAGGACAAGAGATTCAGGAGGGTAGTTGACTTCGCGGTGCCGATTATCGTAGCGCACTTTTTGTGAAGCCTGAGAAGCACAGAGCCTAGCGTGAGCGATGCGGCGAGCCACGCGGGCTCGAGAAGCGACATCCTGAGCACACATGGTTGGTGCGGCGGGATCAGATTGAAGAAACGTCTCGAATGGCAAGGTAGGGTTGCGGCCGTACAGAAGAAGGAACGGCGAGTAGCCGGCGGTGTCATGCCGGGACGAATTGTATGCAAAAGTAACGTAGGGTAGAGTTGCGTCCCAATCACGGTGGTCAGTAGAGACGTACATTGACAACATATCCGTCAGAGTTCGGTTGAGGCGCTCGGTAAGACCGTCTTCGGATGGTAGGCTGTAGTAAGCTGATGTTCGGTAGAGCAGCTACGAAGGATTTCATCGATGACCTTGGCGAGGAAGCAGCGGCCACGATCCGTAAGAAGCTGTCGCGGAGCCCCGTGCCGAAGAATGACGTCACTGAGCAGAAAGTCCGCCGCGTCAGTAGCGCAGCTAGTTGGCATGGCACGCGTTATGGCGTACCTGGTCGCATAGTCCGTTGCGACAGCAATCCATTTGTTGCCCGATACGGATGTAGGAAAAGGTCCGAGCAAGTCGAGGCCGACGCGGAAGAATGGTTCCGCTGGAATGTCGATAGGTTTCAGCAGGCCAGCCTGAGGAAGAGCAGGACGTTTGCGACGCTGGCAGAGCTCGCAAGCAGCGATATATCGGTGCACAGAGCGATACAGGCCAGGCCAAAAGAACCGCCGCCGCACGTGGTCATAGGTGCGTGAAACTCCCAGGTGTCCCGCAGTCGGGGCATCATGTAGATGTTCAAGAATGGTTGCACGCAGATGTCGGGGAATAACTAGCAAGAATTCCGGACCATCAGGCTTCATGCTGCGGCGATACAGAACGTCATTGTGTAGGACATATCGGCGGAGAGAAGGGTCGGAACGTCCCGAGGAGACTTGCTGAATGACCATCTTGAGGGTCTCATCCCGACGCTGTTCTGTGCCGATGTCGCGCAAATCAGATATGGCGAGTACTTAAGAGTCATTCTCATGGTCAGCGAGGCTAGCAGGTTCCACCGGATGACGCGAGAGACAATCGGCGTCTTGATGCAGCCTGCCCGATTTGCAGATTACGTCGAAGGAATACTCTTGGAACCGTAGAGCCCAGCGACCAAGGCGACCAGTTGGGTCCTTGAGCGATGACAACCAACAGAGAGCATGGTGGTCGGTAATAACTGAGAATTCGCGGCCATACAAGTAGGGGCGAAATTTTGCGACAGCCCAGACCAACGCAAGACACTCGCGCGCCGTGATTGAGTAGTTTCGCTCAGATGTGGAGAGAAGGCGGCTGGCGTACGCAATAACACGTGTTTGGCCCCCCTGGTGTTGGGCGAGGACGGCGCCGATTCCATGCCCACTGGCGTCTGTGCGAACTTCAGTAGTCGCTGATGGGCCGAAGTGGGCCAGTATAGGTGGTGAAGTGAGCAATTTGATCAGCGCCGAGAACGCAGCCGCTTGGTCCTGGCACCACGAGAAGGGCACGTCCTTCTTGAGGAGGTCGGTGAGCGGTCGGGCAATGGTGGCGAAATTGTGTATAAAACGTCGGAAGTAGGAGCATAAGCCAACAAAACTCCGAACATCTTTAGTAGAAGAGGGCACAGGGAAGTTTTCGACAGCGCTAATCTTGGCAGGGTCAGGTTGTACACCAGTGGCACTTACAAGATGACCAAGCAGAGTGATTTGTTGCCGGCCGAAATTGCACTTTTTGGAGTTTAGCTGAAGCCCCGCTCGACGAAAAACAGCTAGAATGGTCGACAGGCGAGTTAGATGACTTTCAATCGTTGGGGAAAAAGACAATGACATCATCTAGGTAGCAAAGACAGATGGACCATTTATAGCCACGAAGGAAGGAGTCCATCATACGTTCGAATTTGCTGGGGCGTTGCACAGCCCAAAAGGCATAACCTTGAACTGATAGAGGCCGTCCGGAGTGACAAACGCAGTTTTTTCGCGGTCTAAGTCGTCAACAGAAATCTGCCAGTAACCCGAGCGTAGGTCTATGGATGAGAAGTATTTCGCGCCATGAAGACAGTCGAGGGCGTCGTCGATTCGTGGCAGCGGATATACGTCTTTGCGGATTATCTTGTTCAAAGCCCGATAGTCGACGCAAACTCTCCAGCTGCCATCCTTCTTTTTGACCAAGACGACAGGTGACGCATATGGACTTGAAGAGGCCTCTATGACGCCTTTGGAGAGCATCTTGTCGACTTCTCGTTGTATGACCTAGCGTTCTGAATGGGACACAAGATATGGTCGCCGTCGGACAGGACTAGCATCGCGGTATGTATTCGATGACTTACGAATGACGTTTGACCTAAAGGGCGGTCATCGAAGTCGAAGATATCCCTATAGGTCATTAGAACGTGGCGGAGTTGCGCAGCTTGACAAGGCTGAAGATCAGGGGCAATCATTCTCGCGATTTCGTCGGGCGGTGCGCTTGCTTGACTGGTTGTAATAAAGGACGAGCAATCTTCAGCATCTAATGCCACGATGTCCCATGCATCAAGCGCTGATAGGTTGGCCAAGGAAATGCCTTGCGGTAGAACTTTGGTCGAGGTACTGAAGTTTAGGAGCGGGAGCTGTACGCAGTTGTCGACAACATTCACGAGGGTATGCGGCACAGCAACATTTCGGTCCAATAGCACGTCAACTAAAGGAGACACCGTGTAATCGCCGTCGGGAAGAGGTGGTGATGTCGTCAAGGCCACCCACGTGGTGGCTTGCGGAGACAGCTGAACATAATCTACAGAGCACAAATGGTGTGACGGTGAAGCTTGGACATCAACAAGCCGAGGCAGCCCAAGTTGAAGAACGCCGGTTGCACAGTCAGTGAGGGCGGCATGAGTAGACAGGAAATCCAATCCTAGAATGATGTCATTTGGGCCCTGCTCAAGAACAGCAAACAAAACAGATGTCTGGTGATCGGATATGGTCATGCGTGCTGTGCACATTCCTATGACAGCAGGACTTCTTCCGTCAGCGACTCGAATACTACAAAGAGCAGCCGGAGTAAACACTTTTTTCAGGCAGCGACGAAGTCGAGCAATCATCACAGAAATATGTGCCCCAGTATCAACAAGTGCAGAAACAGTCAGGCTGTCAACGACAACGTCGATCAAATTTCGTCGTGTCGGCAGTACAAGCAGAGGATTTGAGGTGAATTAGAAGATGCAGCATCACCCCTAAGAGCTTCATCTTTTAGTTTCCCTGTCGAAGGTTGAGCGGCGAGGTCGGACGTCGTCGTAGAGGGGACGGAGACGACGGGCGACGCGCTGGAGGCGAACGGGACTGGTGGCCTCGGGGCGACGGTGAGCGGCTGTGCGGCGTAGCAGTGGCATCGAGGTTGTATGGTTCGGAAGGCGGGGAACGGCGGTAGCTATCGGTGTATGACTCAGAAGGCTGGAAATGGCGGTAGCTGCCGGCGCGGCTAGCAGTGGCATACCGGGTATTAAAGGCGACGACCAACGGTTGTTACAATATCGTGCGACGTGACCTATGCGGCTGCAGTTGAAGCAGATCGGCCGATCATGTGCAGTGCGCCATTCAGCCGGATTACGCGAGCGTGGATAGAACCGTTGTTCCTGGGGCGGCGACCTGGTGCGAGTCGGCGACCTTCAGCGGAACTCAGTTGTCCGAGACTGAGCAACGGCGCAGACAGCGAAGGCCAAATTGCCGAGTTCCTCCCGCGTAATTGACTGGACTAGGGAAACTGCGGGCGCCTGCGAATCACCGTGGCCGTTGATGGGAAGAGCAGGTGTAATTGCTTCTATTTCCCGACGGACGATTCGTTTAATTTCGGACGCCGGCGACGACTGCAGACGAGAGGTCAGTCCATCTTCGCACGAGGACGTCGCAGCGGTGTTTGGCAGCCGAGTGAATGACTTCGCAATGCGCCGACTTTTGGCCTGTTCACAACGCCGGCATTTCTCAATAATTTCGTCGACGGCGGCACAATTCCGACACAGTAATAGGTTGAACGCGTCGTCCGCTATTCCCTTCAGGACGTGACCAACCTTGTCCGACTCCGACATGTCGCTGTCGACTTTACGACAAAGAGCCAGCACGTCCTGAATGTACGATATGTATGGTTCGGTGGTCGTCGGAGCATGGATGGATAGCTCTTTCTTTGCGGCTGCCTTTCGACCCATAGGCTTCCCAAATAAGTCGCAAAGTTTTCGCTTAAAGGTGTCCCAACTTCCGATCTCCTCCTCGTGGTTCTCGTACCATACCTTTGCCGTGCCTTTTAGGTAGAAGAGCATGTTGGCCAGCATGAGAGTCTAGTCATATCGATTGATAGCACTGGTACGTTCATAGTCAGCTATCCAATCTTCAAAGTCGACTTCATCCGTACTGCAGAACGTCCCAGGGTTCATCGGATGCGTCAGCACGTATGTCGGCGGTGTTGTGGCCGGTGCAGGCGTTGCCGTGGCCTGTGCAGGCGTTGTCGTAGCCGATGCAGGGGTGGTGACGGCATCGGTCTCGTTTTCCATCATGGAAACTCCGAGTCGACGACCACTGCGGAGCTCCGTTGTACAGCGCTTCTTCTACCCCGCACCTCCACCAAATTGTCACGGGAATCATGAATACACTGAAGAGACAAAAGCGGGTATATTACAATATATACAGGTAGCTGTGCCACCGACTGCCAGCATCTCGCGCCGCATTCCAGCTTCTTCTTTGTATCTTCGTCCCTGGGTTGTCTCCAACGGCGTGCTCATGGAGAATGCCTCGTAAGAATATGACCCAAATTATCCCAATGTTGACTTACAATGACCGGAATACCAAGCGAGTTCAGACGCCCGCCGCTTTGACGCGGCTTCTTCAGCGGAAAAAGCCCACGGGTACAAAGTCCAAACTCTGTAAAGTAGCGCTACGCATTGGAGGAAACCGCCCCCTCTCTTTTCTCCCTCCTCCGCTCTTTCCGAGGCCGACACAGCGTTGCTATTGGCCGACTGGAGTCACGTGGCACCACGCGCGCTCTTAGTTTAGAGTCGCTTTCGATTGCCATCTACGCGCCAGATCTGTGCGCGCACTTGCGAGGAGCGCGTGTCACGTGTTAGCGTATTGACTGCTTTGTTGAGCGTTTTATTGCGAAGTAAGTTTCATTACAAGAGCGGCGTCGCTTTTAATTGCCGTGGGCGGCCGCTGTATTTTAGGACTAATCAGGTTTAGCGATGGCATAAAGTTCTTGGCAACACTGTCTAGAGCAACCTTCTGTTTGCCAAATCACGGCCGCTGCGTGTTTTTCATCGAGCGGCCGTGGCCAAATAAATGTAGTGTAATTTTTAATTGAACTTAAAATGCACAGTAATCGCATTTTCAAGCAGTGCACTGTGATGTTTGACAAGGCCTTCGGGATGCTTTCTTATGCTACTGTTACTGAGTCTACTGTCTATCATGGAAAGATCCGAAGTTCCGAAAGATCCGAACCCCGACACCTCATGTCTTATTGATAAACTTGAGCGTATCCAGAGTCGCGCAGCCAGGTTTGTCACTGGTAATTTCACCTATAAAAGCAGCATTTCATTAATTAAAGACAACCTTGGTTGGAAAACCCTATCTCGACGCCGCCTAACCAATAAATTAGAACTTTTTTTCCAAATTTACTTTGATCTCACAGGCGTGAATAAAAACTTGTACATTTTCCTCCTTCACTTGATCTCTACACGTAGTGATCATGAATGTAAGGTTTTGGAAATGCGCTGCCGCACGACTGTGTTTCAATGTTCTTTTTTTCCTCACACCTCCATGTACTGGAACAGACTTCCAAAGGGTATATCTCATTGTAAAACATTATCCGAATTCCAATCGTTTTTACATTCTGATCTCCCGTGAGATATTAGTTACCTGTCTCCCTGCTTTTGGTGATACTTGTGTTGCCAATTTTTCACGCGGAGTCCATCGCTTGCTCACATTTTCATGTCTGTATGTGAATTTACATATATTTTGCTATTGTATCTATTTTTTCCTGAATTGCCCCCGCCCCCTGCAATAATGCCCTCGTGGCGCTGCGGGTACTTGTATAAGTAAAAATAAAAAAAATAAATTATTACAAATGTGAGAAGACAGGTGTAGATGTTATCGAGAGAGGTCCATATTTATTTGTGTTTCGCTGTTCAAACAGCCGGCTTTGCATTAACGTTTTTCCTGGGTGCGAAAATATCAGCGCTGTTCTTTTAATGTATCATAATCTTTTTTAATGTGTGCGCTTTCAGGCAGAAAGTAAGGTCGCGTTCAAACAATGTGGTAACGACGGTGTATCTCGTGCCTGTTTAGTTGCTATGACATTAAATGTAATTGTAAACATGCTTTTCAGCACTCTATGCCATTTCATGGATGGAAGTGCTGGTGGTATTGTACCTGCTGGGCATCACGCCCACTGGTACGAGAGAAAGACATCCAGTAAGATTCTTTACGAGGCACTGGCGGCGCCATGCCGTCGTCATCAGAGCCCGGCAGGCCGCTCAAGATGGGCCGACAACGGGGGAGCGCCTCATCGTGACCCTCCTCACTTTCGTCCTCTTGCGGCTCCTTGCCTGAGGACGGTGAGGCAGAGAGGTGAGTGGAGTGTACGATACATTTTATTAGAGCTGTGCGAATAGCAAAATTTTGGGTGCGAAGCGAATTCGAATATTGAAGTGTGAGTGCGAATCGAATCGAATATTTTTCGAACATTTCTGGAATATTTCTAGAATATTTTTCCAATACTTCGAAGCGAAATTGCAGAAAAAAAGTTAGGGAGGATTCCTAAGTATATTTTTATGAGCTAGCAACACGAAAGTGTTTCTTTTCGCTAGGGTGATGAAGCACTGGCGGGGTGGTGTTTCATAGTTGTCTTATTAAGAATGAGGCAGTGTAGAGGCCGAATTCTATTTATGTACATGATTTGGTGCAACCAAAGTGTTGCCGACAACACTTTACAAGTGATAGGCAAAGATGCCATTTCCACAGCCTCTCCTCCTCTCTCAACTTCTGTGGAAGCCCAACTGACATGGTGGAGAAGGGCGTGCTCCCTTGTCTGGAGTTCGAAATCTGCCTCGTAGACGTCGATATATAAGAACATATGAAATTTTGGATGCTGAAAACCTTCGGCTTCCGATTTTTTTGACTTCATACCTAATTTTCAGGTCCGAAACAGCATTGAGCCCCCACCTCTGCCACATCTTTCAGGTCAATGTTGGAACCAGCCTTTTCTTGAGTTAGCTCTGCTTTGCCGCATTACCGTAATTTGATGAGGTGAAGCATATTGAAAATCTAGGGACCACTTCCAATCGGACGTTGATTGTGTTTTGAAAAAGTTGGACCGTAACGGAGCTTGAAAAGCTGCTTTGCCGCAATACGTAAGTGTACTGAGGTGAAGCATAATAAAAAATTTGAAGGGGTCACTTTTAATCGGATGTTGACTGTATTTGTTTCTGGGAAGTTCGAGTAATTCGAAAAGTAAAATTCCAGTGGGAATCGAATCCAATAGCAAACACTATTAGAAAAATATTAAAAATTTCGAATATTCGCACACCCCTACATTTTATACTTTGTCATAGACGCCCACCAAAGCCTTGCAAGTTTGGAGGCGGCCCATACGAGACTTAATTAGCCCTATATTGTCGCGTTCAATCTGCGAGCACTGTATGTAGGCTCTACACCATAGGTCGGCAAACTCACTCGTGAGTCTGCTCACGGAGAATCAGATCGAGCCGCCAGTCTGAGTCCGAGTGAGACCCGGTGAGTGATATTTCGGCGAATGTGAGTCCGGTTGTGAAAAAATTTAACTGAGTCTGAGTTAGAGTGAGTCCGGTTGAGGAAAATTTCGGTGAGTCTGAGTCCGAGTGAGCTCTAAGCGCAAAATATATTTCTTGAGTTAGTCTGAGTGAGCTCCGCACTTTTCTGCCTACTTATGGCTCTATCTAAACAACTTCGGCATTAATATAAGCCTTATGTCGGCAATGGGGTTACGTAGTGAGCCACACTCGCTAAGAGCAATCACAACGGGAGAGGGCATCGCGTTTCAACAGGTGCACTGAAGGTCAGGACGTGCGTTGTGGTGACTTCTTTCCCCCGTGCCATCCCTCCCTGTGTAGCTTCCAGCTCTCTCTTGCTCTTCGTGACGAGAGACGAGACGCGCTTAATGCGCGCGACAAACGCGTGTAACTCCGCTTGTTCTTAACGGATTCGGTACATTTTTGTGGCAATCGATTTGCGAGGCAGTAAACTCCGACACGGAGGTCATTTGACGATTGCTTGGAAAAGTTGTTCATAACGCCTTTAAGTTAGCGTTACGTTTGGCTTTGGCTCATGGTCTGTACAGCACCTTTACCCCGCCCCATATCGGCATTCTACGTGTTATTTGATTGAAGATTCGTATTTTCTACGTATTGATAATTGATAATCAACAGCTGTATAAGAATATCGTTAATGAAATTGCGATTGTAAATGATGACTCGCGTTTCGTAAGGTTGACATTGTTGTAGAATCTAATAGCAGTGATTCTGAAGAACAGCGTTGGTTTTGAAATCTGCTGGAATTCCTCTGAGCGTGATTTTAGGTTGATCGCCTACAGGACAATGCAAGGAAAAGGGCGCCACACGTCCAATTACACAGCAGCAGTAGTATACGTACTGCTAACGCATGACCTGCGCGACCACATTAAACTGGCTCCCGGTTCGGCTCAGTTCTGACTAAAAAAATCTTCGTACGCAGTTTCGATTTCAGCCCGTGGCCGTCGCATTTCGATTTGAGCGAGAAGCGGCCACCTGTGTAGCTCGGAGTTGTCTCCGAGATAAATGGTTGCTCTTAAAGGGGCCCTGCAATGCTTTTCCAAGTAATCGTCGAAGGGCTTCAGTAAAAGTGTTCATTGTCTAACGAGTCGACAGCCGCTAGAAAATTTTTAGAATCCGTCGAGGATGAGCGGAGTAACAGGGATTAATCGCACGCTTGAAGGCGCTTTCTCGCTCCTTTCGTACCAGCCAGCGCGCTGAAAGCTACGCATTGAGGGGAATGAGAACGTAGCAAGATGCGTCCCTTCCTCAGCGCGCGTCATGACCTCGAGCACTTCCTTTTATTTTTTCTTCAAACGCGTGCCTCACTTTCAGTGTGATGGCGATCGCGCGTGCGCGGGCACGTGGCGGCATCCCGCGGCCGCCACGGTAGCTATGCAGCTCACGATATCCGAATCGGTGAAGGACCGTGGACTTTGGGTTTATGGCGTCGTCATTTAGGGTTATGGCATCATTTGTCGAGATAAGAGCGATCTATTTCGAGCTGATTTCGAGATGTAATTGTAAGTCCCAGGCCGCGTGCACGCGTGCTGCGCTATAATGGTTGGCTCGCGTGTTCTTAGGACCCTCGAATACCGATCGGCAGCGCTTTCCGACCATGCTGAAAAAGTGTTGCAGGGCCTCTTTAAGCTATGTTAGCTAGTTCATCGTGCCGCCCGGGATTCGTGGTCGGTGAAAAATTAACGGGATTCTAACACTGGTACGTGGAGCTTGCGAAGCTTCGTGCGAATACTGTATGCCGGGCGTCAGCCTCAAGCAGATTTAGTGAAACGACTTAGAACAGTTAGGCCTTGCTATCCGCTCCTTGTAGTCAGTGCATTGCTGTTGCATAAGCTTATGTATATCTACAATAAGGTATGTATGTCTATAAGGTAGAGAGAAGGTGAGGTTTACCTTCAAAATCAGCCAATTGTCACCTAAGTGTGAGTGACTTACCGTTTTCTTACACTGGAACCTAGTGTTTGTATGGTTAACCTGTTTTGCCATTTTTGATGCTGAAAATTGACATATTAAAAAGTTGAGGTCCCAGAAGTTCAAAGGTAATCATCACCCCTACGTTACCCCCTCCCCCCGTAATGTGTAGACCTTGCAGTTAGATTGCTATTGGTAGATGGTATTTATACCTTAGTACATATGATAACAATCTTGGATGAAATCTAATGAGTTAAACTGGCATGTTGTTGCTGCTAGCTTGCACGAAGAGTATGTGCTCTTACAACAAGATGCTCGAAAACTGCAGAACAATAACTGAACCAAGAATTGGGTAGATAAACACGTTGTTGGGCTAGTTGATGAATTGCATGATGAAAATGTATATCCCGCCAAAAGCATGTGACCATTGGAAATGCTGAAGACCAGCTGCCTTTATTTCATCACCATTCGTTAATCTGTTTGTGGCTGGATGTATACTTCCTCAGCTGGGTAAATGCAGTGGATGTTGCAGTGATGAATTGCTCAAGTTTTATTAATGTTATGTTTTCTTCTTTTTTTTTTTCACGCAGGGTACACGTGCAGCAAGTTCACGACGAGTGCTCTGCGTATAAAAAATAGCCTCTCGTCGATGTTAAGCAGGGAAATAAATGAAGGGGAAATATGGGAACTACGTGGATGTCATATTTCCCTTTCATTTATTCACTCATTGCATGTATTTCTGCTCAATAAATGTTTTTTATTCATTTTCTTGAGAAATGCCTTCGTCGAGCACAACCGTATGTTGGTTGAACATGCATACGTGTACATTTGTGTTATACTGGCTTCATATATGTCAATCATTGAATTTATGGTCAGGCACAAATATAATCACATATGATCACTCATAACAAGTGTTATTATGCATGGTAGCTAATTTTTTATATGATTGTTTTCGGTGTCATTGGCCACAATGCGCAAGCTTGGCTGCTGGCCATTGTAATAAGATGTTTTATGCTTGCTAGGAATGCACTCTCGACAACACACAAGTGCAATTGTTGTCAGTATGTTTTTGAACGATTCAATGTGGCCAATATACTTTTCAGCTGCAATAAGATGTCCTGAAGGAACGCATCAAAGTGTCAAATGACTGTTGACGCCGGAAGTAATTTTGTGCTCTACAGACAATCGCTTGTAACGACGCATCAGAATGACGGTGGCCAATATGTTTTTGAATAACATTACAAGTACATTAGACAAATTCTAAAGAAAAACATTAAACAGTCAAATGACGGTTGATGCCGATAGTCGTTTCATGCACACTAGACAATCACTTGTATTCACGCATCAGAAAATCATTTGGAATCACGCATCAGACAATCACTTGTATTTACGTACGCATCAGAATAACTGGCCAATATGTTTTTGAATGACATTACAAGTACATTAAGATATTCTTAAGAATAGCAATAGACAGTCAAATGACTGAAATGTCAAGTCATTAGACTTTCTTGTTAAACTCATCTCATATTTTCATAAGGGGGACCTTCAAGCTCGACTCGCACTTCCGAAAAGCGTATTCGATAAAAGGGGAAAGGATCGTCAATCACGTTTACGGTGAAGAGCACACGATTGACGACAACGACGCCCCACTCAAAGCGAAATGCGTTTCCCAAGTCGCGATTACACCAAGTAGGACGTATACCTCGCGGTAAGTCTCATTCTGTCATGTTAAAGATGAATATTGGCCCACATGCACTCAAAACAATATCAAAACAATATAATATCAAAACAATATTATGATTCGTAGTCCACACCGCAAAACATCGATAGCGTGTACGGCTTCATTTCGGACTACGAATCATAATATTGTTTTGATATGGCATGCTTACAGTAGTAGCCGTGTACTTTCGTGAACAAACGTTTTCGGTGTGCGAAAAAAAAATTATACGGCCATGGCACTGTTTCCTGAGGTCAGAGTCGAGTCCTCCGTGCCGCTGGGGAATCGCCCGCCGATTAAGACGCGAGGCAGCTAGCTGAGCTTTATACCCACGGTGAAGCAAGATGAACTGCTCGCCTCGTTTTTTTGGCTCTCGCGTCATGCTTGCACTCTTTTTGTGAAGATATGGACTTGACAGGCGTATGAAACCTGCTGCGCGAACGCGGCTAGAAAATCGCACAAAGTCAGAAAGTGGTTACTTCAAGGTTGAAATAGCAAAGCATGTATCAAGTTCGTGCAGCATGTATTAAGTTCCAAACCTGCAGAACGATGCCAAAGCTTGCTGAAAATGCACAGATGTCCGTTCCAGCGTGATAAAGCAGCCTTCCCGACGCGTGAATTGCAGGCGCCGAACTTCTGACAATGTGCCGAGTTCAGTTGAATTCAACCAACCGAGCAACGCTAACGGTATAACGCGAGTGTGAACGTTCAACAACGACGGGTAGGTCTCGCGAACACGGGGAATCAAAACACAAAGTTGTTTCACCTACAACCGTAACTGGACTTTCACAATGCGAGATGACGTTGAGTAATCATTACTGTAGTCGCTGCGTGCATGCGCCGCGTTACATACCGATTCATGTAGTCGAAACGAACGAAAGCGATGAACTCAGACAGCCAAAATAGAAGGCGAGACAGCGGTTTCGGCTATCCACGCTAGCCGCCTTTATTTCTTGTGCGACACGCCCGGCAACCGATACAGTTTCACACGTGAATCGCGTGCCTTGATGTTGTCTGCACTGTTGTGGCAGGTTACGAAACCGCAATATTTCGGACCTCGATTGCGCTTCCGCGGGGTCGCTTCTGCCAACGTGGAAATACAGCTTCGCACAGCAAGCCTCTCCGTTCCGCGTGACAAGCTGTCGGCACGGCGCTCAGTTCACCGCACCGACTGAACAGTGCGCGCGCGCGTGTTCCCGCTGCCGACAAGCAAGTTGAGTCGGCTGAGCTTGCACCAAGTTGCGCCAGAGCTTCTCTCCAGAGCCGCAGCGCGGCGCTGTCGTCGTGCCGCGTGGCCTCGAGATCTTGGAGTGGCGCCCTCTCGCGTGTGACGTCAGAGCGGGGCTCCGCTTTCAACCGCGCTGCAGCAGCCGCTGCTCCTGTATGCGGATCGTCTGCTTCAGGTGGGAACTTTGTCGAACGAACAGCCTCGCGACGGTCAACTAACGTCTACAACGAATGTTTTCGAGTGTAATCTTGAACTTGTTTTAGTTGCGGCCCTATCGACAGCGCCGAGAAATCCCCCGGATGGCCGACGAGTGCGCTGATACCACCGACCGCATTGCTGCTAAGAAAGTGAAACTATGTGTGAGTGTTCCCGCTCGTTATCTTGTTTCCGCCGTACGATACTAATTAGTTTCCGTGTTTCTTTCGATATTTAAGTAAGCGTGCCGTTCTCCAGCATCTACAAGTATGCATATAAAGCTTGTGAAATGTCGCGGTGCCTCATAATAATAATATCTGGGGTTTAACGTCCCAAAACCACGATATGATTATGAGAGACGCCGTAGTGGAGGGCTCCGGAGATTTCGACCACCTGGGGTTCTTTAACGTGCACCTAAATCTAAGTACACGGGCCTCAAACATTTTCGCCTCCATCGAAAATGCAGCCGCCGCGGCCGGGATTCGATCCCGCGACCTTCGGTTCAGCAGTCGAGCGCCATAACCACTAGACCACCGTGGCGGGGCGCGGTGCCTCATCGAGGGCGAGGCGGTGTACGACGCAGGCCACGTTGTTGAAAGCGCGGTCGAGGTCGTCAACGGAGATCGCATCACAGTCGCGGCTCTCGTCCTGCAAACAAGTGTGCCAGTGGCGCCTTGTTGCACACCCCCTGCTGATGCCCATGATCGCAGTTTGTCCTGTAATGTTGGTTCAGTGAGAACGATATTACGTGGTAGTTCATATTAATACCGCACGGGGCCGTCGCATGGGTATTAGAATATAACAAATAGTTAATCGAAGATTATACCAAGCACAGAGCCACAGAGATTAACGTGGCAAAGGCAAGCTGGGTCCATTTTCACGCCACGCAGCCTAACGAAAAGCTTAAAGAGCTCCGCTTTTAAAAAAGTGTCTGTACTGCCTGAGGTGAAAACTTTTAGAGAATGTGCACTAAACAGCAGCAACAGGTTTCGCTCATGACTTCATGATAAGCAGTCCGCTAGGCGCTTGCTTGCCTTCCTAAGTAAAATACGTATGTACACAATCCAAATGCAGCCGCAGTCTCAGATATCCTGCGCCGCTCAGCCGAGCTCACGAGGCGCGCTTACGTGCGAGGCAATTCGGAGGCCGCGTCGTCGGCTCCTTGTCTAGGGGCCTTCGCGGCAGGTTGTGGGACGGCACCGCACCTGGTGTATGTCGCCTATGCTTATAGCCTGCGTGCAATAAACGGCTTAAGTATTGGCGATGCGCTTAAACACAGTCACAAGCTTACCTAAGAGTGGCGCGTACGGTGGGTAGCAGAAGCCACTGTCCGCGAAGTGCTTGCTGCACACGGTCGATGAAAGCGCGGGGTGCATTCCCATTCTGAGCTTGACGATCCACTTTTTCCTCAGCTTCGGGACCTTAAGGTAGTTGTGAAAGCTAACGCCTTTTTCACCATTGCGCAGCACTCGCCGCGGAGACAAGCGGCCGCAGTTCTAAGAAACAAAGAGCTGTAGTTCTAAATGAACGTTAAAAGCAGTCCCACGGTTGTTCGAACAGCGTCAGTAGCCACCATACGCAGGATAACCGATTGAACTGCTTTTTTGTTGTACCACAACGGCGGTTTCAACACGGCGCTGGGCCTACGTAGCAGACGAAAGCGCGCGAATCCCCGCTCCGACGTTATACAGGCGCCGTTCGCAGCGCCGCCATCGGTCGCACACCAGGTTCCCATACGCGCATATGCACACAACTACGGCATGTAGACTGCGCGCGGCCGCCGCTCACGCGTCAGTCGAAGGGAGCGCAGGGGAAGGAAGAGATAAGCGGCAATTGCCTGAAATGGCAACCCTGCGCCCTGGAAACGGCATAGTGGGTGTCGCTGCGGCCGCCATGCGCTCTCCGGAGTTGTGTGTCTGTGTGTGAGTGCGGCAGAGTGTGCGTGGCCTGCCGAGAGAATGGCACAGTGGTCCCGCTGCTACTTGAGAAAGCACTGCGCGTACGCATAATACATAACAATTCGCACAACGCTAGCGCGCGTGGTGTCTCGTTTGGCCCACTGACTGCTGTATTGCGGTGGTCTACTTAAGCTGAAATGTGTGTACGTGATATGTCAACTTAGTTGCGGGGCAGCACTTTGCAGAGCAAGTTGAGATGTATAGATTGATAGATGTACACACGTACGTACGTCCGAGTGGGGCGAACAGTGCGTGTCGTTGGATTGCGGCGGTTAGGTAAGTTGTTGCGCTGCAGAACTCGAGGACGCAAGTTCGACTCCCGGCTGCATTGCGATGGAAGCAAAACGCAAGGATTCCCTTTGATTTAGATGTAGCTGCACGGTAAGGATCCCCGGGTAGTCAAAATTAATCCGGAATGCTCCACAACGGTGTCTCATAATCGTGTTGTCGTTTTGGCGCGTAAAACCCCAAAGTTATTTGCAGTGTTATGGCCGTGACCCGCACCTTGGACTCGTGCTCTCTATGACAGCGGAGAAGCCACAGGACGCTCATTGCTGCACTGCTTTTCGCTGAATGCTTCGCCTCAAATCGATAGCCACAATGCGTGTAATCTGCCGTTATTTTGGTTTCCTGCTTTTTTTTATTTTTAAGGCGAAAGCCATTAGTGCTTCATTAGACGCTGCTCATGAAAAACGCGGCGTGTGGTACAAACGCCCAAGCGACCTTAGTGGGCTTAATAAAAAATCATATGTAGTTTAGGGTTCGAACCGGAATATAAATCAGATATTCTGCGTGGTAGTCAATTATTTTACCACTTTGGAAAAATGACCCTATACAGTCTTGATGTCAGGCAAGGGGTCACGTTGATAAATGTAATACTGCGTGGCATAAGCATAGGATCGCAAGAGGCGTCACGCCATGTGAACAGGCGTAACGAGTGAGTGATTGAAAGCTGCCAACCCAGTACAAAGGGTGAGCTACGATTCATCATTATCGTCATCCACCACCGTGCGAACAAAGTGGGCAGCTATTCGCGTGACCTCTAGAACTCTGATAATGATGATGATGATGATGATCATGAAATAGCCGCACCGTATTCCTTTGGCCTTCGAGTCATCTTAGGCGAGTTCATACGGGACCATGTGTCGTGAGTGGTTTCAGGTTGCCGGAGATACAGTAGTTACAACACTCCATAGGAACGCATGCAAAGATTACGAGAATCGTAACGTTCAAATTTTTGTTCTTCAACTGAGTTTCACGCCCAATTTTGCTGCGGCGCTCACACGCCTCAGTGTCACAATGTATGCATGTATTTTTTGTTTTTAAATACCTCGTGCGGGGTGGGAGGAGGTAAGAGAAAAAGATAAACAGTTTTGCCTTGATGTCATCTAACTGGGTTTAGCAAAAGATAGATTAAAGCGATTTTCCTGCATAAGAAATGCGTGGTCCTTCCGTTTGTGAACGAGGTGACATTGATGATGTCGCGTTTTATCATTTTTTTTGCTTCAGATGCATGCGTGTTGTTAATCTCTACAGCGCATGTTGCAAACGTGCACGACGTTGCGTCACGCCGAAAGTGACATGGCTTCGCAAGCGAGAGTACTTTAATGTGTTCAATATAAGACTGGTGGGTGCTGCCAATAAAGAATCCTTCGACTAAGGAGTTGTTCCAGAGAACACAGTATAGCCTCGTTCATACGTTTCAAAAAAATAAAAGATAAATGAAACGAGGGAAAAAATCTACTGTCCGGCAAAACCGAATCTGCTAAAACATCGCGCAGTTTCCGCTTGATAACGAGATTGCAAACGTTGGCACCGGAAAATCGTACTTTGCTTGGTCAGAAAATTCTATTTTCAGATATTGAAATCATCTGATAGAGAACTTCTTTATCTTTCAAGAAATTTATGACACTTGTTTGCTCGCGGTTTCAAAAATATTGTTGGTCCTTTTTCTTCGACACCTTGACAGGAAACGTGGGTGTACCGCAGTGTTGCGGAGTTGCCACTCCGGAATTGGAATGACTCCGGAATCATTCCACATTTTCGCGACCCCGGAATGGAATAGGTATGGAATGGGGACAACGCTTGGACGAATGGAATGGGAATGGAATTACTTCTTTCTCCGAAAACAGGGCGCGTTTTCGTCTACGCGCTGTTTTTCAAACTTCAAACATTAGTAAGTCAGAGCCTCGAATTTAACAATAAAGCAGTATTTTTAAAATGGCTTGGCTGATTACGAGAATGGTACATTTATAAGCAACGCGCCTGCTACAAACCGAGGCATAAGTTAGTGTACAAACAAATGCATTGTCCCTGCAGATACTGAAGGGAGAAACAAATTATCTCTGCGCGTTGGTTCCCATTGATACCCCCACATGAAAGTGCCGAATACTCTATGCACAGCCTGATCTTTATCTTACGAGCAGTTTAGTACCTGACCCATGTAATAACCTTTACGACAAGGAAGACATTGCATACCTGCGCACAGGCGAACACAGAAAGTTCTCCTCCCCCATCAATGCTTGCGAGGCGCGCTTGACAAGCGTGAGTGCTGCCGAGCAGTGCGGCGCAGTGTTCTGTACTCGATGCAAAGGCACAAGGTGCGCGAGCGGTGCACTGTTCCAACCAATGCCAGCAGATCTAGAGGGTTTTGTTCCCCATTAACCAAATCTTAGTTTTCTGCATATTCGCGACCGCTCCAGACGCGTGTAAAAACTGCTTAGTCTTCTTGAACATTACTTTTGTCAGCATAAACATAGCCTACGTCGTCATTTTAACATTAACACATTTAAGCTCAAACAATATTAAAACACCACCATTCGTTCAAACATGCTGACTATGCAAATACTATAGGTAGTGGGAGAACTGGCACTATGGGAATTAGTAGGGTGGTTGTACTCCACCGAGATATGTCACCAAGCTACTATCCCTCGACCATGGTAATGTGTTTTGCGTACTTTTGCAGTTCTTAATGCATCTGATGACATCAGCTTTATGAGGCGTTCATTCTTAACTCAATAAAACTATCAAGATGCCGTTCCTACGTTGAGGAATTGCAGAAATGGAATTGAACTTCTCGGCCATCCTCGGAGTGGGAATTGGCTAAATTTTTGCTTCCGAGAAATTGAAAGGAATGATATTGCGGTAAGTTCCAATTCCCCGGAATGGAATTGGAATGGAATGGAGACGCCTATTCCGCAACACTGGTGTACCGTTGCGTTGTCTCTTCGTTTTCCTCAAAACAACATTTTTGGAGGTTTGTGGACCTTATTTCTGAAGAGCTTTCGGGCATAAGCAAACAAAATTCTTCGTATATGTTAACTAGTGGCATTTACACAGCTTTAAGTAGAACCAGTAGTCTAGGTACATATGTATTTTTATTATTAAAAAACCATTCGTAAAACGACGCTTTGAATGAGGGAATATCGATTATCAGTGCTTTTTACGTGCTTGTTGCTGCCATCTTTGCGTGGGATTCACCATATGCTGCGTCCAGGTGTATGTTAGCTACCTCTGATCATGGACGTTAGTCGATGGGATGGAGATGTGCTACTATGCTCCAACGCGGATGCATTCACTTCAAACGCTGTTCTAGCTGTGAAAAACCAAGAGTGATTCTGCAAGCTCTGGTATGTCAGTGCAAAATAAACAATCAACTACTACTGTGAAAACATGGTTCACGTTCGTGTTATACCGGTTCCTATGACGGAGGGATGATCTTTCTCTTCGAATATTTTTGAATACCAATAGTGCTAATAATGAAAAAATCCGTAAACAGGGGGTGGGTGCTCGAGCCGACGTTTCGACAAGTGGACTTGTCTTCCTGAAGGCTGGAACTGATTTCCTTAGCTATCCCCTTATTCACAAGTTCAATAGACTCCAGTCAACAGGTATTGCGCTCCAGCCAGCAGGCAAATAGTGATTTTTACAAAAACATTTCTGTCGCCAGCCACCTATCAAAAAGCAAGTTTGTTCTACGCCGAACAACTCGGATGAAAACTATGCAGTGTACAACACTATTGCTTGAAACTAAATCTATAGTTCTTTTTGCTGCCTTGCTTGGTGTACTCGGGCAGCAACGACACAGTTTTGCATGTCACAATTCTTTCAGACAAAAAAAAAAGAAAGAAAGCATCAGTTCCCTGGAATCACTACTGCAAAAGTGTTCAAAGTTGTCGTTACAATTTCACCCTCTAATCAACCCATCTCATATGGGAGGAAAAATGACAGGTAGTCGGCGGGAAGTTCATTGGAGGTGTTTAATTGTAGGTTCAACCAAAACCATGCTGGGTTTTGTTGTTTTTAGGACTTTCTTTTTCTTTTCGCAAATAATGGCTGCCTCTCTGTTTCGATGGATCTCTTCGGTATAACTTCCACACTCCGCTGCAGCGACGTGCTCAGCATCATACACATCGTCACGTGGTAGCATCTACGCTAGAACAATGATGCGATGTTTTCGAAAGTGCATCTGGAACCGATTTGTGTACCTTCGCATCAAATGTTTTGACATTTAGCCGAGGAATGTAATTCTTTTTGCAGAATTGAAATTGATTGCTGCAATTATCCAGTGACCTCATTTAGAACCTCAAGTCATTCTCATAAAAATATTTAGGTAATTCGATGGAGATTTGTAAGGGTCTTAAAGTATTTGCTCTCTGTGCGTTTGCATCGGTGGGGGTTGGGGGCCAATTTGGAGGTAGAGAACTGCGCTTTCTGACCTGACAAAATGGCGGCGACGGCGCTCAGCGGGTTCTTTGCGGCTTTAAAACCATATTTAGTTGGTTATTTCCGGGAAATTATTCGTCGCCTTGCTGGACAAAACATTTTTTGTCATCTAAACACTATAATAACGCGCTCTGAATAAGCACTGAAAATTTAGGGTGCCGGACTCTTTTGAACACTAAAACTGCCTTCCGAATCGAATCTAATACTGAACCATTCCAAGAAAGATAAAACAGAGTTCTACTGAGGGTTTCCTTTTTCTCACAAATTATTAAATTCGCACGCAGGATATAATTCTGCTGATAGAGGCGAATGTACAACGTATGTAATAGTCGGAAGGCATCACGAGATACTTATCACATTTTAACTCGGCCGCCTCGTGTCTGGGTGTTTGCGTGGCTGTAAGGATTTTTACATCTGGCCCATTAGTAGAGATCAGCGGGATATGTATTGCCATGTGGTTGTACCGTTGGAGCAAGAAGAACGCTGCAGTAGCAAAGAGAGAACTTGTGACTCGAAAGAAAAGAAGAGACACACTGAATGCAACAATAGCCGCGAGCACGTAGTCGGTTGTCAGAAACCTGATCAGCGGTAAAGCTTGTCGGTATTCATACACGGGACATCGAAGACCCCTGCGTTATCTTTGGTGGCCACGTTATCTCCGGAACAAACTAGTACATCGTTCGCGTTGTGCGCGCAGTCTTGCAGGAATATTTCAAATATTCTGTAAGGTTCTCAGAAATGCTGGCGTCGCTTGCGCAAGGCGGTGGTTACACGTGCAACGGGCCGGTTACATAAAATAGAAAAGAAGCGTGCGCGGCAGTGTTCGTAAATCGTCTGAATAATCACGCATTTCTGTACAAAACAACGCGATTCCAAAAGTAGAGCTTAATAGTCATCTTGCATTGCGTCTTTGGCATGCCTTTTGTTTGGATGGGTAAAAATTATACGCGAAAAAAGTGCTCGCAGCGGACTACAATAAAAAAAGAAGCGCGAAACTGCATTTACTACCAAAATTTGCACTTGTTCCGTAGAGTCATTGGTGTCCCTGCCGCGCATTCATTGGTTTGATTGGTTTCATTGGTGTCCCTGCCAATGGAGGAGGGTCCTCGAAAAGAAGGAGGGCCGTTACGTCACTCTCTATTTAGAACCCATGGCGAGAGCGGCGCCCCGGTGTAATGTGACTGTACATGTCTAATTCGCGGCGGCTGCAATAGCACATAATTCACAGCCGCCCTCAGCTGTAAACACGGAGAGGCCATGAGATCTCTCACTACGCACTCAGGTTGTTAAAGACGCACACTTTGCCATTGCTTGTATGTGTGTGGCTTTTTATTTCCTTGCAAACACGATGTAGAAAGCAGCGAAATTCCCCTTGTCTGAAAGCCCAGGATCCCACTACGCTTGGCTTTATGCCAGAATTCTTTCCCTGTTCTCTGAAAGGTGTATATCGCAGAGGATGGTAGCATCCTTAGATCACCACGGTTTTACTTCACGAAGAATACTAACGGACTTCTGTTTGACACTGAGGCGACGTGCCTCCTCGCAGGACGTGATGACTCGGCATCCCGACAGAGCAAGACCGGCACGACAGCGATATCTCGAAACTAGGTTTATTTTCCAATGTTAGATGGTAATGAGCGCACGCCTCGTGGCCCATGCGCTCGTGAGGAAACATGAATGTATCCGCTGTTGACGCGACAACACCAGTGGTACGTCACACAGGGGATGCGCCGCCGCAGCATCAGGCACACAGAGCCTGCAATGTAGCCCGCTACATTGCCAACCTACGCTCACAGCGAAGAAATACGCTCAGCCTCCCCTTCGAGTTCATTTCACAAGGGGAGGTCATAAACATGCAGGTGATTCCCAGCACCACCCGATCATGCCTCACTGCTAATTTATAGTAAAACGAGCAAAACATACTACGATTTCGGGTATCTTCGCGTGAAACGTCTTTCCAGAAGACTTTCCTGCTCATCTTGTGCAGTTTACAGCGCTATGGGCAGGATTTGTTTAAAAAAAAAAGAAATAGAAACGCTGGCCCACCACCAACAATCGAGTGGTCGCGCGGTCGCTTCCTGGACAAGGCCGGCAACTTCCGGCGGCTTCACGCCCGCACGCTCTATGCGCCATCCAGCTCCTCCTGCCCATGGTATACGGGTATGTGCCACAAGTGTCTGGAGGAAACGGTTTGACGATGTACGCGACAGAATTTTCACGTTATTTGTGTCATGACCAGATAGCCATATTCGTCAATGTTATCCTCGCATACCAATTTCGGCCTACACCGTGTTGAGGAGGTGATCACGAGAGCATCCGAACGTAGGCGGCTAGATAGATGGATAGATAGATTGATACGGAGATAGAAACGCTCAAAGTGCCTTTGGTTCGCTAAGAAATTATTTGCATTTAATAAATATAAAGGCAGAACATGAGCACCAGACAAACTCGTGCAGGCCAGGTACAGTAACGTCGCAGTATACTATTAAGTTAGATTATAGAGCTGACGAAGTGGGCGTGTTCAGGCCAGGCGGATGTGAAGAGGGAGCAATATCTTTGTACTTTGTGCACAGAAAGTTCAGCTGCTCAGAATAGACATTTATGGATGGCATATATAGATAATAAAAGAGGTTACGACAAGGGGAACGCTGCGGTAAATCTTCATGCACGAGGGCCTAGACGATGATTTCGTGGATCTGTTTAAAGGCCAACTCCGGCGATTTTTTGGCCATGTCAAAGTAATGGTGCTTTTATGTTCCTGAGACGCTCCTGTTACGGGCCCGATAGCAGAGATACTCGTCAAATTGGAGAATAATTTTAAATAAGCAAAAAAGCGCAACACCGAAACCGATACCCAACCGAATGTACTGTCTACGTACGACGTAGACGTTGTTACGAACGAACCGGAAGTCGTGCAAGGCATGCCGGTCACGCCGGCGCGGAGTATGAAAACTGTGACAGCCGGGACGACCAGCGAAGCGCCGGCCAAACCAACGCTGTCTGTCGCCTTGTGCACAGCAGACGCTCGCTGTAGCGGCCGAAGCGCCGAAGTTAGCGGTGCCCTCGGCTGCGTCACTTCCGCCGCCTTCCCAATACTGACGTCACAGACGCAATGTTGGCAATAATTGTGGGAAGCCAGGAGGTCGTTTGCAGACAATCTTCAAAATTCATTTGCAAACAATCTGCGCATGTCTCAAGCCTGTAATTTGGCATAAATGACGGAAACGTGCAAAGGAACGTACCCAGCGAATTTCATTGAGATCCATCGACCTCGAAAAATCGCCGGAGTTGGCCTTTAAAGAGGGATGTAGGTATCACCGAGAGGTGTTTTTCCAAGCAAGCTGATTGGCTCAAATCGTCACGATACCTTAAGTTCACAGATCGGAAGCCGCATACATAAACTACTTCATAGAGATAATCTGCTAATTTTTTTTTATTCCATTTATCTTCTAGTTGTTTGCTTAATGGGTAAAATGGAAACTTAATTTCTGTTTCGCACTACTTTTTTATTATCTAGGGTACAAGTGGAGCTATTGGCATATGCGGCCGAACTCTGAAATGTAACCAGATCTAGTACGGAAGATGTTCAGGATGACCTAAGCTCGGCGTGGCCCCGATAATTAGGCTTCATCGACAGTCGCCGTACTGCGCCGATTGTTGAGTGAGTAGACAGCTTACTCCTGTCACATTGTAGGATCGGTAATAACTTGTTTTAAACATCCAGGACGGCTCAATGCTCGCCCATATTAGAGTGTCTATCGTACTGTAAATCATCAAGAATATTTCCAAACACAAGCGTGGCTTGGGTTATTCGTACGGGGGACAGCTGCGTGCAGCTCTGACATAGTAGGGCACGGAGTACACTGAACCTTTTACCATATGTTCTAAGCACACATCATTTTTATAGATGTGCGAAGCACCATAGTAGAGAACCTTGCACTCTAAGTCGTCGAACATTTGTTCTAAACATGACTGCCGACAAGTATTCGATAGGTAGATGAATGATCACGCATTTGTTTAATCTGAAGCCGACTATTAGGGATGGCCGATTAAAAATTTCAGTTGATTAGCTATTAATCGTTCATCGACTTAGTCTTTGATCGATTAATTGCTTTCAATCTGATGTTTTAATCGGTCAGTCAACATTTTTTTGCTGCTTTAAAAATGCTATCTTATTGTTTGAGAGGCATTGTGTGTGTTTTATCTCGACCCAAATCTTTCTATCAGACGAGCTAGAGATCACATGTTCGCATTTGCGCCTCCGTCAAAATTCTCACCTTTGCCCACAGGACACAGGGGCCCCGTCGTCTTTGGGCAATGTCAGGGATTCGTGGATCTGTGGTTATCATCCATGGACTATTCGGCAGAAGGTCGTATTTCCTCGAAGCCTGCTTACTCGAGCGCACTGACATCGGAGGCGCTTTCGGTGACCACACTGGTTGAAAAGTCGTACAGGAAACATGCAGCGTGGCCGAGGGTGAAGAAATCCCGAGAAAGATAAGCAATAGAGGAGGAAGAAGAGGAAGTAAATTCTTTGTCATTAGCGGTGAATCAATCATGAATGAAGTAAATAAGAGTCTCGCACTCGTAGGGACGGTATCGTTTTTTTTTGCCCGTTACATATTGTGAAAGCGCTCGATAATACTCTAACGGCGGACTGACGTGCTCTTTCTTGACTCATATGCAAGATTGCCCAGCAACATACTGGCCTCAAACGAGTGTTGTAGGCGTTACCGAAAAAAAGTAACTAAGTACGTTACAGGTTACGCTAACAAAGAAGGAACGCGTTACCGCCCTACGTTACCTCTTAAAAAAAGTAACGCGTTACCGTTACAGTTACCCAAAAAAGTAAAGTACGCTACTTCTGCCGTTACTCTATGGTCAGAACTTTTATTCACCGCATTTCCACTGTAGGAACCCCAAATAACAGTTTTACAAAGTTGATATTTATATTTCACACAAAACTTCTATCACAAATGACAATTTTTGCGCGAAGTACCGATTTAACGAGAATATGTTGCACAAATGTGTCGTACCATGGCAACAGTAGCGTAACCAGAAATTTTTTTCGGGGGTGGGGTGGGGGGCGTTTAGCTGTGCTTTATGTATGGTAGTGCGCGCGTTTGTATGTGTGCCTCTACATATACATATGAAAAATTAAAAAATTTCGGGGGGAAGGGGGTGAGGGTTGAATCCCCCCCCCCCCCCCCCCGGCAACGCCAGTGCTTGGCAATAGTGGAGTGACCTAAAGGCGTCTGTAAGCTACATGTGACGGCTGCTAACTCTGTGGCACATGGTAAATCCATTTTCTCAGTGTGGCGTTAAACAGAAAATTAGATTTTATCATCAACGCCCTCCTTAAAGAAAACACCAAAACTCTCAAGAAATTTACAGTAATTCTGACAGTGCGCTTCTACTAACAAGACAGATGATCAAATAGTCGTAAAGAAATGCTTAAACGGCTAAGTTTTAGGAAAAAAGTATTTGCACACATTTGCATTTTCTCCATTTAAAAGTCTGTATAATTGCGTCAGAAATTGCGAGCATCATGTCAAAGTGTTCAAGGTTAGCCTCGTTCGCTGAAAAATTGAGTAACTATAGAAACGTGTACCCGCATTTGCCGATAGAAAGAACCAAATTTCATTGTGAAAACGAAGTTGATAACAATCGCTAGATTATTGCAAGGAGAATGTTCTAATAACTACATTGTCTTGTAGAAATAAAGCAACAGCTGCATTTGAAAGCTGACATCGGACAGATTGCCTCTCTTCTTAATGAATACGTCCGCACCTACACTAAATAGGCACTCGAAGGACGCATTTGATGGTACTCTTAACGCCTGATGAATGAAAACAGCGCGAAAAACGCTTGTGCTGTGCTACAGCACAGCACAAGCGCATGTGCTGTAGCCTTCTTCGTCTCGTCCTACGTCTGTTTCGCGCTATTTTCATTCAGTCATCATGAATTGCCAACTCGCCCAACCGTCTATTCTGAACGCCTGCCGGGCCGGCATGAGTACACCGCTGCGACAATAGAACGTCGGGGCGAGCTCTGCAATAGTGGCGCCTATGACACGAGGGAATTTTGTGCAAAACTTCCGGGATAATTGAAAAAAAAATGTAACGAGTAACGTAACACCTTACGTTACCGGAAAATGTTTACGTAAGTACGTTACCCGTTACAGTTCCTAAATAGTAACGAGTACGTTATACTAAGTTACCGAAAAAAGTAACGCGTTACCGGTAACGTCGTTACTTGTAACGCGTTACCGCCAACACTGCCTCAAACAGACCGTCAATACAGGCATCTGCGGGAAATAGAGCGACATGAGTTTTTGCCTCCCGGCTAGAAGAAACGGCGCAGCTCCAGTGTATTCCACAGTTTTCACGTGGTCGTTGTCTTAACTCGGCGCTACGCGCACCGATTCAATCGTGCGTACAGCCGTAACTGTAATAATAATAACAGTTGTTGGGGTTTAACGTTCAAAACCACGATGTCAGTGTGAGAGATGCCGTAGTGGAGGGCTGGACCATGTTCAGCCACCGACTCGGGCGAGATCCCAGCGGTTACCCTGGCCATCCAACACACCTTGAGCCTCTCCGCGGAAACATACTACATAATCACCGATTCGCAAGCGGCATGTCCGGCTTTGATATTCGCATCATCGCACCGTAGCGTGCACTTCGTTTCGATAACAAAGACGTCTGGGCTTTAGCGTGAGTGCTGATAATAAGTCAGACCAGTAACCACTTAAAAATAGTGTATTCGGCGTGCCTCGTACGCCCACGATGTGAACACAACTCCTCCATTTACAAAAACACGTCTATCCACCTCGTAACGCTTGGCTCAAAGCCAAAAATGCAGCATAGAACTACTGGTTACCTGCTTCGCATGAAACCAATTCCCACAAGGCGTAGGATCTGCCGATTTTTTAAAATGCGAATGCATTTCTTAGTCCGGGGTTGTCGTGCGTCCCTGGTCGGCGTGCGCACAGATCTCTCCGCGCGCGCTCCTCCTCGCCCCTAGCTACAGCTGCGCCGCGCCTAGCAACCGGAGCAGGTGGTGAGCGGCGGAGGGTAAGGGGGAGGAGGAGCACGCGGGCGTGTGATGGCGCTCGCATCGCGGAGCAGCGGAGGATAAGGGAGAGGAGGAGTGTACCCGGTGAGGGCGCTCGCATCGCGGAGCTCACTCCGCGATGCGAGTACGGGAACTGATATCGCACGCCGTTGCCACGTCTCCCGTTCGAGACGCGTCTCCGTACAAGGACTTGTACACCCTTGCCTACACCGGAGACGGAGTCTTTGTGGTGACCATGTACCTCTCGCCCAACCTCGCTCGGGACGCCGTTGCCGCGAAGCTGGACGCGGCTATGGAAAGTGTGCGTGTGCGCTCCAAACCCTCTGATCCCATTGTCTTGGTCGGCGACTTCAACGTTGACGTGCGCAAGAAGAGTGGCGAGTGGCTGGTGGAGTACATGCAGACCAAGCACTCTATGCATTGTCTCTCTGCCGCCTCCGACAACACGTGCCCCACTACCATTCACGGGAGTTGCATTGATCTGGTCTTTACGCGAAACTGTACCGCGCGTATGCTTCTCAAAGACCCTTTGACCGTGCACTTTAGCGACCACAAGGCGGTGATTGTGGCCGTCAGGTACAACGATAACACGAACAGGTGCTGGCCTATGAATAAATAATGCTTACGTGCACTCTCTCGTCTCTCTTCATTAATTAATCCCACACTCATCGGGTGCACCCAAATGCATTCGCATTTCCTCACGATCCCCTTCAGGGAGGTGTGGCTTTTTGTGTTGCCTTTACTCTAATGCGTTGTGTGACATCAAGGCAACTCCTGGCTCCTCGTCGAGTGGTCAGCAGTCCGACAGAATGCCCTGGGAGTAGCCCCGTGTCAACGAAGGCTCTGAGGTGGGACTTAGGGCAAACCTCCGGCAGCACGGCAGACGGACCGGAGCTCAACAACGTGCGTTCGTGTCGCGTTTAGCGGTGATTCGGCACTTGCGCAAGACAGCAATGCCAATGATGTTTGATTCAGCTTCAGTACTGACCGAAGCGCAGGGCTGTTCTGAGGCAACGACTGTCAATATGGACACTTGTACACCGACGAATAAAGGACCGGGTGCCTCTGGCTCTCGCAAACGCCGAATAGACCCTTCCTCTACCGCAGCTGCGGCGTCAATGGCTCTTCCGGCGTCTAAACGAAGTTGCGTTGCTCCTGAACACGACTTCACCACGTTACTTGCTTCGGGGCCTGCCTACAAAGTAGCCGGTAAGCCCCTAGCTTGCTTCGATGTTGCATCGTTCCCAAACCATGCACTACAACATCTTTTGAATTCCTGCCTAAAAATGAGTAAATTTCAAGGGTTTGCCATCCAGAAATGTACGGACACTCTATTGGTCTCGGTGCGCTCCCTCCACGATGTGGATCGACTACGTACGCTGAGTCACGCTGAGGCTGTGGCCACGTCTAAAGAAACAACGGTGCCCGTACAAGCCTGTCTGACGTCGGGTACCGACCTTCGCCGCTATGTTTTCACCGGAGTGGATATACGTGAAAGCCGAGAGGAATTGGTGAAGTGTCTAACTTGTGCCTCGCACCAAGTGGTTAGTGCGCGCTACTTGGGCGAAGGTCGTACGTGACTCGTCACTCTGAGGGGTCCTCCAACTCTCCACGAGCGCAATATTTACTTTGGCTGCTTACTGCAATTTCATCCCAATGGGCCATCAGTGGTTCATTGCTACAGTAGTTTCCGTACTGGACATATGCACTCCTCGTGTCCATATGGAGTTGATGCCAACATGGCAGCGGGAGATGCTCCTGCATAGAAGTGCGGCTTGTGTAAATGAAATGATCATGAAATAACAGACAAGGCCTTGCCCACCAAGCTACGAGCCACGAAAGCTAAGCGCAAAACACACCGCAAAAACTCCCAGGTTACAAACCCACTGCACTACCAGTACAGTGCTCGCAACCAATCACTTCGCACTAGAAGAAGAAGAAGAGGTGATGACACTCAAGCAGAATATTGTCGTACGCCTCCTAGTCACTTGACATACTGCGAGGCAGTGAAAGAGAGACGTCCAAAAATAAACGAGAGGTGTGCACGACATTTGCGAACGCAAAAATGGACTCGGATCCCGCCTTAGCTGAGCTGGATCGTTGCAAGTCGTTGCAAGTCTTCTGACGCAGCGTCGTGCCACAATACGTCTACGCACCACCCGATCACCCGAACACACAAGCGTGTGAACAAGAGCGTCTTCGATCTCACCAGCCTCAGCCTGTGCCTGTCTGGCCAGGTGCCTTGTCGGCAATGGAGCTGCAGCAATTTGTAGCCAAACAACTTCAAAGCATATCGGTGGTGCTAGCAGCTAATCTTCCAAAATGTCTTCCCAGGTGTTCAACCAGTCTCTCCGTGGAGTTCTATAATGAAATTGTCGCGGTTTGAAAACAAAGGTTGGCGAGCTTCATCAGCGCATGCTCATGGACAAACTGCCGTGTGGGCGTTGCTTCCACAGGAGACCAACTCATTTCCACGCCTCTATAGTTTAAACGCATATGCTAACCCCTCTATTGTAGACTAGCGCTGCGGTGCTCCCGACTGTGGGCCTGAAAATGTGGCGGTGTATGTCACCAACAAATTTCCACAGTCGTCCATCCCGCTGTCACAATGGTGAAAGCGGTGGCAGGAAGTGTTTCTCATGTTTGTTCGACTCCATTGCACTGACGTGATTCTGGTGTCCTGCTATGTGCGACCATACAGTGGATAGAACTTGCAGATTAATCTAGGTGGTTTCAACATCTGCGTCATGTGTACTATGGTCGACGATTGTCAGCGGTGGGGTACTTTAATGCACCGCATATCGCCTGGGTTTACCCCACTACGAGCCAAAGGAGTCAAATGGTGATGGAAACATTCGTGGGCGCACAGTTCGAGCTGTTCACCAAACGCATCAACTCGGTGCCGCAATATACGCGGGTGTTCCGGCTTACTCTTCCGACGTTACTTGGAGGCTTGGCCATGTATCGCTCAGTTGTAAACAAGAACCGGTCCGTTGGGATAAGGACAATTACTCTATACACCTAGATTTGCACATGGATAGACCACAAGGTGACCGTAAGTGTCATGTCATGAATTGGGATCTATTCCGCTGCAAACTAAATGAGTGGTTATTAGCAACTACGGCGGCCGCCTGCGTAGATCCTTTAGACGTCATTCGAACTATAGCTTCCAAAGCCACCATGAGTTCTTGGGTAGACGAGTGCCATCTCACACCTGGTCTACAACTGCTACGCTTGTGGGCAGATCGTCGTCGCATAGAGAGCTCTTTCTCGCACCCCAGAATCTTTTGTGGAGCGGTAGAGCCTCAACCGACTGACTGCAGTGGCTCGCAGATATGATAAGTGTCTGTCTAGAAGCAAATGGATTCAATGGTGTGCGTCGCTTGGCCCTTCCCCTACAACCTATTCGATTTGGCGTACCTTTCGCGTGATGGAGCGAGGTGCAGGAGTACCCGATTCAGTATCCAACGCGTGTCTGGCGTCTAGGAAATATCCTGCTCTATTTGCACGAGAGGTTGCAAGATCCATGTATCCAAACTTTGACGGTGCGCCCACCGCTTTCCCACCCCCATTCTTCATTCCGAATCAGGCGGCAGCAGACCCAAGCAAGGAAGCTCTGGAAGTTATGTAGTCGTTTACTATGGCCGAGCTGTTGACTGCGATTGACAAGGCTAAACCTGGGTGAGCTCCAGGCGTGGATCGGATGCCGTATGAAGTATACAAAAACATGGAAGGACTGGCACTTATGTGGCTTCTGGATGCCATTAATGGTGTCTGGATATCGGGAGAAGTCCCAGCATCATGGAGACATGCGATTGTTGTAGCCATCCCAAAACAAAGCAAAATCCCTGGCATTCTCGGGAACCTGCGACCACTCGTGCTAACTGTAACTTTATGTAAACTCCTGGAGCAAATGGTGGCTACGCGCCTTACATGGTGGCTAGAACGCTACGAATGGTGTCACCCCGTCGAGATCGAATTTCGGCCTCAATTTAGAACCAAGAATGACCTAGAATACCTCTAGCCTGCGATGCTTAGAGGCGGCCACTCATACCGTGTACAAGCTTTGATCGCAATGGACATACATCGAGCCTATGACAATGCCAGCCACAAAGCAATCCTTGAGGTTCTTGAATAGATTAGTTTGCCTGGTCGTGTCTGTGCATTCATCAGTTCCTTTCTTCGAGAGCGCTCCTTTTCCGTCCGCATCTTAGGTAATAACTACGGCCAATTCAGCACGAAACGTGGAGTGCCATAGGGCTCTGTTCTTGCGCCAATATTATTCAACGCTGCACTACTACAAATGGCGTGGAAGCTATGAAGCATTCCCGACTTAAGATTTTTTATGTATGCTGATGACTTGGCAGTATGGTCGACCCACTCTTCTTCGGACAATCAAGTGCGGGCACTGCCAGCAGCACTAGATGCAACATTTGCCTGGTGTGCTTCTGTGGGACCCACACTGTCACAAGAAAAGACTGCTTACATGAGCATTGCTAATAAGTGGGGCCGCCGCAAGCTTGACCGAACCCCTGTAATACGCACCAGTGAACCAGACCTGCTCTTATGCGTTAGACATCCCCATTACCTCTGTAGTAGCATAGTTGCTCTATGTGTTGATTTTGCTGCACTTCAAACACTCGTTGAGATGCAACACCCATCACGTGTGCTCGTTTACACGGACTCGACGCAAGCTGCTCACGCACTCCATCACGTTGACCATTCTGTGGGTGTAGACGTGCAATTTCACCGTCGTACTGCAGCTTATCCGTACTCAGCTCGAGTTTGTTGGATTTGCCGGTCTAGTGTTCCGGATCATGCCGCGGAAGATACCGCTTGCCATACTGTAACGGTCATGTACTTCTTACCTCTGTTTCTGCTGCCACGTTCTGACACTGTGGACATTCACGAAGAAAAGCTTCGGCGCACTACGCGAGCTCTCATACCTCCGTGGGGTCATGATCTCCCGAGTGGACTTACTCGTCCAGAGGAGGTATCTTTCCGTAGAGTTCACGTGAGTGCGGCTGTGGCGCCTCCAATCCTCGCTACGTGGGAGTACACCGAAACAACGCCAAGCTGCCCATTTTGTCCAGCGCTAGTGTGGGGAGCATACCATAACCACCTTTTATGAACATGCCCTGCGCTACATGCAGCTCGTCGACACCACCTGCAGCGCGTGAGGGACATCAGCACACCAGGCCGCCTAACTTGCGGCGATAGATATACGGTCCACATCGAAGGTCCCTCCCAGACTTTACGGAGGAAACGCAGCTGTGCCATGTGTGTTGATGCCGTAGGGCAAACTGAAGAAAAACAAAACTAAATTGGAACCAATTGCGACGGCCAGGGCCACTCAGCGTAAGAGTTCGAACAATCCATTCGTCAAAGCACTAGACCCCGAAGTTCGTTACCACTCTGTGATAGTCGGACTCACATTTCCTTTGTTTTGACATTTTTCTCGACTGCTGTAGTGATAACGCAATAGGCAAACGTAACATTCTCATCTAAAGCGTGCACTCCAAGCACACAAAACAAAGATAAAATACTTAGCATAGTTCGTCGATACCTTGGCATCACAACTATTTTTTTTTTTTGTAACAGCGGAACGCTCTTGCAGTCGATGCAGCAGTGCACTGAATAACATTTTTTTCCTGGGCACACAACGTTGTGCGTTGTGGTAGCTATTGCATTTGTAGCCTGCGAAAAACATACATAGAACGGACTCTTCGTGGTGGCACAATTTCTATCAAAACTGGAAGTGAACAAGGCGTAATATAATTATGTTATAGGTCGTAAACGAATTATATTTAATAGAAAAATATTAATTGAACATGTCAAAACACAGGGCGTGCAAACACGGACACGAGACAGAAGTCAAGACACCACAAACGCCGACTAGCAACTGAAGCGCGCAATGTTAGTGTTCAGTTGTTAGTCGGCGTTTGTGGTGTCTTGACTTCTCTCTAACGTCGGAGTTTGCACGCCTTGTCTTTTAACATTAATACGTACCAACTTGCTGAGCTGTCTGTTATTCTAAGTTTAATCGAAAAATTAATAAATAGGACCAAGACATCACGTCAAACCCAATAAGATTTCATTCAAATAGGAATGCTGGTAATTCTTTATATCACACTTTCACGTTGCTGGGTCCTTTTACACCCACCGGAGACGCAGAATGAGTAATGGAAATGCCGAATGTTCACGGTCTTCCATATAATTTTTTTGCTGAAACGCTAGCATGCGTATCAAGTGCGCACGCTGCTGCAGCAAAATTAAGCATGGCTCGAAGCAGATGTTCGACAGCTGCGTGTATATATCCGCGCTTTGAGTGAGAGCGTAGTGATTCTATTCCTGCAATATAATATGGTAGGATTTTGTTTCATACCTCTTAGCAAAACATCCACCGGACATTTCGCAATCATATGAGATATCTCGATGTCACGCAAAGGTCAAGAAGCACACTTTAATTAATAGCTTAAACTGGGCGAACTTGTGCCCTATAAACAAACAAGTTAGATAAAACAATGGCTATGTCTATCCTGCAGGAACGCCTTCCCCTTGTTCACCAGAGTTCGGAACCTCTTCTTCTTTTCTTGTCCCGTGCAGTTCGCACGTGCCTGAGTTGTCAGCGGTGATCCTGGCATGCTCCATCGGCGCTTTGCTTCCTCTGTTTCCCACGCACGCCGTAGACAACGTGGAGGGCGTAGCAACTGCTGCGGCGCGTAATTTGAATGTATCTTGCGTCATTATTCCCCTTCCGAGAATGCATCGTCCCGATGCTTGTTTTGGTTGCAGGCTGGTATTTAAAGTAATTGCCGGTAGAAACAGGCATCAACCGGCAGTGGTGCTTGATACATTATTGCCTTTCGTAGTATGGCTTCATTCGGACGACGTGCACAGTTTCTGTGCGATGCCGCCGTCTCGCTGATGTTACTTGCTCTTCTGGGACAACTTCATAGTTCAATGGTCCAAGCTGGCGAAGTACCTTGTAAGGACCAAAATAACGCCGAAGTAGCTTTTCGGAGAGCCCACGTACGCGTACGGGTGTCCACACCCATACTTTATCTCCAGGAGCGTACTTGACGTCTCTTCGTCGCAAATTATACCGATTGGCATCGTCTTTTTGTTGCTGCCGAATGCGATGTCGCGCAAGCTGCCTGGCTTCTTCAGCTCTTTGCGTGAAGTCGCTGGTACTATCGTCGTGATCGGAGTTGTCATCGACCGGTAGCATTGCATCCAGAGGGGTGGTAACAGTTCTGCCAAACACAAGTTGAAAAGGTGTCATTCGCGTCGTCTCTTGCACAGCGGTATTGTATGCGAATGTTGCGTACGGTAATATTTTGTCCCATGTTCGGTGCTCTACGTCCACGTACATCGACAGCATGTCAGTTAACGTTCTATTCAGCCGCTCTGTCAGTCCATTCGCTTGGGGATGATACGCTGTTGTTTTTCTATGGCAGGTGTGCGTCAATTTCATAATGGAATTTGTCAACTCAGCTGTAAACGCTGTTCCTCGGTCCGTGATCAGCACTGTAGGAGCGCCATGCCGCAGTACGATGTTGGTCACAAAGAATTCGGCTACTTCGACGGCCGTTCCCCGAACAAGAGACGCTGTCTCAGCATATCGCGTTAAATAGTCCGTTGCAACGATGATCCATCGTTTCCCTGACAACGAAGTGGGAAATGGGCCAAGTAAGTCCATTCCCACTTGTGCGAAAGGGGCTTCTGGTGGCTCTATAGGTTGGAGGAGACCTGCTGGCTTCAGTGGTGGTGTTTTACGTCTTTGGCAATCCCGGCAAGTTCTTACGTAGTGCTGCACAGAATTTTGTAACTTTGGCCAGTAATATTTCGTGCGAATACGTGCCAACGTTCTGCTCACTCCTAAGTGTCCTGCTGACGGGTCATCGTGGCATGCTTCCAAGATCTCGGATCGTAACGCTGTAGGAACGACAAGCAGGAATGTCTCTGTACTATGTTCGAAATTTCTCTTATACAAGACGTCATTTCGGAGGACGAACGTCGACATGCCACGGGAAAAAGCACGAGGAATATTGACAGGCTGTCCCTCTAAGTACTTGATAAGGAGCACTAATTCAGGGTCAGATTTCTGGTGCTGTGCCATTTGCGACGAAGTCACGGCTCCCAAAAAAGGAATGTCTAGTCCACTTTCCGTGGAGGCGGCTTCCGTGCATTCAACTGGTGCACGTGACAAACAGTCAGCATCACTATGCTTGCGACCGGACTTGTAGACAACCGTTATGTCGTATTCCTGCAATCGCAGGCTCCATCTCGCAAGACGTCCTGACGGATCTTTAAGATTTGCCAGCCAGCAGAGTGAATGGTGGTCACTGATGGCTCGGAAAGGTCTGCCGTATAAGTATGGCCGAAACTTACTGATGGCCCAAACCACCGCGAGACATTCTTTTTCTGTCGTCGAGTAGTTTATCTCGGCCTTCGAAAGTGTACGACTAGCGTACGCAATGACCCGCGCTCTACACCATTCTGCCACTGAATGAGCACGGCCCCGAGACCTAAGTTGCTTGCGTCTGTGTGAATATCAGTCTTGGCTTTCTCGTCAAAATGTGCGAGGACTGGGTGGCTCTGAAGGCGCTGTCGCAGTTCGTTGAAGGCATCCTGCTGTTCCTTCAGCCAAATGAAACGCGCGCCGTCCTTTGTCAGCCGCGTTAGTGGTTCGGCAATCTTCGAAAAATTTTTGACAAAGCGACGGTAATAAGCGCAAAGTCCCAGGAACCGTCTAACCGCTTTTTTGTCCGTTGGTTGTGGAAATTTTTCTACTGCCGCTGTCTTCTCAGGGTCCGGACGAATGCCTTCAGCACTGACGACATGGCCAAGAAAGAGGAGCTCTTGGAAACCGAAGTGACATTTCTGTGGCTTTATCGTCAGATCTGCCGTACTAATGGCTTTCAGCACAGATCGCAGTCGTTCTACATGCTGCTCAAAGGTAGCAGAAAAAACCACAACATCGTCAAGATAAACAAGACAGGACTGCCACTTTAGTCCGGAGAGCACACTGTCCATCATCCGCTGAAACGTTGCGGGAGCTGAACAAAGGCCGAATGGAAGTACCTTGAATTCGTATAGCCCGTCCGGTGTCACGAATGCAGTCTTCTCGCGATCTCGTTCGTCCACTTCGATCTGCCAGTATCCGCTTTTTAGGTCTAGGGAAGAAAAGAACTTCGCATCTCTTAGTCTATCCAGAGTATCATCAATTCTCGGAAGAGGATAAACATCTCGCTTAGTGATGGAGTTCAGCTTTCGGTAGTCAATACAGAAGCGTAGGGACTGGTCTTTTTTCTTTACAAGTACCACCGGCGACGCCCACGGACTGGCGGATGGCTGAATTACGTCGTCTCTGAGCATTTCCTCGACCTGATTTCCGATAGCTTCTCTTTCTTCTTGTGACACCCTGTAGGGGCGCTGGTAGATAGGTCTGACTGACTCGTCGACAATGATGCGATGTTTGGTAATAGGCGTTCGTCGGACTTTGGATGACATTGAAAAGCATGCGACGAATTCTCTCACGAGGTCCTCTATTTGTTCTTTCTGGCTTGGCAATAGTCGCTGGTCGATGTCAATGGACTCGAGTACAGAATCCACGTCTTGGGAATCAGGTGTTGACGTCTCAGAGGCGCTCAGGTCCGCAACTTGGACGAAGTCATGGATGCTTGCAATGACGGTTCCCTTTGCTAGGTGCTGTACCTCATTTCCAAAGTTTGTGAGCAAGACGTTAGCACATCCGTCACGAAGCTGGACAAGGCCTCTTGCCATGCAGATTCCCTTTTTGAGTATGAGTCCAGTGTTGCTGTCGGCGAGCCCTTTATGATCACTGAACGCATTGCTCCTTACTGTAACAGCTATGCTGGACCTCGGAGGTACCACCACGTCGTCGTCCGCAATGCAAAGATCATTCACTTTTTCTTCTGTGTCAAACGTTGCAATCGCGTGCCTCGTAGAAAATGAGACGCATGATTCCGGCAAGTTAATTACAGCGCCGTTAGCCTTCAGGAAGTCCATACCAATAATTAAGTCTCTAGAGCATTCCGGAAGCACCACGAAACTTGCGACGTATGTAAAGCCCCTTATTCCTATTCTAGCCGTACACATTCCCGTCGGGTCGATGAGGTGTCCCCCTGCGGTGCGAACTTGCGGTCTATTCCAAGGAGTCAGTACCTTGTTCAGTGTCCTGGCAAGGTCGCCACTGATTACTGAGTAATCCGCACCTGTATCCACTAGTGCGTTCACTTCGCAGCCGTCGACGAATACACGCAAGTCGGAAGCGACGTCGCGATCACTGCAGCGGCTTCTTAGTCCGTCGTCGTCGTTCGGAGTCAGCGATGGAGGTTCTTCTCTTTCAGCGTCGGCAGCGGCCTTACCTCCACAGGTCGCTGACTCTAGTTTTCCCGACGCGGACTCTGTGAACGGCGCCTTGGAGTGGGAGAGGCTGATGATCGACGGGGGCTCGGCGACCGATATCTCAATGGCGCTGTGGAGCGAGGCTGATGTTGCTGAAGGTCATGTGGGCCCTGACGAGTTGACAGGTATTGCTCAATTTCGAAAGGACGCTCACCGTTTCGAGGCCGAGGTGCATTCACTGCGAAACCACGAAGCCCCGCCTGGCGATATTGGCACATTCGATAGAGGTGGCCGGCCTCTCCACAGTGGTAGCAGAGAGGTACTCTGTCAGGAGTGCGCCATATATCTGTCTTCCTTGGTCTCCTATCCGGTGGCGGGGGCGTGCTCGATGACGCAGTGCTGTACACCGAAGTGGCTGCGATGTCCATACGGGCGGGAGGCCCTTGCAGTAGAGCGTCGGCATATGAGGATCTCTGCGGTCGCTGCGGTGGCGCTTCTGTCTGGGCGTATTGCTGAGGTCCCCGAATGGGTTGGGGATCCCGAACGGCCATTCTCACTTCCTCGCGCACCACGTCGGCCAGTGACGACACAGCTGGAGCGCTATGGTCCAACCGCTGCCTCTGGAGCTCCTCTCGCACTACAGATCGCACCAGTTCACGCAAGAACTCCACGCTGTTTCCAAATACAGCCGGCACTGAGTCTATGGAGGCAATGCCCAGATCCCGGTTGTACACCCTCGCTCGTTGCTGAAGCGTTCTTTCCATTGTGGCTGCCTCAGAGCGGAACTCAGCGACGGTAGACGGTGGACTCCGAACCAAACCAGCAAACAGTTCCTGTTTCACACCTCGCATTAGATGGCGAAGCTTTTTGTCCTCGCTCATGTTCGGATCTGCTCGGCGGAAGAGACGGGACATGTCCTCTACATACATGGCCACACTTTCATTATTCCGCTGGTTTCTTGCTTGTAGAGCAGCTTCGGCTCTCTCCCTGCGATCAGTACTCGGGTAGGTGGCAAGCAGCTCCCGTCGGAAGTCATCCCAGGACAAGATGGCAGCCTCGTGGTTTTCAAACCACGTTCGTGCAGAGTCTTCCAGCGCAAAGTAAACACGTCGTAGCTTGCGATCCACGTCCCAGCCGTTGACCTTCGCGACGCGCTCAAAGCGTTCGAGCCAGTCCTCTGCGTCTTCGTATGCGTCGCCGTGGAAAGGTTCGGGCGTCATCGGCGGATCCACTATAATTTGTGCTGGCGTGACCTGAGAAGTCATTTTGGTAGCGTCTTCGCTGACAGCTGCTGCTGTTCTTGTGCAACACAAAGGTGAAAACTCGGGGACCTCACCGCGTAGGCGACGACTGCTGCGCTGATGAACAGGAGTCAGCTCGTCGGGTCCAAGTCTTCTTTGCTCCGGGCCGCTTCCTCCAACTTCAGAAGAGCTTGGGTTCATACCCAGCACCTCCACCAGATTTGTCACGCAAAGGTCAAGAAGCACACTTTAATTAATAGCTTAAACTGGGCGAACTTGTGCCCTATAAACAAACAAGTTAGATAAAACAATGGCTATGTCTATCCTGCAGGAACGCCTTCCCCTTGTTCACCAGAGTTCGGAACCTCTTCTTCTTTTCTTGTCCCGTGCAGTTCGCACGTGCCTGAGTTGTCAGCGGTGATCCTGGCATGCTCCATCGACGCTTTGCTTCCTCTGTTTCCCACGCACGCCGTAGACAACGTGGAGGGCGTAGCAACTGCTGCGGCGCGTAATTTGAATGTATCTTGCGTCAATATCCGCGCTTTGAGTGAGAGCGTAGTGATTCTATTCCTGCAATATAATATGGTAGGATTTTGTTTCATACCTCTTAGCAAAACATCCACCGGACATTTCGCAATCATATGAGATATCTCGACGCGGTCAATTTATTGCAGTAAGTCTGTTGATGTTCCGAATCTCGTATCGCAACAAAACATCAGATTAGGTTCCTGCCCTTGAAATGAGGGAAAAGAGGGGACGCCTACCACGTGACCACGTGACCATAGGCGCGCGAAAGAGGGGGCAGGGGGAAGCGCCCCCCCCCCTCCTAGTCACCTAAGAGAAGGGGGAGCAAAATCTGCTCCATGCATTGACTTAGTAGGGAGGGGGGGGGCTGAGACGAACCTTCGCCCCCTCCCCTCCCTGATGAGAAACCCTGCGCACGCCTATGCACGTGATTAGGATGTCCGCGCAGTGTACCATGCCCGCGGTCGGCTTCTGAGAATGAGAAGACCTTGGGGCTATTCATTTTGCATCTTCGTTGCACTTTGCATGGTCATTGCCTGTTCGTTCAGAGTGACGTACACAAAATAAATCTGCAATTTCAGTAATTGTAGTCGAGCAGATGCACGAACGAATATGCGCCTGTGAAAAAGGACGAAAAACGACCCGCGTTCTGATTGCGCTAAAGCCTGTACCGCCTCTGACAGCCTTGCAATGCGTTACCGTATGGTCCTTTTTCGTTGCCACCTCGTTGCGACTTAATTACACCAATAAACCTCATCACATAACCAACATTTCAAATATCTTTCTGCAATGCAATGGTCCTTCCAGCATTTTAATACAAGTGCAAGTCAAAAGGCAGGCGCTAGGGGAACGTGAGCCTTCAAAGTGTCGGCTGAACCAAGTGAAACTTCCCTAAACAAAAGTGACACATTCATCTCAGAATATCTGCCTCTATATTCAAACGTGGGCCATTACTACTGATTGGCTGGTGCGCTAATCATTCTTTCTTATTCTTTGAAGCAAATCTTTCCTTGTCTCTCATTAATTGTTCATTGATATCGAGAAACCACGAAACTATGCAGCAGCCAATGACAACCATATCGCGCCCGCTAATGCATCGGCGCTTCGCAGTGTTAGCGGCACTTCAAGCATTTTCTCTGTCGGATATCTGGTTGCCCTGATTAGCGAATGTAATCGTTCATTCTGGAATAGCCACGCAAGAAGTGCTCTAAAAGTGGCATAGGAGAGTTCATTCGGTATCCTGCATGTGTGCAATCGCTTCAGCCCTGATGTCCTTCCAGAGGTTCATGAAGGTTGACTCCTTCTCGGCTTCCAGAATCCGACTCTCCATCTTCCGGAGCAGATCGGGCGTGAAGTAATCCTTCCAACCTCCAACTTTGCCATTTCTTACGTACGCGTACTTGTTCTCGTCTCCTTTGTGGCCTTCGATGCAGGTAACCTTCTTTCGAGAGAACACTTCGTTCCACTGTGGGTTATCTTTACCGGTCAAGTCCAGCACCACTACATTGCGCATGTATTCGGGCTGCGATCTCTCCATCAGATTTTTGAGTAACGCCTCGTCCTTTCCCAGATTGCGGCCGTACTGTTCTCCCAGGAAATACGCCAGCCTCAGCGACACTTCGCGGGTGTTTTTCTTCAGTTCCTCGTAAGTCACAAAGAACACGTTCGGATGTTCCCTGAGAGCGTAGCCCGCTGCTACGTGTTCGAAGTAGTCGACGCAGTCCATGTGACCGCTTATGAAAGCATCGACGAAATCTTCGAACTTTCCGTTTTGGAATCCGAAGAGGCTCACGTTGGTCATCATGTGGTAGAAGGAGACGCAGATATCCCACGGATTCCGAGCTAGGTAGATGTATTTGCCTTCTTCCGTCATCATACGCTTGTCCAACGCCAAGTGCGTAGCGAATGTTCTCAAAGGTAGAGATGACCTGAAGTCCTTGATGTCCATGAACTCGAGGAAGCGCCATTCTTTGGCGAGCTCTGGGTACGTCGTCATCGGTTGTCCCTTCCTGAGAATGAACTGCGTGATGTACAATAGCCAATGCGTTCCGCTCTTCGGAAATGTTGATAGTACGAGGTCTCCTTTCTTCGCTCTGAACTGAAGACTTTCTCTTAGCCTGTCAGGTTTCAGGGCTATGTACCTCGGTACTTTATCTATGACTTGGTACGCTGGCTTTCTCCTCTGCATGTTCGCCAGGTGCTTCTGCGAACTGTAAAAATAACGTTAGCGAGGTATGAGCAATAAATATTAAACATTTTACAATATATGTCAATTCCTTTTGATTGGGAGCTTTTGTTGCTTCTTACTGGGTGGCTCTGTAGACCCCATTTCAAGCACGACCTCCTCTATAAACTTACGACCTGCTCATGCCGCCGCTCCCCGTGTCGCCAGATTTGCTTTTGCTTGTTTGCTTTTTTTGTAGTTCTCCAAAGTGCCGCAGCACGCCTTGGCGCCACAACTTACCCCCATCGATGCAGCCGCCAAGCCGCTGTTCTGCTTGGTGCGTGCGTGCGTTCGCTTGACGTTGTGGCACTCGAAGGCTATGGCTTGTCACATCTATCTTTAATAAAAAAAAGTAGAGCTGGGCAAGCAGCGTAGTGCACAGGACCTATAACCAACGTGTAGCGAGAGCGACGGAGTGGATATAATCGAGGGATGGCTAGCGCAGCCGAGGTAAACAGCCGAGTTAGGTGGCTTGATGAAATTCAAAAATTGATAATTGAGGGATAAAACGGAATTGGCGTGTGCGAGGCGGGGCAAGAGATCATTGCGAGAGGTCTTTACCCTGCAGTGGACACAGAATGGTCGGGTCATGATAATGACATCGGATATTTCACCCCTGCATTGAGATATTTGAAAGTTGTTGGATATCTGGGAGATTTTGTCTGGTCCCAAAAGCAGTGTTTACTGGATCCTCGGGCAGTATTTTGCTTTGAGCAGGGCTCAATTTTAGTTCTGCCAGTAGTTATTGCAGATGGAATGCTGATGGACTGTAGGAAAAGCATGGGGTGCTAGGTAGAATGTGCATATATATGTTCCTTTATTGGTTTTACTGCTCACTTTTTTTTTACTAGAGGTATTGTTGATTGCACCGTTAATGTTTTTGTGCACTAATAAATTGCATTTTGCAGGTATGAACATTTTCGTTGCAGATTAGATTTTCCTGTATTGGTGCAGCTTCAAAAGCAATGTTTGAACTAGATTATTATTTACTACTGGTGCTGCTGTACCATTGATTCTGGGAATAAGACTTTTGTTTGAACCATAAGCTTACTTATCTGTTTCTTGCCATTGTAAAGTGTGAATACAGCCACTTACAAATGTTTGTGAGCGTTGAAATTGTAGGAAAATTCCAATTTTTAGCACTGAGCAAGCAATTTATGCACATTTATATTATAGCGGTCATAAGGAACTTGTCTGCTAAGCATTTTATTGTAAGGGTGAAGGCATCAGGTGAAATAAAATTTCGTTCTTCAATCTCATATCACAGAGGCTTTTGATGTGTGTCGGTACATGATGCTTCACACGCATGATGTGCATTGGCGTGCGCAGGGTTCCCTAAGGGGGGGGGGGGTGGCGAAGGCTCATCGCGGTGCGCCCCCCCCCCCTCCCTATTAAGTCAATGTATTGGGCAGACTTTGCGTCCCCTCTTCTTAGGTGACTAGGGCCTTCTTAGGTGACTAGGGCGGGGGGGGGGGGGGGGGGGGGAGGGCGCCTCCCTGCCGTCCCTTTGCGCACGCCTATGATGATGTGACGGAAACAATTGGCAGCTGAAGCCTCAGGCAGCATCAGGAATAGTACATTATTGGTGGGAAATACCATGTGGGTTAATGCTAAAAGTTCGTGGAATATAATTAGGGACAGTGCAAATTGATTTAGCCAGTTAAAAACATGCTTTAGATTTTAAAGGAAACTCGCGTTTCCACATCGTTATTCCTATGATGGAAATAGAGCACGCAAGAGCTGTTGTCTCGTAATGCTTTGTACGTGAATGCTCCAGCAGTAAAAGCGTGGTCGCGGCGATGCCAGCGACGCTCGAACAGATGCCATAACTGCAATAAACTGTGTTTGATAATATTTGTATGTGCGAGAAATTGCTGTAACATTGTTATGATAATCCGCCGGCTTTGTCGCACGCTTCCATCGTTAGACGTTCGTTAGACCCAAAGCACCCAGACGATAGCACAACTGCGCCCTTCTTTCGTCATCCGTGCACAGTATGACAACGATATACTTGAAGGGCGACGGGCAGGTCATGAAAACTTACACGGGTCATCGCATGCGTCGTTCGTACCGTATGTCGTCTTCATTTGCGTCGTAGAAACTTCGGTTTCAACAATTGTTACAAGATCGCACCGTCTCGCCCACGAACGAATTATTTTAGCGGCTGCTAGACAACGGTTAGGTAAGGCGCCGCTGCTCAAAATAAAGTGAGGAAATAAGGCTTACGTTATCTGGGTTATGTGTCGCATATTGCTTTCGTTTGCCTGCACTTAGATGGGGACGCAAAAGCGCTCGTGCAGAGATTGAGATCCGGTAACGAACTTCCCGGAGCCATCCACCACGGTGCGTCTCACAGCCAGAATGTTGCTTCGAGACGTTAAATCAGTGGATTGCTCGATCCACGCGTTAGAGACTAGAAAAAATTCGGCAGATCCCACGCACTGTGGGAATCGATGTAATGCGAAGCAGCCAGCAAGGAGCTGCATACATCGCCTTGTTTGTCTTTGAGCCAAATGAAATCATTCATGCCATGGCATCTAGTCCAACATATATCGCATGTTTGCCATGCACGCATGCATGCACAATCTAGTGTACACCATGCCAATGAAACGCATATTCTGGTATATAAATGCATGACTTGTCGTTTATGTTCATCAGGCACTCGTGTCATGCCATACCAATTTTGGTATATATCACGCTAACAAAACGGCCGGAAGCGCACCATGACAGTGGCATGTAAATCATACCGTACATGACATGCATAACATGATTCGCATGTTAAGACCTCTCATTTATGTTCGTCATACAGTCACATCGCGCAATACCAATTTTGGTGTATATCAAAGGAGCAAAATGGCCTGAGTGCACCATGAGTAGAGCATGGAAATCATGCCATACATGACATGAATATTATGGTTTTTCATGTTACCACCTGTTACTAATGTTCATCACACAGTCACATCGCGCAATACCAGTTTTGGTGTATATCAAGCTATCGAAACGGCCGCGAATGCACCATGAGCGTGGCATGTAAGTCATGACATACATGACATGCATGTCATAGTTTTCATGTTACCACCTGTTATTCATGTTCTTCATACAGTCACTCGCGCAATACCAATTTTGGTGCATATCAATCTAGCGAAACGGCCACGAGTGCGCCATGAGCATGACATGTAAATCATGACGTACATTTCATGCATGTCATGATTATCATGTTACCACCTTTCATTTACGTTCGTCATACAGTGGCGTCGCGCAATACGAATTTTGGTTTATACCAAGCTAGCGAAACGGCCGGGAATGCACAATGAGCGCGGCATGTAAATCATGACATACATAACCTGCATGTCATGATTTCCATGTTACCACCTCTCATTTACGTTCGTCATGCAGTCGCGTCACGCAATACCAATTTTGGTGTGCCAAGCAAGCGAAACGGCACGAGTGCGTCGTGAGCATGACATGTAAATCATGTCGTGCATGTCATGCATGTCATGATTTTCATGTTACGACGTCTCATTTACCGTCGTCGTACAGTCGCTTCGCGCAATAGCAATTTTGGCGTACATCGAGCTAGCGAAGCGGCCGCGAATGCATCATGAGCGTGGCAATTAAATCATGACATACATGACATGCATGTCATGGTTTTCATCTTACCAACTGTCATTCATGTTCTTCATACAGTCACATCGCGCAATACCAATTTTGGTGTATATCAATCTGCTGAAACTGCCGCTAGCGCATCATGAGCGTGGCAAGCAAATCAGGTCGTACATGACTTGCATGTCATGATTTTCATGTTACCACGTGTCAGATATGTTCGTCATATAGTCGTGTCGTGTAACACCAATTTTGGTGTATATCACGCAAGCGAAACGGACGCGAATGCACCATGAGCGTGGCATGTAAATCATGACATACATGACATGCATGTAATGGTTTTCATCTTACCAACTGCCATTCATGTTCTTCATACAGTCACATCGCGCAATACCAATGTTGGTGTATATCAATCTACTGAAACTGCCGCTAGCGCATCATGAGCGTGCCATGTAAATCATGCCATACATGACATGCATGTCATGATTTTCATGTTACCACGTGTCAGTTATGTTCGTCATATAGTCGTGTCGCGTAACACCAATTTTGGTGTATATCACGCAAGCGAAACGGACGCGAATGCACCATGAGCGTGGCATGTAAATCATGACATACATGTCATGGATGTCATGGTTTTCGTGCTACCACCTGTTATTCATGTTCTTCATAAAGTCACATCGCACAATACCAATTTTGGTGTATATCAATCTAGCGAAACGGCCGCGAGTGCGCCATGAGCGTGGCATGTAAATCATGCCATACATGACATGCATATCATGATTTTCATGTTACCACGTGTCAGTTATGTTCGTCATACAGAAATGTCTCGTCATACCAGTTTTCGTATGTATCCCTTCATTTAAACGGCCGCGAGCGCCCCGAGACCATGTCATGTAAATCATGCACATGACATGCGCGTCATGATTTGCATGCTAGGACCTGTCATTATGTTCGTCATGAACTCTTGTCACGCCGTACCAATTTTGGTATATATGAAATTAACGGAACGGCCGTAAGAGCCCAAAGGCCGTGGAATGTAAATCATGCTGTTCATGACATGCGTGGCATGATTTTCATGATATGACCTGTCATTTATGTTCGTGATAAGGCCATGTTATGACACACCAATTTTGGTATACATCCGATTAACGGAACGGCCAGGGAGCCCAAAGGCCGTGGAATGTAAATCATGCTGTTCATGACATGCGTGTCATGATTTTCATGATATGACCTGTCATTTATGTTCGTGATAAGGCCATGTTATGACACATCAATTTTGGTATACATCCGATTAACGGAACGGCCAGGGAGCCCAAAGGCCGTGGAATGTAAATCATGCTGTTCATGACATGCGTGTCATGATTTTCATGATATGACCTGTCATTTATGTTCGTGATAAGGCCATGTTATGACACACCAATTTTGGTATACATCCCATTAACGGAACGGCCAGGGAGCCCAAAGGGCGTGGAATGTAAATCATGCTGTTCATGACATGCGTGTCACGATTTTCATGATATGACCTGTCATTTATGTTCGTGATAAGGCCATGTTATGACACACCAATTTTGGTATACATCCGATTAACGGAACGGCCAGGAGAGCACAAAGTCGTAGGCGGCTAGATAGATAGATAGATAGATAGATAGATAGATAGATAGATAGATAGATAGATAGATAGATAGATAGATAGATACGCTCAAAGTCGCAGAAGTTCGCTAAGAAATGCTTCGCATTTAAAACAATGAGAGGAACGCGCATACACGAGTGCACCACAACGGTCGTGCGTCGTCTGCTATGGGGGAAAGTTGTGGCGGCACCTGGTGGCACCTCCGGTCCCTACACGCCAATTTTTAGCTCCACACGCCTCCGTAGGGATGGCGCCGGTGAGCAGGTCGTAATAGAGTTACTGTATATGCTACCTTTAGGTAGCAGAGTTGCGCATCTGCTTTCCAAACGCCGCTAGCAACCATGCATTGCGGAGAAGCTGACGCTCGGGCCAATTTTTGTATTTCTCGACGCCGCCGCTGCAGCTCACTCGATTAACACTAGTCATCGACAGCCAATGTTTATCGCTGGCCTTCGACACGCCAGACATGTTTATCGGCGACGCGGTAGGCACGTCGCCTGCAAAAATGGAGTGCGAATTCACCGCATAGCTGTGGTTGCTCGGCGGACCTATGCGCTACTCTGCTACCTAAAGGTAGCATATACAGTGACTCTAGGTCGTAAGTTTATAGAGGAGGTCGTGATTTCAAGTCTATGTGATTTCTTGAAATTTGTTAGGCGCCAGGTCGGGGACGTTCTAGGTCGGTTCGTTATTGGAGAGCTTACAGGAAATTTAACTGTCTGCTTACCATGCCACCAGAAGGCACGTTTCCCTGTCAATGCTAGAGATCCGTGTTTTCTTCGGCAGCCATCCGCTAGTCGAATCTGTCCAATGACATCTCGCTTGTACCGTAGCCCAAGGCGCGGATCAAGAATGATCGAAGGACAGGCCGACGATGAACGACCGGCGGAGCAATAACGGCCGAAGGCTAGAGTTTGCCGGGCGCACCACAAAAAACGCTCCTACAAGAACAGCTTAAGCGCTAAAGTAACGCAAGCTTTACTTTGTGTTGAGAATGGCGTGAAGCCACGTAGGGACGTTGTAAAGCTATTGCCGACAGTGATCTTAGCAAAGGCGCTGTGTGTCGTTTGAAGCCTCCTTTCCAATATGTCCTCCTTCTTTGCTACGCTATTAAAAGTGAAAAAAAGGCGGTGTTCTCGGGTGATAACTTTCAGAGATACTCTAAGTGTCGCTAGACTTTGCTAGACTAGCGCAGGACTCGTTCGGTCCGAATGAGCGAAAACATTGCTTGCCCGCTGTTTCCGCAGAGTTGGCTGTGTCTCGTACGGTGTGACTCGTTGTGACTTGTAGACGACGCCGAACGAGTCCGGCGAAAGTCTCAGGAAATCTTGCGAGAGGAATTCCCATTGTTAACCTCCGCAAGTGTGTAGGTGGCATACTGACTGGGAAACGGCCGTTGCGTCTATACATGTGTAACGTAACGAATCTCATTTTCAGCACCCACAAAATGACAGAACTGTTCAACTGACTGAGTTGAAAACTTCGTGCTTTAACATTTGCGATACGGCACTACGACTATTGAAGAAGGATCAGCTTGGAATGGTGACGCGAACCCATAATGACATGCTGAGTTGCGCAATGGCACAGCGGCAATACTTGTGCGGTGGGTTCCGGCAAGAAAGACCAAATTAAAAAAAGAATATTGAAAGAAGTATACTTTAGTTCGTGGTCGTTATTGTGAATGGAAGACACGAAGAAGTATTTGCTTAGATCTACTGAAAAAGATTTATAGAATAGAGGTATACATTTAAAAATTAAATTTATTTAAAATAAATTGTGCTGGAACAGTTGCAACATGGAAAATAATGTGATAAAAACGCATGGAAAAGGAAAAAAAGGAAAACACCATGAAAATGATTTTTCACTGCTCCGATAACGCGAAATATGATATCAAGTGAAAACTATGTGTGCGCTGTATTTTCCAACACACTTTTGTCGGTGAGTTTAAAGCAACCTAATAAAGCAAAAAGAAAGGACGCACGCAGAAAGTACATTTTTGCCGCAAGATTCTATAAATATCTGTCAGATCCAGTGAAAAATGTGCTCAAGTGGAAATAGCGGAGGATGGGTCGCAACACTTCTGTTTAAAATGTCTATAGGCGTCACATATCCACCAAGTCAAAACAACGCCCTCGTAATGCAAAGTGTTGGAGGACGCATGCCAGGTGCCATATCATATAGAACTATTGCAATTCTTATATCGATCAAGTTTCTTTCGAATGGCAGCATTGTAGCACAGAAGTAAAAAAAAATGAAGTACCCAAGCGAGCAATATCTAACTGCCACGTAGCAATCGCTACACATTTTTGCTTTACAAAGCTTCCCTGTGCTGTTGTACTAGTCGGACACGACTCATGAATGCAGAAGAGGACCCACCCAGATGACAGAGGCGAGACCACCGTTTGCCTCCCCAACTAAAGCAACAGTCACGGAAATGCCGCGGCCTTTCAATGTCGTGCCCGACTGTAGTTATTATTCTTAGAAGCAGCAGCAGCGATGCAACTACCAATGTTCTAAGGTGCGCCTATACCTTGAGCCCAAATATGGAAGAGTAGTAGTGCACCAAGAAATAGAATGTAGAAGAGCACCTCAAAAGAAAATATATTCGGACTAAGCTCCATTTACAGCGAATACAGTCGCGATGCGCACATCTACAGGCAAATACCTTAGCGGTGGCTCACCTGCTGTCTGTTTCAAAGCACGATTAAACGAGATAGAAGTGCGCTTCTGTCCTCGACTGTAGTTGTAGCGTTGCGAAGGTAGAATGGCGTCGTGTGTTCGCTCTACGCCAACACTTCCAGCGAGTGATGTCGGCAGCGTGTGACCAAGCCGGGTACCGATGATACGCGCACAACTGCGCTGTAATGACGTTGTGTTTTCTTTGTGTCTCCATTGGGACCACTTGTGAAAGCGAGGACCAATCTGTATGCGAGTTCGTGCAACGCATTAACGACAATAACCTCCAGTGCTTCAAAGCACTGGGCTTTAAAGTTCGTTGTCAGTGTTGCGGGATAGCCGGCATCATTTTTTTATTTGATATTGCATTTTGCCGCTACGACTTTAGTGATAATGCAGTTGGTAAACGTAACGTTTTCACCTGAAGCACGCACTCCAAGCACGCGAAACAAAAAGTAAAATATTTAGCGTAGTTCAGCGATCTCTCCCCATATCAACCCATTTGCTGACACGGCGCAATACTTTTGCAGCCGACACAGCTGTGCACTAAATAACGACTGTTTTTTCTTGGGGTGCACAGAGTGTTCTGTGTCTCGGCAAGCAATGCCAGTTCTAGCTTTTGTAAAACATACAGAAATGGCACGAACTTCAGACTTCGTGGGGCCGCGATTTGCGTAAAATCTGGGAATGACCGAAGTTCGCTATAATGAATCTGTCGATCACAAAGAAGTTATATTTCTCAAAATGACCTGTACACATCGCCTTAAACCCTGTCAAAATCATTTCAGTTAGCAATGTTGGAAGTCCCTACATACGACAGGTGCAGGTTGCTTGATTTATAGGCACTCATCGGAGGCGTAGAATGAGCAATCCAAGGGCAAAATTGTGACTCCTACTTACGTATATCGATTTTCTGCCTAAGGCGATAGCTTACGCCTGAGGTCTATACGCTGCCGCAGCAAGCATATGCTGGACTGGATCACGTGTTCAACGCCTGTGCGTGTGATTACGCGCGCGTTGAGTGAGCGTGCGAGGATGCTAATAAATGCGAAGCATTTCTTCTATCTATCTATCTATCTATCTATCTATCTATCTATCTATCTATCTATCTATCTATCTATCTATCTATCTATCTATCTATCTATCTATCTATCTATCTATCTATCTATCTATCTATCTATCTATCTATCTATCTATCTATCTATCTAGCCGCCTATGTCTGAGCGGCCTTTCTAGAGCCCGTTCTAAACTGTCTTGGTTAAATTAACAAAAGTACACATGCAAGGTATCCACTACGCCACGAATCATACTTTTTCTTCATCGTTATCAGCCACATGCAGTATCAACAAAGCGCACATAATGCCTTAGAGATGTATAGTGGTTACCTCGCTTATCCGCAGAAATAAGAATAATGGCATATTGGGTGCTTCCCTACTTCCCAAAAATTATGACTTGTGGCGTAGTGGATACCTTGCATGTGTACGTGTATTAATTTCCCCAAGAGAGCTACGAACGGGCTGTAGACAGGCCGCTTTTGCAGCTTTCGCTGTGACTGTGCTGCGCGCTCCGCGCAGTCCTGAGAGCGCCGTGTTGTTCGTGATCCTGCTTTTAGGGGCGAAGCTCCTTATGCCGTGGGTCTGTCCATCCTCCGTTTGTAGGTTTGTTTGTTTGTAGTAGCCACATCTAGTTTGTGAGAAGCGCGCGTTCTGGTATGCAGTAGAAGAAGAAGACGACGTTGACGAGTGAGACTCTCGTGCGTGTTCACCTGTGTGGCATTCTTTCTTCTTTACTGCGCGCGTTCTGGCATGCAGTAGAAGAAGAAGACGACGTTGACGAGTGACACTCTCGTTGCATGTTCGCCTGTGTGGCGTTCTTTCTTCTTTACTACGTCTCGTATTTTCAACGACACCCGAAGACAACATTTCAGAAGTAACGCGCCATGAGGCTCCCTCTTGGCACGCTTTCTCTTTATCTCGGAGTCGCCAGATGGAAGACAAGGCTGCGGAACGGAGGGCACGGAAGGCGCGGCAGCGCGCGCTCGCAGACAGAATCCTGAGGTGAGAGCCTGCGAGGCCAAAGCTGCACGTCGACGCCACGAAGCAGATTCCGCCGTTCGAGCCCGCGAAGCCGAAGCTGCTCGATAAGCTGCAGGGCTGCGGCGAGAAGATCCCGCCGTTCGAGCCCGCGAGGTCGAAGCTGCTCGACAAGCTGCACGGCTGCGGCGCGAAGACCCCGCCGTTCGAGCCCGCGAGGCCGAAGCTACTCGACAAGCTGCACGGCTGCGGCGCGAAGACCCCGCCGTTCGAGCCCGCGAGGCCAAAGCTGCACGGCTGCGGCGCGAATCGGATCTTCAAAATATGAAGGACCGTGAAGATGCGAGAAAGCGCGCGTACCGGCAGGCAGAGCCCGAGACTGTGCGAGCACGTGAAGTGGCTGCAAAACGCATCAGGCGGGCTCTGCCCGAAGGCGCCGACGCGAGCTTCCAGCGGGACTTCCTCGATAACAGTTTTGGCCATAGTTGCGGTGTGTGCGACAGATTGCGGTTCTCAAACAATCTAGTCACAATATCTTCCATCAAGAACGACCACGCTCGCACCAATGCTATCGCCGTGCTGCAGCGCGAGTTCGCTTCGCCCCACTCATCATCATTCTCCACGTGGATATACTGTGATTTTTTGTCCTTGTCTAGTGTTCCGCTGTAACCGAGTTCAAGATGACATCTGTAAGGCATTGTGTGAACTTTATGCTGCATGTGGCTGATGACGATGAAGAATTATGGTTGAGCAGTTTGCAGTGGGTGGGAAGCATTAAACCATACATTCATTGCACAATTAGCATTGTGAGACGCGTGGTTTTAGGGACGAAGCACATTAGAGTTTCGGCGTGTCGGCGTGCACCGTCGTCGTCGTCGGCTGTCCTTTTCCTTGAGTGCAAGAGAGGGCGCCACCGCCTCAGTGCTCACCTTGTGTCGAGAGAAGGGCGAACGGGGCGCGTTGACTATGGAAACGCTCTTTTTGCGATGAACGCTGAAATACCAGGTCGCAAGGAACGAGAACGGGCACTCGCCCGCGAGAGACAAGGCCGATGCAGGCAGCGACTGCTAGCGAGTTTCTTGATTGAAAAAAAAAAAAAAAAACATGGCTCATCCATCCGTCATAGGAATCGGTATAACACGAAAGTGAAACATGTCTTCACAGAAGTAGTGCTTATTGTGTAGTGATATATGAGAGCTTGTACACTGTCTATTCGTGTTTGGCAGCTAGTCGCCGCGAGATCGGGCTACAGGTGGCAGCACCGTCGCCGCGCTAGTGTGGATAGGCGGTCGTCGCATGGTCGTCGGCGCGTATACAAACGCACACAACAGCGCTTCGTTGTGAGCGATTTGACCCGATTTCCGGCAAATAAAATGCGTTGACTGCAACTTTCTGGTAATAGGTGCGCTCTTCATTCCCGAATTAATGCACGAAGTGCGCGAACGTTACTATTACTTGTGAGAGAAGCGCATTCTGCCAAGGAAAGGGGTGCTCGCCTTCGGCAACAGTCGGCGTTTTCGCAATGGATGACGTTTTCTTGTTGTTTTATTTGTACATGTTCAGCTCGTGTTGCACCTACTACGTACTGCTGTAGCGCGACTGAATGAAGTATTTATTCTTGTTCATCTGGATACCCCCCAACAAAAAGAAAGCCCGTATTCCTGCACGATGAGTTCAGATAGCACTTTGTGCACTGTGTGCTCAAAAAAAATGCCGGCAGATCCCACGCATTGTGGGAATCGATGTAATGCGAAGCAGCCAGGAAAGAGCTGCATACATCGTCTTTTATGTCATTGAGGAAAATGCGTGTCATGGTTTTCATGTTAACTCCTATTATTTATGTTCGTCACACAGTAACGTCGCGCAATACCAACTTGGGGGTCGATCAACCTAGAGAAACGGCCGCCAGGGCACCATGAGCGTGGCACGTAAGTCATGCTGTACATGACGTGCGTGTCATGATTTTCATGATAACTCGTGTTATTTGTGTTCTTCACACGGTCACGTCGGAAGAGACCAATATTGGTGTATATCAAGCTAGCGAAACGGCTGCCAGCGCACCATGAGCGTGGCACGTGAGTCATGCTGTACATGACATGCGTGTCATGATTTTCATGATAACTCGTGTTATTTATGTTCGTCACACGGTCACGTCGCAAGATACCAATTTCGGTGCATATCAATCTAGCGAAACGGCCGCCAGCGCCCCATGAGCGTGGCACGTAAGTCATGCTGTACATGACATGCGTGTCATGATTTTCATGATAACTCGTGTTATTTATGTTCGTCACACGGTCACGTCGCAAGATGCCAATTTCGGTGCATATCAATCTAGCGAAACGGCCGCCAGCGCCCCATGAGCGTGGCACGTAAGTCGTGCTGTACATGACATGCGAGTCATGATTTTCATGTTAACTCGTGTTATTTATGTTCGTCACACAGTCACGTCACATGATACCAATTTCGGAGTATATCAAGCTAGCGAAACGGCCGCCAGCGCACCATGAGCGTAGCTTGTAAATCATGCTGTACATGACATTCGTGTCATGATTTTCATGTTATGACTTGTCATTTATGTTCGTCATACAGTCATGTTACGCCATACCAATTTTGGTGCACATTCGATTAACCAAGCGACCAGGAGAGCACGAAGTCGTAGGCGGCTAGATAGATAGATAGATAGATAGATAGATAGATAGATAGATAGATAGATAGATAGATAGATAGATAGATAGATAGATAGATAGATAGATAGATAGATAGATAGATAGATAGATAGATAGATAGATACGGTCAAAGTCGCAGAAGTTCGCTAAGAAATGCTTCGCGTTTAATATTCATCCGCATGTCTTATTCAGTTCTCCAATGTAGGACAGTTGATAGGTTTACTGAGGCTGACAGCGTGGCTGACAGCAACGTGGCTGAAGCAACGTGGCTGACAGCGCTTTAGCGCCACAGAAGCGTTTAACACGCACACGCTTGTTTTTATTCCAGTAACAGTACGCAAAGTATATTAACTCTATGAAACTGTACAGCACGGAACTTTCTTCGATTAATTACTTGCACGGCACTAATGGAAGAAAGGCCCGGTTATTTCACGGGTCCAGGGGCGTAGCCAAGGGGGGGGGGGGTTGGGGGGGTTGGGGGGCTCAAGCCCCCCCCCCCCCCCCCGATATTTTTCAGTTTTGCTTGCGTATATATACACGCGCACATACAAACGCACGCACGAACATACTGCCGCAAGTCTTATATTTCATGAGTTGAAGCTTCACCCACAAAGACTGGGCAACGCGCTGCGCAGGCCTCGCCGTGATGTGTAGGAAGCTTCGCGATTGTTTTGGAACAATCCGTTAAGATTGCGCGCTGCACGAGAATGTTCCAGCTTTGTCGAGAGATAACGCCGCCAACAGCGATATCGCTGGAAAGTTCGATAGCACCTGTATAAAAGCCGACGCACTTCGCCGCTTGTCAGTTGATCGACGGACGACGCCCTGTTCGCCGCTATCATTGTACAGCGTGTATTGCTGTAGTTCTAGTTCTCATTTTCCCGGCCACAAGTTCGGCCAAATAAACAGTTTCATTCTGCAAACGCCGACTGCTTTCTTCGTCGACGTCACGACCACGTGACATCTGGTGGAGGTGCTGCTCGTTCATGTTCCGGACGCCCCCGACAAGCCTTGAATCCAGCCCACGTCGCGAAGAAGACACCGACACCATCAGCGGCAGTCGAGCCAGCCGCAGACTGGAAGGACTACCCCCACAATACGGACCCCTACCGGACAAGACCAGCATCACAACGAAGAAGACAACAGCCACAATGACAACCGCTGTGGCGCCTACAACGGTCGTCATGCATCAACCGAGGGAGCCGCCGGCATTCCGCGGATCACCATGCGAGGCTGGAGGCATACGACCGAGTCTCCACGTTCAACAACTGGGACTGCGACGAGAAGCTACGCCATGTCTACTTCGCCCTTCAAGATGGCGCAAGGACCTGGTTCGAGAATCGAGAGTCCACGCTAACATCATGGGACCTCTTCCGCACCGGATTTCTCAACACCTTCACGAGCGTCATCCGGAAAGAAAGGGCTGAAACCCTTCTCGAGACCCGTGTACAGCTCCCCAATGAAAACGTCGGACTGTACACCGAAGAAATGACTCGACTATTCCGCCATGCCGATCCAGCCATGTCCGAAGAAAAGAAAGTTCGCTTCCTGATGCGGGGAGTGAAGGAAGAACTCTTCGCCGGACTTCTGCGCAACCCGCTGAAGACGGTCTCGGAATTCCTTTCAGAGGCCACCACAATCGAAAAGGCACTAGAAATCCGCACTAGGCAGTACAACCGCCGCATTCCTACGACGACCTACGGGGAGGTTCAGGCGCTGCAGTCTGATGACCTGCGTGACACTATAAGAGCGATTGTGCGGGAAGAGCTGCGCAAACTGTTACCTTCGCCGCAGCATCAAGTGCATTCATCGCCGACGTTGTCCGCGAGGAAGTCCGGCAATCGCTTGGAATTCCCGAAGCACCGCAGGCTCAGCCGGAAGCCATGAGCTATGCTGCTGCAGCCCGACGCAACGCCCTCCCCCTCGCCCACGTCAAGACGCCGCGTCGCCGCAGCAGTTCCGCCGCCAGGCACCGCCGCCACCACCACCGACGCCATACCGCCCGCCGACAGGACAACGCTGCGCCCCCCGAAAGACCGACGTTTGGCGTGCCCCTGACAACCGGCCGCTCTGCTATCACTGCGGGGAAGCCGGCCACACATACCGCCGATGCCAGTATCGACAGATGGGGCTACGCGGATTCGCCGTTAACGCGCCGCGCCCGCAGCCAGGCGAACGGCCTCGCGACATCGACGACTACCTCACCGGAACACAGTGGGAAGAACGACGAGCTTCCCGCTCGCCGTCGCCCGGCCGCTACATGTCACCGCACCGCCGGCAGTACACTGGCCCAAACCGGGGCCGGTCGCCTAGCCCGTATCCGGGAAACTAAGGGCAGCAACCGATGGAGGTGCGGTTGCTGTACGACGAAATGCCGAAGATCCTCCGCGGCCGCCGACGACGACAACGCGACGAGACCTTCAGAACACGACGCAAACCGGACGGAGCCCTCACGACGAAACTTCGCGGCCCGAAGAAAACCTGACGACGCAACGTAGAAACAGCGGGACAAATCGACGAAGCCGTGATCCGACGCCACGACCTAACCGCAACGCAAGACGACGAACTAGCGACCTCGATGTCCTTACCGACGGCCACAGCATCACAGCTCTCGTCGACACCGGAGCCGACTATTCCGTCATCAGTGGGCCATTCGCCACCAAGCTGAAGAAAGTAAAGACCGCTTGGAGTGGACCCGAAATCCGGACAGCTGGAGGCCACCTGATAACACCGATTGGTGTCTGCACGGCGAGAGTCACCATCAATAACCACACTTATCCTGCGAGCTTTGTAATCCTACAAAACTGCTCCAGGGATGTGATACTCGGAATGGACTTCCTAAGTGACCACGGCGCTGTTATCCACCTGAGGTCTGAGTCGATAACACTAACCTCAGACAAAGCGCTCCCGCCCCACTCGACGCCAGGGAACCATGCACTGAAAGTGATAGAAGAGCAGGTGACCGTTCCGCCGCGCTCCAGCGTCATTATTTCCGTCGGCACTGAAAAACCTGCAAACCTTGAAGGCGTAATCGATGGCGATCAGCAACTACTCCTGAATCGTCAAATTTGCGTCGCAAGAGGTATCGCCGAGCTGCATGACGGTAAAGCAAAGGTACTGCTGACAAACTTCAGCCACGAATATAGGCACCTCAACATGGGTACGACGGTTGCCTACATCGACGAATGTGTAGCCGCCAGCGATGCTTTCGCCCTCTTCGATGCTGCCGAACCTGCTTCGATGAATAGAGGTCCCGAACCGGATTTTGACGTCAACCCGAGCCTTCCGAAGGTCAAGCAAGACCAGCTCAAAACCCTGCTCCTGCAATACAAGCACTGTTTCTCGTCGTCCTCGCGGGTCCGACAAACGCCCCTTGCTAAGCACCGCATTATAACAGAAGAAAATTCTCGACCACTCCGACAGAGCCCCTACAGAGTTTCGACGCGAGAACGTGAGGCCATAAAGAAACAAGTCGACGAAATGCTACGCGACGATATCATCCAGCCTTCAAAGAGTCCGTGGGCGTCACCCGTGGTATTAGTGAAGAAGAAGGACGGGACACTGCGCTTCTGCGTTGATTATCGACGCCTGAATAAAATCACGAAGAAGGACGTGTACCCCCTCCCACGGATAGACGACACCCTGGATCGACTTCACAACGCAACGTACTTTTCGTCGATGGACCTCAAGACCGGCTATAGACGTCAGACTCTGGAGTTTCCAAGATGTGTGGCGCCACCTGTCGGAGAAGTATTGAGTAGTGCATAGACCGACTCCCTCGCACAGTTTGCTATGGGACCAGATGCAACTAGCGAGTGCGAAACAACGATTGAGCTTAATATCGCGTGTGTTTGCGCATTTAGCACTCAGAACGAGAGCTGTGAATTGCTCTCCGCTAGTCGGACGCGCCACCGAACCGTCGTGAAGTGCTTGCTGGATCACTCGCCTGAACGACGGCGAAAACAGCAGCAGACGAGAGCCCTCCGCACGCTACGAAGAAACTCCGCAAAAGACGCACTGTTGCGTTGTGAATTGCCACGGACGTAAAAGGCTGAATAACAACGTTCAGTTTTACCGATTTCCATAGTTGTCGTACGAAGAAAGGCGAGAACGCTGGATACGGGCCGTTGCGAGCGTGTTGGGTAAGCGAAGTACCCGCGTTCTCCACAGCCGGTGGCATGAATGTGTGGCTCTGCTGTTGTTTTTCGTAGCCCTGATGTAAAACCGTGGTAACCTTGACTATGAAGCTCAGCAGAGGCTCTGACCGCGGTGCTTGTCGTGTAACACGAAGTGAGCAGCTAGAGGCAGACTGGAGACGCGTGATACGCACCCCGCGACGAGTTGGTCGTCACAACACAGCATCGCGCACGTATGTACGTTTTGAAGGCTCAGAGTTCTGGTTCTAACTAGCTAACACCACGTGCGTCGTACAAGTAAAACGCAGAATGTTGGTCGTGACCCCCTTCAGGTTTGTTTCGCCCGTGTCCTCCGCGGATGCCGTAGCTATCTCGGAGGCCACGGTTTTGCCTTTGGTTGTACCCCGCGAAAGTGGACACACACGTATCCCCATTTGCAGTACATACAAACGGAAGACGACCATCAAGAGACCATTTGAGGATGCGTAATAAAACACTCCAATGCACAGGAAGCGAGAGATGAATTAAGGGAGAATACAACTGAAAAGGCGAAAATCGCCGGAGCCATTCGCCCCTGATGAACCGAGTTTTCTACCACTGATCGTAAGACGCATAGCTTAGTAAATTGATCGTGTATGTAGGTACTTTATCGCTGTGGCATACGTATATACCCGATTTTAACGCATTTAGGCTCTAGAGAACGGATGTCGGAGGGCTTGCCTCGAACTCGGTGTCGTGTGATGCTCGCTTGTACTTGCGAGTTGCAGCGCGCGGGAATAACTAAAACTTATTTTGCATTGTACTCGCAGTTCGCTTTGATCAGCTTCCTTTGTTTTTGAAGCGTGGATTGGCGGAAGAAGCTTTCCAGGTCCTTGATTTTCAGGAAACCGCGCCTCGACACCAACGAAAGAGGATGGTTATATTGCGGCCTATGCACATTCGCTTGCGGGCGGCTCTCTTTGCACTACCCAGTTAGTGCCAGGGCTACGATGAGAGCGCTGGTGGCGGTGTTTTTCGCAGCGCCGCCTGGGCAGAGTCTGACGTCTATTGGCAGATCGAAGTAGATGAAAGAGACCGAGAAAAGACCGCTTTTATAACACCCGACGGCCTCTTTGAGTTCAAGGTCATGCCTTTCGGTCTTTTCGCGGCACCTGCGACGTTCCAGCGCGTCATGGACACCGTACTGGCTGGATTGAAGTGGCAGACGTGCCTTGTGTATTTGGACGACGTCGTCGTGTTTTCCTCGACCTTCGACGAGCATCTCCGGCGGCTTGAGGCAGTACTTCAAGCAATCAAGACCTCTGGACTGACCCTGAAGCCAGAAAAGTGCCGATTCGCATACGACGAGCTCCTGTTTCTCGGTCATGTGATCAGCAAGTCTGGAGTGCGCCCAGACCTGCGGAAAACAGCGGCCATCGCCGACTTCGCGCCTCCCACCGACAAGAAGGCCGTCCGCCGATTTCTCGGCTTATGCGCCTATTACAGACGCTTCGTCAAAAGCTTTTCGCGCATCGCCGAACCACTCACGCTTCTCACGAAGACTAACGTGGAATTCAGGTGGGAACCGGAGCAAGTGCAAGCATTTGAGGAACTTAAACGACGCCTGCAGACGCCACCCATACTTGCGCATTTCGACGATTGCGCCGATACTGAAATACACACCGACGCAAGCAGCGTAGGACTCGGTGCCGTCCTTGTGCAAAAGACGGACGGGCTTGAAAGGGTTATCAGTTATGCTAGCCGGTCATTATCCAAGGCAGAAGCCAACTATTCCACAACAGAAAGGGAATGCCTCGCCATCATCTGGGCTACGTCAAAGTTTCGCCCCTACCTCTATGGCAGGCCCTTCAAAGTTGTCAGTGACCATCACGCCTTATGTTGGCTAGCTAACTTGAAGGACCCTTCAGGTCGTCTCGCACGATGCAGTCTGAGGCTTCAAGAATTCGACATTACCGTCGTGTACAAGTCCGGACGAAAACACTCTGACGCCGACTGCCTCTCTCGTGCCCCCGTCGACGCGCCGCCGCAAGACGACGACGATGACTGCTTCCTCGGAATTATAAGTGCCGACGACTTCGCCGAAAGGCAACGAGCCGACACGGAACTGGGGGGCCTTATGGAGTACCTCCAGTGCAAGACCGCCATTGTTCCGAAGGTAGTCAAGCGAGGACTGTCGTCGTTTTTCTTACGGAACGGCGTTCTCCTGAAAAAGAACTTCTCGCCACTTCGAACGGACTATCTTGTCGTGCCCTCATCATTGCGACCAGAAGTCCTCCAGGCCCTACATGACGACCCGACGGCTGGACACCTCGGTGTTTCCCGCACGCTCGCCAGAATACAGGAAAAGTACTACTGGCCACGCCTTGCTGCCGACGTCGCCCACTACGTCAAGACTTGCCGAGATTGCCAGCGACGGAAGACACCGCCGACTAGGCCAGCGGGACTTCTGCAGCCAATCGAACCACCTCACCGGCCGTTCCAGCAAATCGGGATGGACCTACTGGGGCCGTTCCCGACGTCGACTTCCGGCAACAAGTGGATCGTCGTAGCAACTGACTACCTCACCCGCTACGCCGAGACAAAGGCATTGCCCAAAGGCAGTGCCGCGGAGGTAGCCAAGTTCTTCGTGGAGAACATCGTCTTGCGTCATGGCGCCCCAGAGGTCCTCATCACAGACAGAGGTACCGCCTTTACAGCGGACCTAACTCAGGCGATCTTAAAATACAGCGAGACGAGCCACCGCCGCACCACCGCCTACCACCCGCAGACCAATGGCCTCACCGAGCGTCTAAATAAGACCATCGCCGACATGCTCGCCATGTACGTCGACGTTGAGCACAAGACGTGGGACGCCGTCCTTCCGTACGTGACCTTCGCTTACAACACGGCCGTCCAAGAAACGACGCAGATGACGCCGTACAAGTTGGTCTACGGAAGGAGCCCGGCGACGACGCTCGACGCCATGCTACCCAACGTCACCGACGAAGAAAATGTCGACGCCGCCGCTTACTTACAACGTGCCGAAGAAGCTCGACAGCTGGCCCGCCTGCGCATCAAGACCCAGCAGCACACCGACAGCCGTCGCTACAATCTTCGACGACGTTTCGTCGAGTACCAGCCCGGCGACCGTGTCTGGGTCTGGACGCCAATACGACGACGCGGACTAAGCGAGAAGCTTCTTTGACGATACTTCGGACCGTACAGGGTACTTCGACGTCTCGGCGCACTCGACTACGAGGTTGTCCCCGACGGCATCACGAACTCTCAGAGGCGCCGAGCTCGACCCGAGGTCGTGCATGTGGTGCGCCTTAAACCGTACTATGCTCGTTAACGCACCTGAGGACTCTAATGTTTGCTTTCTTTAATAGTTTTCTTTAGTATTGCATGTATTCATGTTCTGTTTTTAAGCATCGGGACGATGCTTTTTCAGAGGGGGGCATTGCCGCAAGTCTTATATTTCATGAGTTGAAGCTTCACCCACAAAGACTGTGGGCAACGCGCTGCGCAGGCCTCGCCGTGATGTGTAGGAAGCTTCGCGATTGTTTTGGAACAATCCGTTAAGATTGCGCGCCGCACGAGAATGTTCCAGCTTTGTCGAGAGATAACGCCGCCAACAGCGATATCGCTGGAAAGTTCGATAGCACCTGTATAAAAGCCGACGCACTTCGCCGCTTGTCAGTTGATCGACGGACGACGCCCTGTTCGCCGCTATCATTGTACAGCGTGTATTGCTGTAGTTCTAGTTCTCATTTTCCCGGCCACAAGTTCGGCCAAATAAACAGTTTCATTCTGCAAACGCCGACTGCTTTCTTCGTCGACGTCACGACCACGTGACAATACATAAAGTATGGTTGAACCCCCCCCCCCGAAAAAAATTTCTGGCTACGCCCCTGCACGGGTCCAAAGTACGTTTTTTCGCGCGAATAATGTCCGCTGCCTTCCGCCAATCTATTACAAGTTAACGCAAACGCTCAAGATAATGTAAAGAAAAAAAGATGTAGTTTCGCGTGAATTTACTGCGACATAAATGAAGAGTACGCCGTTCGGATTAATTTTGACCATCGGAGCTCTTTAACGCGTACCTTAATCTAAGTACACGGGTGTTTTTGTACAAATTTCACTACAAGTTAAAATTGCGCAAGGCAACTCAGTTTTGCGATTTCCGTACAGTCCATATTCTGTTCTTTTTAGGGGCAATTTAAGTGCCGAAGTGTCAGACGTGACTTGACAGAAATATTTGTGTGTAGTGTGACCAGGACCATACACAACTAAAGCTCATGGCGTAACCTCTAAACAATAGCCCCGAACTTACACACCAAACTACAACGCGCAAGTGCATGTGAGCCTTTTTTTTACCACCACGCCGCTAAAAGGCTATATTATCATGAGATTTAATACTTCTAATCTTTAGGACAACGCCAAATGCACTTTGCAATGCGCTTGAACCACAGAGTGGCACCTACACTGATATAACTCTCGTGAACGGAGGGTACGACGACCACACACAGCACTCTCTACAAGTGCACTCACTGATCTTATTACAGTACAATATACAGCCGATAACGGCCAAATGCTTCTTTACATCGTGTTAGGCACACGTACGAGCAGTTAAAGTTGCACTAACGCAACGGAACAAACTGCCTTTTGAGGACCTGCATGACGTACGCACACATGCAAACACAGCGTGGCTAGCAGACGACGCATGGAGCTATCCACGCTAGGCGCGGTTCAGTCAGAAGCCGCGAGGTGGCGACTCCGCTCGATCTCGCGGCCAATAGCAACGCTTGACGTAGATGCACCCATATTGACGCCTAGTGGCAGGCTTCCATCGCGACGAGTAACGCCCATGATCATGATTAAACCGTTGTGGTAGCTGAAGTTGTGAACATATATTTGGACACAGCGAATCGTGAATCCCGCGTAGACATGACATCAACAAGGTCATAATCAACACTGGTACCCGATATGCACTTGTTCAGAACGTCGTCAAGTAAGGAGAGAAACGGCACGGTGTGCGTGTTCTAGCAATGGGTAACTGACGCCTGTGCTTATGCACACACTACCACACTGCGCTTGAGCAACACGGCAGGCAGAGGTTCGTAGCTTGAGCCGCAAACACGTGCGTCCCGCTGGCCTTTGTCTCGCTCTACAAAGGCACGAAATTCACCCGTAGAAGTCGTGTCCTTTCTGCAACGCGTATTGCAGCAGTTTTGTTAGTCGGTCCTCTCGCAATCGAAGCAGTCTGTGGTGGAGAAATCCCGTTGGTGCATGTGGAAGCTGCACTACTCTGATTAGCCGGCGCACACTAATACGAAGCGAAAGGCAAATGACGTAACTGCGTCTAGGGTGCCTCTGCGACGCCAGCGTGGCCAGTGTCCCTCGAGTCGCTGGTATCCAGACGCTTTAACCGTGACCTCCGATATCGCGCGCAATCTCGTAGTAAGCACTAGCAAGTGTCGATTGTGACGCATGACTTTTTTTCATCTCTCACAGACGGCGGCAACGCCCCGCTCCGCCCTGCCTACTTACACCGCCAATAGAGAGCACTGTGCGAGAGAGAATCTGTGAGAGATATAAGGCACGTTCGTGAGGTGCCCAGCATCTGCCTGGTAGCTTAGTCGGTTGAGCATCGGGCGCTTACCGTCACGATCGCGAGGTCGTGGGTTCGATTCCTCGAGGCGGATATTTTTCTTGGTTGAATATTTCTCACCCGTTGGCGTCCGTTTTATCAACGTCATATCCTTAACGGAAGCACTTGGTGGAGCGTGTAAACTCTAAATCGATAACATCGCTCCGCGCATTGTATGTTTTACCCGCGAGTAAAAGCTCGCGAGCGTTGGCAAGGAACATGGCTAAAGCAGAGATGAAACAAGCTGGCCATCTCCGCCACACGGAATAACATTAACCCGTGTGCGAGGCCTGCCGTCGATTGCTCCTCAAGCAGAAGGAAACGCCCCGCCCGTCATTTGCTGGGCGAAGGAGTAGGAAGGGATGTCTGGGGAGAGGGACTGCGTAACTATAGCATCAACTGTGAACTTTGACTATAAGGGCGCGGTCGAGAGCGCTGGCACGCGCGCTATTTCGGCAGACATCCCCCAGCGAACGGCTCGTATGCCCTCACTGCTTCGCGCTCGGACCTCTGATACGACAAATTGACCGAAAAGCGCTTCTCTCCCTGGAGCGGCCTCATTGCCATACACCAGCGTTTTGTAGAGTTGAGTGAGATCGGATCAAAAAGTGTTAGCTGCTAGCCCTCGTTCATGTAACATTAAGGCGTGTACTTATCTCACTCACTGCTTCGCCCCCCCCCCCCCCCCCGCGCCGCGCCGCCGCCGGTCCGATGAACCCCGCGCCGTTCACGCGCCGCCGCCAGAGGTGGAAACACCGGCGCGCCGCCGCCGGTGATTTTATGCCCGGCGCAAATGTCTAGGCTGCCCCCGGCGCGCTTTTCTTAGAGTTTTCTTTGCGCCTGCCCATCATTCATGTCTAGTACATGCTGTCATAACCCTTGAGGAATGAAACGTCAAAGTACTGAAGTTCAGTTCCATAAAAGACGATGTGAGAGATCGAAAATTATATCCTGTCTCAGCGGCGTACCAACTTGTTCGCGAGTGGGGGCGCAAGCCTCCCACACTCCATCGGCCGTGTATATATATATATATATATATATATATATATATATATATATATATATATATATATATGGAGAAAGAGAGAGAGAGCGAAATAAACAGCGATGGTCATGTGTGGTTCTTTGCCATACGAGTTGTATTTTGCACTGTGCAAATCTACTGAAAATGAATCAAGACCAACTAGCTCCGCTGTCAATTCAATCTTCTTAGTGCAGAAAACCGTGGACTTTGACGATCTTTCTGGTCCGGTTGAACGCGTTGCGGGGCAGGCCTGAAAGCTGGGCTTCCCAATGTGGTCGAGCCCACTGCCTTCTGGTTCTGGAACACGGGCTGAGTTTGTTCTCAACTGAGAAGGTGTTGAAAACTTTGTTGCGTTATTAAAGAAAACCGGCCTTAGAGACTATAATATGTTTCTCCCTATCCTATCAGTGCACAAATTCTTTTGCAAGCGTAAAAGTACAGGGCTTTTTATTCGGCATCTCGCATGCGTGTGAGCGTTTCAGCCCTGAGGTCCTTCCAGAGGTCCATGAAGGTTGACTGCTTCTCGGCTTCCAGAATCCGACTCTCCATCTTCCGGAGCAGATCGGGCGTGAAGTGATCCCTCCAGCCTCCAACCTTGCCAGTCCTCACGTACGCGTACTTGTTCTCGTCCCCTTCATGGCCTTCGATGCAGGTGACCTTGGCGCGCGAAAGCACCTCGTTCCACTGCGGGTTATCTTTACCGGTCAAGTCAAGAACCACCACGTTGCGCATGTAATTGATCTGCGATCTCTCCAGCAGGCTCTGAAGTAACGCACCGTCCTGCTCCAGAGAACGACCATACTGCTCACCGAGGAAGTACGCCACCCTTAGCACTTCCTCGCGGGTGTTCTTCTTGAGTTCTTCGTAAGCCACGAAGAGCACATTCGGCTGCTTTCTCAGTGCGTAGCCCGCTGCTACGTGTTCGAAGTAGTCGCCGTAGCCCAAGTGGCCGCCTATGAAAGCATCGACGAAATCTTCGAACTTTCCATCTTGGAATCCGAAGAGGCTCATGTTGGTCATCATGTGGTAGAACGAGACGCAGATGTCCCATGGATTGCGGGTTAAGTAGATGTACTTGCCTTCTTCCGTCATCGTACGCTTGTCCAGCGCCAAGTGTGTAACGAATGTTCTCAGAGGTAGAGACGAGCTGAAGTTCTTGATGTCCATGTACTCGAGAAAGCGCCATTCTTTGGCGAAATCTTGGTACGTCGTCATCGGTTGTCCGTTCCTGAGAATCAACTGCGTGATGTACAATAGCCAATGCGTCCCACTCTTCGGAAACGTCGACTGCACAAGGTCGCCCTCCTTCGCTCTGAAATGGAGACTCCCTCTTAGCCTGTCGGGAGTCAGTGCGATGCACCTCGGCACTCCGTCGATTATTTGGTAGGCTGGCTTTCTCCTCTGCATCTTCACCACGTGCTTCTGCAAGCCCTAAAAATAAAATTAGAAATGTATTAAGAAATAAATATTGATACAATTTACCATATATATATATATATATATATATATATATATATATATATTCTTCGCGAGCTTGTTATGCGCTTTAAATGACCTCTCACCAAGCCTCTTTTGAAGTATATGCAATTACAGGAATTTGTAAGGTGCATTTTGCGGAACATTTCACCTTAAATTTTTTTCCAATGAGGTCGTCATTGGCGAAGGTAAACAAAGTTTAACTGTCCTCTTAACATGACACCAGCAGACTATTTCTCTTTGAATGCCTATATCACCGTTTTCCTCGGCAAGTGTCGGCAACTGGAGTTCGTATCTCGTATGTGCGTAGCCGAAGGCACGGCGCAAGAATGTTCGGGGGACAGGACGACGATGAACTACCACACAGGCCAATGATGACCGAATATTTGAATTTGCTGGGCACAACACTTCATTCCTAGAAGAGCGGATCAAGCGCTAAAGTAACAAAAGCATTACTTTCCGTTCACAATGGCGTGATGCCACGTTGGGACTCGTGAAACTATTGCCGACATAGAGGATACCAAGGGCGCTATTCTCTGTTACGGTGCTGGGCTGGCCGCCCGAAGGTCTTGGGTTCGATCCCGGTCGCGGCGGTTGCATTTCGATGGAGGCGAAATGCAAGAAGGTCATGTGCTATACGATGTCCAGTACAACAGATGGTCAAAATTTCTTGAGCCCTCCATTACTGCGTGCCTGATAATTACGTCGTGGTTCTTGCATGCTGAACTCCAGGTATTTTGATTATTCTCGGGAGATCACTTTCGAAGATAGAGTAAGTGTGCCAAGATTTAAGCTAGGGCCGGCATTGTTGAACCTCAATGCGCGACCACGCTTTTTGCGCGCTGTTTCTGCGGAGTTAGTACAGAGTGACAGAACAGTGTGACCCGTAGATGCCGAACCTTCACAGTGATAGCATCATGAAATGTCGTTATAGTATACGCCCGTTTACCGCCGTAGGCATGTCGCCGGTATACCAAATGGGATAGCCGTCATTTTGTAAATACATTTGAGTCATGACAAATGTCATTTTCAGCACCCACGAAAATGACACTACTGTTCAACTGATTAACTTGAGAATATGCGCGGCATCATGACAAATCAAGATGAATCGGCCATTAATGGGGACCCGAACCCATGACCACGAGATGAGCAGCGCAACGGCACAGCGGCAGAGCTAATGCGGTGAGTCCCAGCAAGAAAGACCGAAGGAAGCTAATTGTGGTCGGTGTTGTGAATATAAGAAACGAGCAGATATACACTTGTTTACACTTACTGGAAAACATAATAAGTGCACCCGTACATTTCAGGAAGGGTTGGAAGGTCGAAAAAAATTCTGATACAGACGTATATATCATGAAAGAAGAAAGCAACGGATTATGAAAACCATATAAGGGCAGTCCGCTAATGCAGAATATTCCATAAAGTAATCTTTATGGGTGCGATGTACGTTAGAACACGTATTTGTGGATGGGTTTAAAAAAAGCTAATTAGGTAAACAAAAATGCATTAGGAATTCTGAAAAGATCTGCCAGATGCAGCGAAAGATGCACTATAGTGTGGACAGTGGAGGATAGACACCGACTCTTTTGTCTGTTCAAAATATCCAGGCGACATGTAAACCAATTCAAGACAGAGACTTCTTAATGCAATGTGTCGGAGGATGCACGACAGGAGCCACTACACATAGAACTATCGCACGCGCTGTATATATATCAGTCGAGTGTCTTCCGAATGACAGTATGGCAACACGGAAGTAAGAAAATCAAACACAGTTAAAAGTCGATCTAAGGAAACCCGATTTTACGAATTTCCCGATCTAACGAACTCCATAGTCAGGATGGAAGCCTACAGGTGGAAACTAGGGGTGTGCGAATATTCGAATTTCGAATTCGAATCGAATAATACCTAATGGAATAATTGGATTCCACTTTCGAATAACTAGTATTCGAAGTTTGGAGTAATTCGACATGACGAATATCTAAAACGCGACAAAGGCGATGCAACGGTGAAACTTGGTTAGGGTGGGGTGGATAAAACTAACGCTAACGCCTTTATTGTAAGCCTTTCGTTAAACTTTCACCGATGTGCTGGTTCGAGCGCAAGTTTACTTTAAAGGAGATTATGTCATTTAGGCACGTGAAAAAACCCACGAGAAAATTTTCAATCCCATCACAACTTCGCTTCCGAAACGAAGGCACGGACTTCTTGCGTAGTTGGGTCGCGCATGCCGCAAGCGCCGTAAAACGTACCGACTTTGGCCTGCAAAACCCTCTGTGATTGGCTTGACATGTGAAAATTTGTTCACGCTGTGCACTGGCCACTGCCGCACCGCACGACTCGTTCAGAAACTCCCATCGTTACGGCGCGCGCACAGTTACAAGGCTGCAGAGGCGTAGCCACAAATTTTTCCGGGGGGGGGGGGGGGGTTCAACCATACTTTATGTATGTTCGTGCGTGCGTTTGTATGTGTGCGTGTATATATACGCAAGCAAAATTGAAAATTTTCGGGAAAATTTGAAACCCCCAACCCCCCCCCCCCCCCCCCCGCCCCTGGCTACGCCCCTGCAAGGCTGCTGTGAACGCGCGCCCGAAAATTTTTGGGCCAGGAGCAATCATGAAAATGAAGCACAACATCACCGTTGTTCTTTTTTTCAATTTGCAATAAAATCCTTTGCATTCGATATTCGATTACATATTCGACATTTTTGGCCACTATTCGGCACTATTCGATTCGAGATGAAATTTCACTATTCGGACACCCCTAGCGGAAACACAAAGTACGGATAGGTTGAAGGAACAGGAGAAAGTGCCTCAGACAGGGTGGCCAGTGTTTCGAGAGGAGGATTTATTTTTGTCAAATGCACCTTGAGGATGACAAGGTACATTTGACAAAGATAGGTCCTCCTATCGAAGCGTCGGCCAGCCTGTCTGAGACACTTTCTTCCGTTCGTTAAACATATATCCGATCTAACGAAGAAATCTCCACTCCCCAGGTACCCATGGGGTTCAATGTTGTCATCAACTCAAATTAACGAAGTTTTAATAGGACCAAACTCTATAAACGAAGTTTTCCCCGAAATAAATTAGCAAAAATTCAGTGATATTTAGAGCGCAGCTCTTAGGCGCCCGTTCCTGCGCTGAGCGGCGTCGCCATTGGCGTCGGTGGCGTAACCGAACGAGAGCGAACGCGGAGCCTGTCGACATAATGAACCACTGGCCTCTAACCTCGCTTTCTTCCTCCGTCACGCGCGCCGGCCCTCGGTCGGAGCTCGTGCGCATGCAGGGCTGGCACGTGCACTGCGGCTGGCTTGTAGCATAGCGCGGAAACAAACGAGGACAAATAAGAAGTACAGGACGAACACAAGCGCTAGCATTCAGCAAGTGAATGAATTTCTTAAGCAAGGCACCGCCCGATTTATGGCCTATCCCCCGAAGTGGGTTGGGTCAAGTGTCTGAGAAACAACAACAACTACAGGACAAGCACAAGCGACTGTCTTTGCTTGTCCTAACGGGGCTGTCGGCGTTTCGCTTGGTTCGCGACGCCTGCATTGAATGGAGTGGTGTGCGCAGCACTCGAGCGCTACCAGTTGATGTGGCAATATGTAATGAATGTTACATTGCCACAACTGCGGATAGCGAAAACTTCAAACACAGTTGGCGTTGCCCCAACATGAGTCTACGCTCTGAATTCGCATTAGGCAGTATCGTAATCGTCGGTGAATTTTCAGACGTCTTTTCTTTGGACGTACCCTCAACGCTATCACGTCAAAACATCTATACAGTATTTTATTTCGACGAGGATACACGCCGCAGTTAGTAGCGCTTTTACGTACCAAATGGCACTGGGCGGTAATGGTTTGTTGTCCCTGCAAGTACTCCCACAGGAACACGGTGGTTGCTTTCGTTATTTAATGGTTTATGCGACAGACGACAGGGATCGTCTTCTTGGAAATAAGTGTCTTGCTCTGCTGGCTCGCACATTAACTGCATTCTTTCTACCTGCCTTTCAATATCGGCAGCCTGTGTGGTAGCTTGACGTGACCGTCTACCACGCCCGTATCGCACAGGCGTGCGAGGAATTCATTCTCGGGACTTTTCAGCCGAGCAGGCGTGTATTAGTACCAAATAAAACACCGCGGTTGCTTTCCGGCGACGGAGCTTTAAGTTTTATATTTAGAAACAACGGAAGATCCCTTCCGTGATTTTACTAACTTCCCGATTTAACGAAATGATTCGAGCGTCGCGATCGCTTCGTTAAATTGAGTTTCAGTTGCACCTAAAGCAATAATGCCGTCAAACAACAACGTAGTAATCGCTTTACTTTTTTGTTTTACTAAGCGTCCTGGTACTGATGCCGCAGTCGGAAACAATTCAAGGAGCCCGGAGAGGTCCCACTCAGACGACAGAAGCGCGGCAGCCAATTGCTTCCGCAAGTGACGAAATATCCCGGCTCATGTGTACCCGGCAATGTTCTCCGACGGCGAAGTCGCTTACCGTCCGACCTTATGAGGTCAGTGTAGAGCGCGCGCTCATTGGTTCAGCCTTGTCTACATGCGCCTTTGAGGTGGATGCTGCGGTCTTCTGAAGTCGTGCCCGACTACAGTTATTATCCTTAGAAGCAACACCATCGAAGAACCCAACAAAGTTCTTAGGTGCGACCACGTCTTGAGCCCAAATATTGTGCAGCAGTAATCCACCATAAATGCAATATAAAGCAGTGCCTCAAAAGGACAATATAACTGGACTGCGCTCCATTTTTAGCCTATTCAGAGCCGGTATAAAACTCTTTCCACGAGGCAAAAGCCTTAGCGGTGGCTCACCTGCTGCTGTCTTTTTGCAAGCACGTTCTAACAGGACAAAAGTGCGCTTCAGTCCTCGACTGTAGTGGTAGCGTTGCAAAGGCAGAGTGGCCTCGTGTACTCTGTGTACATTAACATTTCCAGCGAGTTATGTCAAAATGGCTGACTGGGCTAGTTGGTGATTCATTCTGCTTGCTTGCATTTCAAGCAAGCAGAGTTATGTCAGTCGTGTGTGGCCAAAACAGCACCTGATGATACACGCATACTTGCGTTGTAATAACGTTTTTTTAATCTTCATTGGGAGTAATTGCGCCAGCCAGGACCATTCACGAGTTCCAATTCATTCCTCAAAGCACTAGAACATCGTTATCAGTGTGGCTGGATAGGCGGCATATATATATATATATATATATTTGATGTGGTATGTTTCGACGACTGCTGTCGCGATAACGCAGCAGGCCATCCTACAATTGTCATCTCAAGCATGCACTCGAAGCACACAAAACAAAAGATAATATATTCAGCATAGTCAAGCAGCCTTGCAGCCGACACAGCTGCGTACTCAATAGCAACTATCTTCGTTTTTTTTTCTCGGCACACAGCGTTCTGCGTCGTGCTAAATACTGCCAGTTGCGGGCACCGAAAAAAAAAAGCGTTCAAAGATAGCACGTCATCGTGATGGCACAATATCCGTGAATACGGGTAATCACCAAGGCGCATGACAATTTATAGATGGTCGAAAGAGAAATCATATTTCTGGTGAACATCTTCATCGGGAAATTAATAAATAGAACCCAGACATCTCTTCAAGCTCCGTTAGATTCCTTACATTTGGGAATGCTGGCAATTCTACATATGGCACGTTGCTGGGTGTTTATGCACTCACCGTAGTCCCAAAATGTGCGATCGAGGTGCCGCAAGCTTACGGTCTACTTGATCAACTTTGTGCCTAAAGCGCCGACTTCCGTATTTAGTGTGTACGCTGACCCCGCGAACTAAAACTGCACCGGATGCACGTGTTCAGCACCTGTGTGTGTTTATCCGCGCTCTCAGTGAGTATGCACAGATGCTATTTCTGTAATATTATGTACTTGGATTTTGTTTCCTGCTTAGTAACGAAAAAATAACGGGCACATGGAAATCCGCGTGAATCCGAGACATTTTGAAGTGGTCATTTTAGTACTGTATGTTCATCAGGGGGGTAGCCAGGGGGGGGGGTTGGGGCGTTCAAACCCCCCCCCCCTCGAAATTTTTCAGTTTTGCTTGCGTATATATACACGCGCGCATACAAACGCACACACGAACATACATAAAGTATGGTTGAACCCCCCCCCCCCCGAAAAAAATTTCTGGCTACGCCCCTGATGTTCATGTTCTCAGTCACGCCTTGCAGCGCAACCTTGGTCGTGTGTCTGCTCGTGAAATCAGCAAGACACGGCAGCGACGTAAGCTGTGACATCGTGATCCAACGCGATCGTAGATGGCGTTGTCTCGGCGGTGGTGCTACGTACTGGCGTCCCAGGAGGCGTTCGTGGCAGCTGCTGCTCCATTTGTGTTGTCCCGAGAACGAACACTGGCGACGCGGCAGTCGCGGCGATGTGACGGCACAGCAAGAACTCGATTGCTCCGCGGCCAAGGATCCCCTTTTTCGGCACCCGCCCTGTATCCGCTCTTTCGCGATACGGGGGTGATTACTATTCATTCTTGCGATGCAAATCTCGCGAGGTAGAAGGTGGAAGTTTTCACTACTAGCGAAATTTAAGTAAGCTGTAGAAAGTTTGGATTGTATAGCTTATAATGGGCAAACTCCCGTCCGAACGGAAGATTCACTATGAACATGGTGATGCAGGAAAGCAAGAGATTTCTTCTTTTTCACCGAATACTCCAAGAAATTGGTGCTAAAAACATTTACGCTAATGGTTCCAACTTCATTACAACTTGGCGTAGACTCCACGGTTAGAATATGTCTCCCGAAGAATTACAAGTGAAATTACGACGTTTTCAATTCACTAACTACATGGCAATTTATCGTACAAGTTATGTCTGCCTCCGCATATTATCTAGGTGATTTGACAGAATATTGCTTTCTGATACAGGAGACTTTAGATGAATCTGTATATATTGCAGAATCAGCTAATATATCCAGAACATTAAACAAAATAATACTGCCACACACACAATGGTTTGAGAAATGCTCAGATGTTAGTATACTCGGATTATGTAAAGATTTCTATTCAACAGCCGTCTAAGGTTATGTGGCCGTATACCCTCATTCGCATGAACTGCTGGTCCGATCAACCGCCGCGTCACAAGCGGTAATGTTAAGTTCAAGTGGGAGCACCGCTGATAGCAATCGTCGGCAAAACAAACGCCTGAAAGTTGAAATGAGCGTTCTGATCTGTTTCGATGGCGCTCTCAGTGACGTAGTCCACGTAATAACTGAAGGTCCTTCGCCTCAATGAGTCATTAACTGGTCTCGCAGGTCATGTTCACATGCAAGTTGATGATGCTCAGGGGTAATCAAATGCAAGAAAAATTAATTTACGACCTGGCTATTTATACTGGTATTTACGGTTGTAACAGCGCCGTTGCTACGATGCTGCATGAAGACACAATCTGACAGCAATAAGAAGTTTCCGCAATTAACCTCAGCTTGTGTTTGTAATGAAATGAGGCCCCGAATTTAGTACGAGGAAAACGTGGAACTGAACAACATGATGAGTGAGCGAAATGCCCATTGTGGAGTCGCACAATGGGCATTTGTCTCTGCGTTTTCGGGAAATATCTTATCAAGTCTGTGTAGCTGTGGGTAGGAGTCTGAATTCGGCGCGAATCCCTCGCGTGTTGCCTGTTGAGTTTGAGTCGAGGTAGAGCTTAAGTTCGCCTTTCTAGTCTCTCTATACCTCGAGTATGCCTCCTCACGTGCCGCTGGGTGTCGTATAGGCGTCCATTCGAGCGGTATGTGCAGCGGCTTGGCCGGTCATTCCTTGAGACAGAAAGCCAGGAGATCCATCCAATCGTTGTCTTGCACTCCGGTGTGTGCCGGACACCAGATATATTGAAGTGTGCTGCTCTGCACTAGGGTAGGAAATATTGGTTGCAAAGAATACGAATGGAGAGATAGGGAATACTATGCTCCGGTGCTCTGGAGAGTACTTTACGTCGCATAAGGCTGTGCGAGCGCTCCTGCGCTTTTTACGGTCCATCTTTCTGTGTTAACGACTGTAACTGTAACGCCATTTCTGTTTGTTTCATTCTTTTATGGGGGAGGGAGGTGAAGGGAGGGGGGAGCGGATGGGGTCATGTAGCAAATATGTGAGCCGTTAGTTAGGTTACAGAACCGCTGTCACATTCTGGCGAGGGTGAAGCTCTCTATGAGGAGAGAGATGGTCCGACGACATGATAGTTAACAACAACGACTTGATGACGATCGTGTAAGCAGTACGCACGTAAGTAAACGGAGTTTGAATACCTTAAAGGGGCCATGACATGCTCCCGCAACAAGTAGCGGTTTTCAGCAAGCAATAGAAGTAGAGGGTCTATTGTGCCTGTACATGTACAAAATATGGACTATAATACAATATTTCAGTGCATAATAAGCCCTCGAAGTCGCGGCTACGAACCCCGCCCACCACCGGCTACCGCCATTTCGCCATGGCGCGTGTGACATCACGTGCTGCATGGAGCGAGCAGTCGTCTTGTGGTAAAGTTTCAGCCCCTGTAAACCACTCACTTTCAATGCCTAGCTGAAGAAAGCTTAAATAGCTCGATTGCACGTGCAGCTGACCATGGAACAAAATCGTTCGCCGGAATGCAGACGCTCGCATATCAAGCAGCTTGTTACGTCACGACTTGAGAGTGTGCCAGTGTTGCCCGACTCTGAGGCCGCTCGCATGTCTATAAAAATATTCAAGTTTAAATTCAGGGCTCGACCAAATGCGCTAAAATTTCGCTAGCTTCTCTGTGAGCACGCTAGGATTGACCCGCATAACACAGATTATCATCAAAAATTGGGCGTTGTGGCCCCTTGAAGCTTCTGTCGAAACAAACTGCAGCTTCACGGAAAGATATTGGCCCACTCACAAAACCAAATTGTAGCGAAATAGGGCTTCTTCACCCTTTCAGCCTTGGAATTTTTATTTTTGTCTGATAATGTTTTTGTGCTCTTTTCCAATAGTTAGGACCTCAGAAGACCACAAACAAAAAATTGAGTGAGTGGTGTAAATATTTACGGATTTACATACATGGCTTCAAATTAGGTCATAAGGGCTCAGTAGTCGGGAAATGAGTAAAACGGCTTCTTTATTCCTGCTATTCACTAGAGTACACAAAATCGGAACCAGCGTCGTATTTGGCAGTGTGGAAGTGCTTGGAACAACTTCGGGATTTCGTCGCGAAAACGGCGCCTGCTTCCTTGCTTGCTTGTTTTTTGTGTTGGCTCTTACCCACTACGGGAGATCGGCCATGAAACCGGAGGTTAATAAGATATTCAAAAAGATTTTTTTCAGCTAAAGAATGAGGAACAAATCAATTGCCGAAAGAAACGGCGCTTACCCGCCACAGCTTACCCGCCTCGGCGTCATCCACGACTTCGGTCAAGCTTCTTCTTCTTTGTGGCTTCCAGCCTCACAAGAATGCCACACTTGTGGTGTCGATCGCAGTGGGGATCATTGAGAAATTACTACACCAAGAATTAGCAGCTTTGGTTTCGTTCCCGAGGTGCTAGAGGAGCTTTTGTGCGGTGTCGTCAATTGACGACGCCAGGGCCGAAAGGGTTAAGGAAATGTGAGGCGCACAACGTTCAACGTAAGGGAGCCAATGGCGTTTTGTAGTCGTGATTAACACTGTCATGTCCGCACCTAGTAGACCATCAATCATTCAAGCCACGTAGAGCCACAGGTGAAAAGAAAGTGTGCGATGCGTAATACACCAGCAAGTTTGTGACGTCTGTATCGGGAGTACAGTTTCTTACCTTAATAGGCGGGAGAAAGTGCCTGAAGTTTATGCACTGGTTTACTGATCAGGTGCGGCCTCATAGGATCGATGTGAGGAATGCTTTGCGAATATTATTTTGAACATTTTCTAGGAGTGCTGGTGTTATACCAAGTTTACTGAAGCGACATTTATTTGCAGGAATAAGGATAATACTGAGAGGTAGGTAATGAGGTCATTTTGGGGAAAAAAAGTGAGACGAGTGGAAGGGAACGCATAGCATTCACAAGCCAACAACGCTCAAGCCGCTCCCTCTTCTTTTCTCCTTTCAAAGTAAAAAGTCATTTATTATTCTATTATAGATTAAAATGAGGAGACACAAAAATATACAGACGAGGGTGCCATAGTCGAAGACTGCAGCGGGACCCTCGGTTAATTATAGTTAACAAGAAGTAAAATGTAACAAGACTGCACATAATTACGTAACAAGACTGCACATAATAAACAGACGACGCTCTTCATGTCGCCATTTTCTAACTTCTTCTTTATTCTCCCCAGTCCCCCTGGCCTGAATTCTGTCGTCTTCTTCCTCAACAGCTTGAGCTTGCTTCACTCCCCCCCCCCCCCCTTGTTTTCATCCCTCCTGGGATGATATTTGAAAACATTAGCTATAGACGCCGATTCGATGGTTCCATTGGGACATATACACCAGATCGTCTTTAAATGTCCCTGCTGGCTTGCTGGCTTGACAACAGAAAATGGCCCTGTGGGATTCGCACCCGAGTTCGGCAATCCTTTTCTCACCAGATGAAGTCTCCCACCTTTATTCCTGGGTCCATTGCATTCTGTTTTTTGTCGAATTTCATTTTCATTCTCTCCCGGTACTTCACTTCGCTTTCTACAGTTCTTCTCTCTTCTGTCAGGCGGATCATCGCTTCAACTCCTAAGGTCGTGTCAGCCGGCAAATATGTTGGTTTTCCCGTAGCAGCAAACAGCGGTGTGCATCCCAGAGCTGTTGTATAGGACCGGTTATGATGCGCTACTGCAGCTTCAAGGCAGCATTTCCATCCACCTGGGAAGTCGGGATACATACTTAGATACTGTTTGATATCTCGAATAGCTCGCTCCGCTAGCCCATTAGCTGCTGGATGATACGGCGCAGTAAACCTGAGCGTAACTCCTCGCCGCTTTGCCCATTCATTGAGTTGGTGACTCCGGAAGGCTGGTCCATTGTGTGTTACCAATACCTTCACGTTCTCAAACATCTTGCAGTTTAGAAAGGAGATCACACTGTTGGTGTCCTGCTTTCCAGCTTTTGCTGCTACCATCCTTGTGCACTCATCGACGCACAACAGGAAGACACGACCTAACTGACCAAAGTTTTCTTTGGTCACTCTGGAATATACGTGAATGGCCGGCTTAGTGAACACCACGCATCTATAAAGGTATCAGACACCACTCATCTTGCTGATTACTGTAAAAACTGCGGCTATTACTCCATATTTAATGAAACCGAAATCATTTTTAGGCATAAGGATCAGCTGACTCGCGAGATAGTGATTACTATTAAATGACAAGAAAAAAATTTATTGTGATAATCACGACACGAATGCCTCTTTGTTGCGCCCTGCTGTGCTACGCATGTGCGAGGAATCCTGTATCTGCTTTATATGCCCTTTTCTGACTAAAAGAATCAGTTGTGAGTGGAAGCGCTGTCCTGTCCGCTTCTACTGTCGACGTTTTTTCAGTTCGCTTCAGCCTAATTTGCCAAAGATGAACGTAAACCAACTAGCCCAACTCGCCATCTTGCTATTCGATACAACCTTGCTATTTTCTTCTCACACTAACCACATTGTAATGCAGGATCTCGGCTCGCTCTCTTTGGAGACTATCGAGGAAATTCAGTTCTCCAATATCTTCTCGCCAATCTTGCGCAGCAACTTTAACCACGGAGCTAGTTAAGGCATGATTCCAAATGGAGAAAGCGATTTTTATTTTAAAGTTGTCACTTTTTGCTTTTTGGTCATGTTAAATGCGCAATTTATCGCCCATCATTTTGCTGCATAATGTTCCTGTCTACGCAGCATCTTTCGAAAGGTACAAGCAAAAATGATAGACCACCCACCGTGTACGAAACCGAAGCTCAAAGTGCCAGTTTTGTGAGCATCATGAGATTAGCTTGATATGTAGTATTTTGTTGGTTACTTATCAATCAGATCAAGTGCGAATATGTGACGTTGCTCTAATAGCATTGTCAATACCACATCATTTTTAACCATAAAAGTAATAAACTTCTCACCGGGTGGACATGCAACGTTGTACGCAGGGTGTCGGAACGAAATGTTTTTCGTTTCGGTTTTAGTTTCGTTCCACCTCAAAAAGTTCCGTTTCGTTTCTGTTCTGGAACGAAAAAAAAATGTTCCGTAACGGTTCGTAACGGTTTTGTTACGCAAAAATTTGAAGTTAAGGTAATCATAAAAAACGTTGGATTTGTGATGTAGTTACTTGCCCTCCTCTTTGGAATGTGAAACAAGGGTAAAACACGTTCTTCAGAGGAACGGAACCAACTATACCACGAATTCCCACCAACTTGCACAAAGCAGTATTAATTTCAAAGTCATAGCATTTATTTTTTCAAAAGACAAATACGTATTTTTTAGTAGGCTCAATGCTTTGTCTCAAGGGATTGAGCACGATCTCAGAAGAAGCACGCACTGAGTGTACTCTCTGATGTCAGAGACCGCTGTTCTGATAAAAGGATCGCCACGCCTGCGCGGAACACGCAGCACAGTCACAGCGAAAGCTGGAATAGTGGACTTTGTAGAGCCCGTTGTAGATTCTCTTGGGGCAACTAATACAAGTACACATGCGAGGTACCCACTACGCCATAAATCATCGTAATTTTTCTCAAGTAGCGAAGTTCCCACTATGCAATTTTTCGTTATTTTTTGGAGAAACGTGGTACCCGCTACACATCTGTAAGGCAGAATGTGAGAAGAGCCTGCACCACTAATGTATCGCAGGTGCATCTGTAAGGCAGTGGACTTTGTGCTATGGCTGATGACGATGAGGAATTATGCCTGAGCACTTTGCAGTGGGTGGGAAGTAGTGCTGCGGAATGGGCGCCTTCATACCATTCCAGTTCTATTCCGGGGAATTTGGACTTGCCGCAGTTCTATTCCTTTCAATTCCTCGGAATGAAAAAACTTCGCCCATTCCCACTCCGGGAAAGGCCGCGCAGTTCAATTCTATTCCTGTAATTCCTCAAAGTAGGAAAGGCATCTTGATAGTTTTATCGAGTTAAGGATGAAGAGTTAAGGATGAACGCCCCATAAAATTGATGCCATTAGATGCAATAAGAACTGCAAAAGTACGCAAAACACGTTACCGAGGTCGAGGGATAGTAGCTTGGTGACATCTCGTGCAGTACAGCCACCGTACTAATTCCCATAGGGGCAATTCTTCCACTACCTATAGTATTTGCATGGTCAGCATGTTTTAACATATGGTGATGTTTTAATAATATTTAGGCTTAAATGTGGTAATGCTGAAATGACGACATAACGTATTTTTATGCTGAAAAAAGTAGTATTCAAGAAGACTAAGCAGTTTTACCACGCGTCTCGAGCGGTCGTGAATATGGAGAAAACTAAGATTTGGTTAATGGGGAACAAAACCCTCTAGATCAGCTGGTATTAGTCGGAACAGTGCACCTCTCGGGCACCTTGTGCCTTTGCATCGAATAAGGAACACTGGGCCGCACTGCTCGTCAGCACTGATGGTTGTCAAGCGCGCCTCTCAAGCATGGATGTGGTGAGGAGGACTTTCTGTGTTCGCTTGTGCGCAGGTATGCAGTGTCTTCTTTGTCGCAAAGGTTATTTACATGTGTCAGGTACTAAACTGCTCGTGAGATAAAGATCAGGCTGTGCATAAAGTATTCGCCACTTTCGTGTGGGGGTATCAATGCGAACCAACGCGCAGGGGTAGTTTGTTTCTCCCTTCAGTATCTGCTGGGATAATGCATTTGTTTGTATACTAACTTATGTCTTAGTTTATAGTAGCCGCGTTGCTTATAAATGTACCGTGCTTGTGATCAGCCAAGCCATTTTAAAAATACTGCTTTATTGTTAAGTTCGAGGCTCTGACTTACTAATGTTTGAAGTTTGAAAAACAGCACGTTGACGAAAACGTGCTCTATTTTCGGAAAAGACGTAATTCCATTCCTATTCCATTCCTCCAAGCATTGTGCCCATTCTATTCCGGGGTCGCGAAAATGTGGAATGATTTCGGAGTCATTTCACTTCTGGAGTGGCAACTCCGCAGCACTGGTGGGAAGCATTAAACCACACACTTTGCGCTATTAGTATTGAGTGATGACTGGTTATTTTACTCTACTGCCATGCTATATTACATATGTTAACACGATTCCTTGCCTGACATGACGCCTGTATAGAGGATTTTTGCGAAGGAGTTACAAGCACCAGCGTCGCACTGTGGTGAAAGACCCGACTGCCACGCAGAGGGCGCGGGTTAAAATCCCATCCGACCCTAGGAATTTGTTTCTCAATCAATTTTTTTTATTTCACGCGATAGCGGTCACGGGCACCGGCGGCGGCAGAGAACTATGGTGCCAAATCAGCTGTTGTGGTCTCATAACAGCTTTCGCTGCAACAAACTTCAGCGCCGACAATGCCCGCTCCACTTTGGCCTGCGTGACAGGCGCTCAAAAGTCCACTTGCGTTAATATAAACATCTCTGGTTGCCACTGTTTTCGTTTTTCGCACAATTTCAACATATCTTTGCTTTGGAATTCCTGCCAGAGGTACGCGCTAATACTGTACACTGAGATATGCGCACATTGCACGAGCGCAGTTGTTCCGGATCGCGAAGTTTTCCCGTGAACCGAAAAACGATTGAAAAAAATTTCGGTTTCACTCCGGAACGAAATAATATATAAAGTTTCGGTTACGTTTTCGTTCCGGTCAAAAATATCGTTTTTTTCGTTTTTCGGTTTCGGTTTTCGTTCCGTTCCGACACCCTGGTTGTACGTGTGTTGTTGACGCTTAAAGGCCACGTGTGTGACCCTGTCAGTCATCAAATTTGCTTTGTATGACGCTGTGTATAATTTCAATATTAAAAAAACAGGCACATTTGATGTTTTGAAGCAAGTTGGTATCGAGCCTGGCCTCGCCACTGCAGAAGCTTGCCTTACAAATGATCGGCACCGCATCGCGAAAGCACCCCGACACGGCAGTGATGCTGCAAACTAAGCTAGACAAAAAACAGCGAGTTGCCGCTCTAGGAAAGGCACACAAGAGTAAGGTCCACGATGGAACTAGCTAAAAGTATCGAAGATGTTAGCGCTCCTGATCACCTTCTGTAAGCACTGCCCCTGTTTCAAATGTTTTTTGTTGCTTTTTTCAGAACTTATATTTTTGGAATTTTTGCGCAGGCGAACACTCATAACTTTTTTTGCGAATAAAGATCTTTCATTAACTCTTGGCACGCTTCCTTATCACATTTGGAGGTGTGCAATGAATATGAAATGAAAGATTTAATATGGCTGCCGGTTATACGAAGGTGCCCGAAGTCTTAGTGCATAAGTTTTCGGTTATTTCATCGCTATGCTTTATTATTCATCTGATGTAATTTGTATGGGCTCATTGTACTGGACAAGGATTCTGTTATGCCCCTACGAAAAATTAGGTTTTTTTATTGAGTGTAATTTGGGTTAGGAGTGTTCGTGTAAGGCCTACTTTTAATGAATTTTTTATTTATAAAAAATTAACAAAAAGATTAGACTTGCTTTATATTGCTCACACGTACCTAAAAAAGTGTGCTTTATACTGTAGACGAATAATCTCCTGTGCTTATCGCTTTTTAAAGAACTTTTTTCCGACACTTGGCTTGATACATTAAAGGGACCGACAACTGGACAGAACGTGTGATTAGATCCTGGTAGAAATGAAAAGACCGTGAAGTATAGTGACAGGTTCTAGCATCCTTTTCGCATTGTTAGTAGGATTTATATTTTTAATTCGTGTTTAAGAGCAACAAAAGCCGGTATGTCGCGCAGCCTAGAGGAAGAGCCTTGAAGCAGGAATATGAAGACGGTCACTTTGCTGTACGTAGTCTGATGCTGTCATGCGCGCCATAATTGGTCCTCAAAGTTAGAGTACGTATATTAACACGAAATTGTTTTATGCCGGGGTCCACCAACACTTTAGTGACGTATTTCCGTCACGGAAATGACGTCGAAAAAGTTTACACGATCAGACGGCAAAGAAAGAAAGTTCCGCCGACGGGCATCCAACCCCCGACCGCTCGGTCCGCAACAACAGATGCCGGGCACGCTATCCACTGCGCCACGGTCACAGACTCTAGAGGCTTTGCAAACGCGCCTTTTATATCTACCACTCTCCCGGTAGGCGGGGTGGTGTTGCCTCTTGGGAGTGGTTCAGTTAAGTAATTCGTCATTACTGTGGCCTTCGCGATTAACACCTGCAACGCGTTACACGTCCGTCCCATTCGGCGCGTTTTCCAGAGAAGTTCAATTTTGTCAATGCCTTAACACACCGCGAGGTGGCGATCTTAGCCCAAGCGTCGTAAAAGCGTCGGCCTCGCTCACAGCATCAAGCTAATCCAAACCAAACATAGCTCTGCGACGCGTGCCTGTCTCACCTGGTTGTTACACCGCGTTCCCCGCTCACGTGCTCGCCTCGAGAAATATCGCGGCCGCGGGGCGGCACGACGCCCTTTGCGTTTCCCTCTAGTCCGGCCGTGTTGTTCAATCACATTTGAACATGCCGCGGGATCGCGACCAAGTTCTGCGCCCCATATGCGACGCTTTTCTGGCTATCACACATCGTTCTGTGATTACGCTTTCGCCGTTAACTACTACAGCTACCACAAGGGTTTGTTTAATCATTTAACATGGACGTTAGTCGTCGGGATGGAGATGTACCACCAAACATCAAAGTGGGTGCATCCACGTTAAACGGTGCTATAGCTGCCAGACATCACTATACATTGTTCAAATTCTCTTATATCAATGTACAGTAAACATTCAGTTACTTCTTTAAGGGCACGCTTTACTTTCGTGTTATTCCGATTCGTATGACGGAGGGATCAACAATTTTTTTTATTATCTATTCGCGCTCTGTTCTGTGTTACCTACGAGGTAAAAGGAGCTGCACGGTGAGAAGCGGCGCTGCCTTCGCGGCTGCCAGTGGCCCATGTAGAGCCGCGGCGCATGCGCGGAGTGCCCGCATGCGCAGTAAACCGCCACGCTCGAACACGAACAGCTCTCACGCTCACTCTTTGCACTATGTATTGTCAAGTGTGTATAAGACGTCATATTCGCCGCAGATTGAAAAATTCTGATTAAAGATGTTTCACGGCGTTTTCCACGTTACCATTCCGTGGCTAGACACTCTGACCAGTTAGCCTTCTAATGCGCTAAAGAAAACAGGTGCCCTAAAAATTGGTTGTCAGTCCCTTTAAGGTCGGCAAACTCCTGCAGATATTAACGCAGCTCCTAGAGGGTAGGTGTCACAGAAATTGGGAGAATCCCATTAATCACATCTGGTCGACTAAAAACAAATAACCAGCCTGGCGGGTATGTGCCAAGCAGCTACTTGTGTGTATGTGCGACAGGAATTGGGTAAGCTCCACTGATCACCTCAGGTCCAATAAAAAATGAAGAAACAGTATAGCTAGCCTAGTGGTTATGCGCCACAGAAATTGGACAAGCTCCAGGGTTGGTGCGTTGACCATTTCCTGACCTTATCAATTCACGTCGCGAAAAAGAAGAATAAGAAAACATTCGTTTAACAGCCCAATGTGGCGGCGCCCACATGTCTTAGAGCTGTACTTAGAGTTACGTTAGATTGTACTAGAACAGAGGAGTGCTCGGAACGAGCTTCGAAAAGTGAAGCCCAAACAGGGTCGATCCGCTTGTGGCACTGCAATCGGTTGTCTGCAATGTGTTGTCGTTTACGAGTTGCGCACGGCTCCGCCGAAGTGGTGCAGGGGTACTATGCCCGGATCCCACTCAAATGTCCCGGGGTCCCATCGCAGCTGTAGATGATGGGTTTTTATTTTTAGTGTCACTTGTTACATCTGTATTGGTTTTCCTTTCTTTCTTAAAACCAGCTTCAGTCGCTACGTGTTGCTTCAAAATGTAACGCGAGATGTGAAGTAAAACAGAAGAAACTTGAAGTGAGCGTAGTTATTTGCAGCGCCACCGCCCGGGATTCAACAAAAACGTAAGGTATGGCCTCCGAGATTTTTGCGAATACGAGACTCGAAACGAGATTTCACATCTTACGTTACTTTTTGTAGCAATGTGTAGCAACAGAAGCTAGCTTTAAGAAACAAAAGAAAACCAATACATCTATAAAAGGTGAGACTAAGAATAAAAACCCACCATCTACAGCTGCGATTTGAACCTGGGCCTATCTAGTAGGAAGCGGGCATTCTACCCCTGCACCACTTTAAATTAGCCGCGCGCAACCCTTAAACGACGGCACATTGCAGACTACCAATCGCAGCGCCACAAGCGGACTGACCGTGGTTGTGCTTCACTTTCTGTGCATTGGTGCTGCGGCCGTTTCGAGCACTCCCCTGTTCTAGTACACTCTACTCATGTAAAATAGTCTATTGGCCTCGAGATCGAACACAGTCGGCACCTTGCGGCGAGCGGACGAAACCCCGTAGTGTGGATGGCTCCTTGCGTCGTCTGCTAGCGACACCTTGTTCGCATGTGTGCAAACATCATGCACGTACTCAAGGGCCGCTTATTCCGTTGTGTTGGCACAGTATCAAATGATTTTACGTATGCCTAAACGATATACACAAGCATTTCGCCTTCCGAGGTTTGTACGCACTCTAATAAGTGAGTGCTTGCGCGTCTCGGTATGGCGATTGTCGTAATCATCGTATACCGTCCACTCGCCAAAATAATTTCAACGTGGCTGCCACTTTGTCGTTAAAGCACACCGCATAGTGGAATTTGGGTTGTCCTAAACAAAAGTAGTACTAAATGTCGCGATGAGAATCCAGATTTTCAGCGACACCATCTCGTGAAGTGTTGGCGATTTCGAAATAATTGTGATACCGCAAAGCGTGAACTATAGCGTCTGCAAAGGCCGCTTAGCGGTCAAAAAGGCTTCAAGCCTCGCACTTCTATAGCCGTACACATATTCATGCAAACAGAAAACCAGACTGCACAAAGTTCTACTTCAACTAATTACGCAAAAATAAAGGCTTTTTTTTTGGCAGCCGCTGGAGCAAGAAGTAAATATTTAATTGGCCCAGTCGCGCAACAGCATTTATATTGCAATGCAGTCGGAACACAAAGCAAACACGTACAAACAAAACAAGAAAAAACATCGAGCACAGTGCAGAACACGACTGTCACCGAAGGCCAGCACCCCATTGATTGACAGATCGCGCTCCTCTAACACGTAATAGGAACGTTAGGCCGGCTTCGTGCATTAATGTGGCAATGGAGGGCGTATATACCATCATTAGGCTGCAGTAAACGCGCTTTATTCGCCGACAATAGGCTCAAACCGCTCACATCGAAGCACGGTGGTCGGTTCTCGAGTACCTGGAAGGCCCCAAGGCTCCATTCATTGGCACCAGGCAGCGTCTCGGGCGTGGCAGCCAGAACGTTAACTCGCAAGACGCTCATTAAGGTTCTGCTTTTGCTTGTACCCCCCCCCCCCCCTTTTTTTTCAAATCCCGTCTCTCCCCGTACATTCACTGCAGCCCTCCAAGGGCAGAAACGCGAATAAAGACGTGTCAACAACAATAACCGCTGTGTACATTTGGATACGTGCCGCCGACCGCCTATCCACACTAACGCGGCGACGCTGCTGCCACCTACAGCCCGATCTCGCGGTGACCGCGGCTTCACCAACCGTCCAGCTTATGAGGTCAGTCCAGAGCACGCGCTCATTGGTGCAGGCGTGTGTGCATCCGCTTTTGAGGTGGAAACCCCGCTGTCTTCTAAAGTCGTACCGGGCTATAGTTATGATTCTTAAAAGCAACAGCACCGAAGTACCCAACAAAGTTCTCAGGTGCGACGATGTGTTGAGCCCAAATATTCAACAGTAGTAATGCACCAAGATATAAAATGTGAAGCGCCACAAAAAGAAATTTAATAAAGCGAAAGTATTGTCTGTTGAGCCCTAGATGCCTCACAAAAACCTAAAATTGACCGTCGGCTTCGGCGGCTAGGCGTCAACACGAGTGACGCAAGAAGTCATCATCACGTGATGACGTCACCATATCGCATCATATATCACCAACATTTGTGACGTCGTTATGAAGTCGAATACCGCGATGTCAAATGATGACGTTTTAGATAACAGCGCCGCTTGGTCAGAGGTGCGCCAATCACGGAGGCAGTTCAAAACCAGGTGAGGTGCAGAAACCTTGCAAGGCCTCCGATCCTGGAGGCAATGCAAAACAATACAAGGTGGAGAAAGCTTTCGGAGAGGGGCGGGGGAGGATCAATACATTGACTCAGAAGAAAAAGAAGAAGATGGAAAAAGAAGTCGTCTTAGTCGAATGCATAAGGAACCCTGTGAGTTCTTGGAACTAAGCTCAATCTTTAGCAATTATAGAGAGCCGATATAAAACTCCTTCCTCGAGACGAAGGTCTCAACTATAGCTCACCTGATGATGGTTTTCAAGCACGATTTAAAAGGATTAAAATGCGCTTCAATCCTCGACTGTTGTTGTGGCTCTGCGACGGTTGAGGGGCGTCGTCTCCTCCCTTTACACCAACATTTGCAGCCGGTGATGTCAGTCGTGTTTGGCCAAGCCGGGACCTGATGATATGCGCGCACTTGCGTAGTAACAAAATTTTTTTCGTGCCTCCCTTTCAAACAATAGTCACAGCGAAGACCATTCAGTGTACGAGCTGGGCCAATGCATTCCTGAAAGCACTAAAACCTAAAGTTCATTATCAGTGCTGCGAGATATCCAGCATCGTTACTTCATCTGAGTTGATATATTGTTAAGATTGCTCTCGCAATAACACGGTAGTGAAACGTAGCACTGTCATCTCACGCGCGCACTCCAATCTCACAAAACACAAGATAAAATGTTTAGCATACTTCAGCAATCCCTCCGCATATGAATTCATTTTCAGTAACAGCACAGCGCTCGTGCAGCCGACATAGTTGTACTCAATAACAACTATTTTTCTTCGTCGGTACACACCGTTCTGCGTCGTGGTAACTGTTTCCACTTGTAGCCTCTAAAATAAACAAAAAAACTAATATGGCACGAACAAACGAACCAAATATGTACTGGACATATTGTTATCAATCCTTGCCATCAACGCGGCCTGGCTAATTTGGCAATTATTATATGATTGACTTTGTGTGATTATACTACATGTGCTTGTATTGATGTGATTTGAAGCCGATACAGTGCATCTCTATTGCGATCTGATAATAATATATTACATTCTTGAACTTGTGTAATTATACTACATGTACTTGTATTGAAGTGATTTGAAGGCGATACAGTACATCTTTATATCGTCATGATATTAATATAATCCCTCAATACTTTTGTAAGAGCCGGTGGAGTTAGGGAGGAGCCGGGGTAGTAAATAAAAGTCATAAAAAAAGCCCCATAACAACTAACCTGTATTCAATAAAATCCTGTTCAGTCACTTATCAGTTTGACGAGTTTTGCAGTAAGCCTCAAAAGGACATACTGGGGGACAAGCTCAACACGGACCCATCTCTCCAACCGTGTGACCCAACAAAGAGAGGAATGGAAAGCCTACACAAGAGAGACAAGAGGAAAAGAAAAGAATGGAAGACTTGTTAGTCAAGACGAGCTCACCGGAGATCCATTTTATCAAAACAATTGTAAGTCAAGATGAAGAGAAACCATAGTATGTAATCTATAGAATATTTCCCTTGGGGTTGGCTTCGCTAGGTGGTGGGATCAAATTGTTACTTTTTATTTTCTATTTTTTTCTTTTTAATAGAAATTTTAGTACATTTTGTTCTTTTATCTAATTTATCGATTTTGGCCTGCGATACTTCGGTGGTGCAGGCAGGGCATAGTTTTTTAAAATTTATATTTAATTTATTTCCGCCCAACTCCACTTTAAAGGCAAAGTCTTCGTGGCCACACAGTTTAGGTGAATACTGGAAACCGCCGAGGTGCATGATAATTTATGAACCATAAAGAAATTGTAACTGAATTGAACATCTTCATCTAGCAATTATTAAACGGGACCTAGACATCACGTCAAGTTTCATAAGATTCCTGACACGTGGGAATGCTGGCGATTCTACATACGTCACGTTCATATCGCTGGGCCTGCATCCACTCACCGGAGTCCTAAAATGCGCGATCGAAGTGCCGCATACTCACGACCTACTAGATCAACTTTTTCCTCAAAATGGCAGCTTTCGTAGCAAGTGTGTGCGCGTCCACCGCAAGCTTATGCTGCGCCGGATGCACGTGTTCGACACCTGTGTGTGTTCACGCGCGCTTTGAGTGAGTCTGCAGAGGTGCTATTTCGGTGATATTATATACAAGGCTTTTGTTTCCCGCGTAGTAAGGTGAATCTAACAAGAAGTTAGCAATACGCGTGCATCCGAGACATTTGAAGTGGTCAATTTGATAGTGTGGGTTTCTTCATGTTCTGAGTCACGCCTTGCAGAGCAACTTTGATTATGTCTTTGCCCATGAAATCAACAAGACACGGCAGCACCTATCATGCGATCTGTGACCTCGTGATCCAACGCGATCGTAGATTGCATTGTTTGCGCTGTGGCGCTAGATACCGGGGTCGCAGGAAGCGTTTTTGGCTTCTCGTTCTCAGTTTGTGTCGTAGACAATTTTACATGGCTATCATTATGCAACATTACCAACGAGCCCAGTCAAGCTGTCTGGAAGGAAGGTCACAAAAATGCTCGCTTTAATGTGGGAATATTGTCTTTAAGTGATGCACTATATTCGTAGCAGTGAGAATACGCAGGCGCCCTTTACTATCTCTCGAGCACAGTTCTGTAGAGAGCAGAGCTGACCACCTGCAAAATGTTCTGGCGGTGGTCTCTATCTGCAGACCGACCCCCGCCAGAGTGAGGCAGAGAGAGAGAGAGAGAGAAAGAGACGGAGAGAAAGAGAGAGATGGCGGGGATGTTAAGCAGATAGATGCGGGTATATAGTTTGCTACCCTGCGCTGGTGTGGAAAACAAGACTTGGAAAGAGGAGGAAGAGAGAGAATGCTATGCTCTGGACAGTACTTCACGTCAAATAAGGCCGTGCAAGCGCTTCTGTGCTTCTTGCGCGATCCACCGGTCTCGGTTAATGGCTCTCATGGTAACGCATTTGCCGTTTGTTTCTGTTTCTTTCCGGAAGGGGGAGAGGGGTTCTATATCGAATATGTGAGCCGATAGATTATACGACAGCTGCGCCTTCTGGTGAGGGCGAAGCTGTGTGGAAGGAGAGAGATGGCCTGGCGACACGACATTTAACAGTGACGAGCTGATGACCATGGCGTTAAGCGGTAAGCACCTAGTAAGTTCACTTTCATTATCTTAAGCTGTTGTCGGAAGAAACTGCAGCTTCACGGAAAGATATTGACCCACTTACAAAATTGCTTCGTGTGCCAAAAAGAATTATAACGAAGTAGGGCTTCTTAAGGCAAGGTACAGCGCAAAGCATTCAACGTTAGGGAACCCATAGCGTTTTGCACTGGTGGACATGGAGTTAAAATTGTCATGTCTGCACCCAGTAGCTTATCAATTATAAAAGCCACGTGGAGTCACAGGTGAAAATAAGGCACGCTATAACAAATACGCCAGCAAGTTCGTGAAGTCTGTATCGGGAGTAGAGTCTCTTATCTTAGGAGATGGGAAAAAGTGGCGGCAGTTTATACACTGGTTTACTAATTATATGCGGCTGCGCAGTATAATTGCGGCGAATGGTTTGTGAATATTAATATCCACATTTTGCAAAAAATGCAGGTGCTATGCGAAGTTTATTGAAGTGAATTTTTGTCTGCAGCAATAAAGATGATACTGAGATTCAGGTAATGAAGGCATTGTGGAAAAAAAGAAAAGAAAAAAAAAAGATAGGAGGGGGCGCGTAGCATTCACAAGCCAACTGACGCTAAATCCACTCGCTCCTCTGTTCTCCTTTCGTGTTTGTTGTTCAGCGGGTTGCAGAAAGGGAACTTTCACGAAAAACTGAATGAAAATAAAAACAGGTTGTGGAATAACGTGAGTACACGCAACAAATGTGTGAAACGCGCCGCGCAGAAGCACCGACGAAACAGGGGAGGTGTTACGTATTCGTCCCTTATGTCACAACCTTTAGGTCCTGATGGAAATATAGTGAATCATCTCGTAAAAGAATAAAAATATATATACCGTGTATTTCAATGAATATTTCAAAACAGACAGCGCACATGGCGATACCAAGGGCATTATAGAATTGTGTAGGGCAGAGGCGTCAGTTAATCCCACCTGCCCTGCCCCCTTAACTTGCATTGTCCACTTCGACCTCACTTGTAGAGGTCATGGAAAAAAAATAAAAGAAGGCTGAAGCTGAGAGCGAGAAACTTTTATTCGTAGAAGGATAAATAATCTTCTTCGTAGGGTGGAGCCGATGTTACTGACATTCCAGCGCTGCGGGTTTCATATACGTTTGCCTGCAGCATTTCGAGCAGTTGTTTTTGCTGTAGTGCGCAGAAGGCCGTGCGTGATTCCCACAGACAAAATAACATCACCGATGATGAAGACGCTCTGTAGTGATAGATTTGAGCTCAGCTGCGTCGACGTTTCGATGGTGCGATATGTGAGGTTTAACAGACATTTTTAAGAGGCAACACTAAGAGATCTAAGAGTCCGTGCGGCGGCGGTGACTTTGTGCTTCAGCGGTGCGAACAGCAAAGTCCTCTCATGGGGCGACGCTTAGCTGCTGTTTCTATGGTGCGAACGTCTGAATTCTAGCCTCAGCTTCACTGAGCCGCTGCTCGGATGGCTCGTTTAGCCGCCGCGGCAGACCAAACACTTCCATGGATCTGTAGCCATCACTCTTCTGAAAGAAGTGAGGTTACTGTGTATTATGAGTAAGGGAACGCCCTCTGTGGTGTGCGGCGCATTGCATTCATGCGTGAACGCCTTAATAGCAGTCGTCGCAGAGGGATCTCCGCTAATTCACCGCTTTCATAAGGCGCCAACGCACGCGCCCACCGCACACGTTACCGATGAAGCTATTGGCGAACGGACAACAGCTCAGGTACCACCTCCTCTTAATCACCTCAGAAAGATCGCTGGTCATGCTGTGTTATATTTCCTCGGCCCCATCTCTTTCTGCACTATCATGTTCGTTCATTCACCACGGCGTTCCGCGTCCGTTCCCTTTCGTCCTCCCCAATGCCAGTAGATCGCGCTCTCAGTCACGCCGACAACGAAGCCGCTAAACGCACTAATGGGTGCAAAAGAGCTGCGCTCTATATTTGCACTTAGGGCTCACTCGGGCTGAATTAATAAAAATATGTAATCTGGGCTAATTATAGAACAGACCTTCCACAAATAGTCAGTATTGCTGGATACAACTCAACATCAACAAAATCATGCTCACTTGGGCTCACTCTGACGCATACTCACGCGACCATGTGTGCCTGAGTGAGTCGACTCAACAGATACGTTGCCTACCTATCATGACGCCTCCAATTCATCATAAGGTGCAATGCTATTAGTTTTGTCCCTTCGGATAATTGTTTGGCCTGTTTACCACGTGTGCCCCAGGATGCACAATGTCATTGCAAAGGCGTGAAGAGTTTATTCGGCATCCTGCATGGCTTTGAAAGCTTCGGCTCGGACGTCCTTCCAGAGGTCCATGAAGGAAGACTTCTTCTCCGCCTCCACAATACGCTTTTCCATCTTTCGGAGAAGATCCGGCGTGAAGTACTCCCTCCAACTTCCCACTTTGCCAGTTCTCACGTACGCGTACTTGTTCTCGTCTCCTTCGTAGCCACTGCTGCAGGTGACCTGCTTGCCCGAAAGTACCTCGTTCCACTGGTTGTCGCCTCTGCCACTCAAGTCAACAACCACCACATTGCGCATGTAATCGGGCTGCGATCTCTCCAGCACTTTTTGAAGCAACGCTTCGTGCTGCTCGAGGGCACGGCCGTATTGCTCGCCAAGGAAGTACGCCAGCCTCAGGACAACCTCGCGGGTGTTCTGCTTGAGTTCCTCGTAAGTGACGAAGAACACATTCGGCTGCTCGCTGAGGGCATAGCCCGCTGCTACGTGTTCAAAGTAGTCGCCGAAGCCGATGTCGTCGCTCATGAAAGCGTGGGCGAAATCATCGAACGTTCCATTTTGGAATTCGTAACTGCTCAGGTTAGTCGTCATGTGGTAAATGGACACGCAAACATCCCAAGGATTGCGCGCGAGGTAGATGTACTTGCTTTCTTCGGCCATCGTGCGCTTGTCCAACACCAAGTGTGTAGCGAACGTCCTCAAGGGTAAAGATGAACTGAAGTGCTCGATCTCCATGTACTCGAGAAAACGCCATTCCTTGGCGAACTCGTCGTACGTGGTAATCGGTTGTCCCTCTTTGAGAATCAAGTGCGTGATGTACATCAGCCAGTGCGTTCCACTCTTCGGAAACGTCACTTGCACAAGGTCTCCTTTCTTCGCTCGGAATTTGAGTCTTTCCCTCAGCCTGTCTGGATTCAGCAAAACGGCCCTAGGAACTCCGTCTATTATTTGGTAGGCTGGCTTTCTTCTCTGCATAGTAGCCAGGTGATGCTGAAAGCGTTAAAACAAAATGTTATCGAGGTCTGCTTAATACAAATACTCGGCATCTATTATACAGTGCGTTCTTTCGTGTCAGAGCTTTCGTTGTATTCTAACTAGAGTGTTGAAAAACACTAGATTGTTCTGAAATTGGTAAATATTTTTAAATGTGTGCTTTCAGTCATCTCTTACGGATTGATTATTGATAGAAAAACATCAAAAGACTCGTTGGGCCACAATACGGCGTATGTAGCAGCGAAACGGCGTCTAAGTTACATTGGCTCGGACGACACATCATGTGCGCGCCTCGACGAATTAGTGGTGGAAAGGGTATACATGCGGCAGTACTGGTCCACCAGATGTTGCGTGAGGGGAAAGGGCAACGCCTCTTAGCCATGTGACCCTCGCTCTCGGAGGCTTGTGCTATCCCTGTGTTCCTTATCCGCGCAGGCGCTCGCTCGCGTTCTAACTCCATTTCGGTAATCGTTATAAAGAGAATCAATGTATTCAAAACAGAATAAGTTCGAAAGGAAGAGCTTTGGCGGTTGCAAGTTTCGAAACTACAGCGCCATGCTCAGAAGCCCAAATGTGTTACCCATTGTTCTAAGTGAGTTCTTTCCAGATAGGAGTAAATGTTTGCCAAGTCCATCGATACATGTCCTAAATTGGCAACCGCGGAGGATAGGAATAAGGTCTTGTGTTTGTTTGAAATACAACCCACTATTATTATTATTATTATTATTATTATTATTATTATTATTATTATTATTATTATTATTATTATTATTATTATTATTATTATTTGATTTGCATACACAAATATATAAGGACACAGAGGAAAGGCGGACAACGGCCACCTAGACGATCGCAACGGCTGCTTACTCTTTCGGGTGGTGGAAAGAGATAGAGGAAAGAGACGTATTAGTAGAGAAATAGGACAGAAGATAGGAAAGGAAAAACAAAAATTACGAAGTCTTCGGCAGAAATAAGCAAAAACACGAAAAAAAACTATATAAATGGGTGGCCGGATCCGTTTGCTTCATTGAAGTCCGCAGAGCTCGGATGTCGGTTTTTCTTAACGCACTCATATTTAAATGACCAATGTCTGTTCGCGCCGCTCCCGGGTAGATAAAACGGTCAATCACCTGTGGCTCATACCCGTACACTGCGGCCCGCGATAAACGGGTATGTGGCAAATGTGTCTGGAGCAAAGGATTTGACGACGAACGCGACAGGATTTTAACGTTATTCATGTAATGACCAGACAGTCACACTCGTGCAATCTTCTTACCCTCCCATGCCAATTTTGGTCTACACCAAGTTAAGGAGGCCCGCACGAGAGCACCCAGACGTAGGCGGCTACATAGATAAATACGTAGATAGAAACGCTTAAAATGCCTTGGGTTCACTAAGAAATGCTTCCCATTTAATAAAATACATTGGCGCTGAACTCCACTGATGAGATTGACGGAGACAATATGACACTGTCTCATTGCAGAGCTTAGAATGACTGCTCACCTGTTTATTTGCAAACACGAGTTGACTGGACGAATGTGGGCTTTGGTCTTGGTCAGGATTTGAACGGCAGAGCAGGAAGAGTGAAGTCGTGTTCCTTGACTTTGGGTAATGCCAGCGAGTAGTGCCAGTCGTTTGGGAGCAAGCCAGTAAATGATGGATACGCGCGCAGCCTTTCTTTTTCGCTAGTCCTCAGAGTCACTCTCTACAAGACCGCCATCTCTGACATTACTTCTATATCGACGCACTTGAAGTTGCGATTACTTTTCATTGTTTTGAGGCAAATGACCCGATGGGTCTTTTGTTCTGGCCTCTTGTCGGGACGTGGATATCGCGATGACGCGGCCCATGCATGTGCCGTTTCCATTTAAGCCCACCCCAAGCCACTGACCTAAGAGAAAAGATTCGGTGCACTTCAGCGCTTCCTTCACATACGTACTTGCAGCGCGCGATAGGAGCACACTCGCAGAACCTAACGTTTTTTGGTCAATACCATTTTGCTTTTAGTGCGCACAACCTTGTACACAGCAGTATATGTCACCACTTTGTGCCTCTGAAAGGCGTGTGAAGACACCTCCAATCACTGAAGTCTTCTCCGTGTAAGAAACCCCGCAATCACGATAAATGGAACAAAGCTGTCCGATTGTCACTTACTGAAATATACAGTTCCTTCAATTTTCGAAGACATTTTAAAGGAATTAAAAAAAAAGCACTTACCATATAGCAACCAATTAGTGTTCTGCAATGTAGAAATACAGGCGGTTATCCAAGATAGATTTACCAGCGCAAAAAAAGACGGAACATTTAGGAAGGACACACAACACAGCGCTATGTGTTTGTCCTTCCTAAATGTTCCGTCTTTTTTTGCGCTGGTAAATCTATCTTAATCATGAACCAACTCGCCCAAGCAGCAGTTTTAGCGGTTATCCAAATTGCACATTTAAGCTGCTAGGTGTGCCTACATACGTTCACAACATACCTAGAAAGAGTGACCAAAGTGCTAAAAGCTCACTGTCTAAGTCGTCCTTTTCGTAAAGTTACAGTTTACGCAAGATGTATGCGTGCTGTCGCAGGAAGCTTCTGGCAGGTTGGATGTACGTGTTGTGCACCTCATTCTGTTTTCCTGCATTATTAATAAGTGTGCAACGTTATTACTTTCTTAGTAATAGAATGACCGGTTTTGGTGTCAACCTGTCGAGAAAGTTCAGCATATTTCTGAAATTTTTAGGAAGTTATTCTCGTTATATCTTTTCTCGCCTACTGCTATCAAACTAACATGACACTTTTTTATGTAAACAGCAATCAAGTACTGTCCTTTCGTAATTGACACACGGCTAGAAGCATATTTACATATAAGCCTTCGGCGCATACTGATAAGATACAACACGCGTTCATTAATTATTTTCAATGAATCCGTCTTGCTGACCACTACCCCCACCTAACAAGCGCTGTCTAGGCCCTTGTACCTTCCGTGCCTCAATGTCCCTTTTAACAAAGAGAAGGCCAGGAAACACTACGAGTAGCCTTCACGCTTTGTAAGTTAATCCCTTCCACGTGCAGGTGTGCTTGCTTCAGAGCATCACACGTACAAACAGCACATGTAACCTAAACGCGTCAGCATAGCCGTCTTGTGAGCTGTGAACCGTCTGTGAACTTCGAGCTGCACGTGAACTCCAAACGCCTCTTGTCATCAAAAAGCTTCCAGCTGCTGCTTCCCCGCCAGCTCATCAATGCAAATTGCGTGCATTGATGCCTGCGTGAACTGCATGCTGCGGTTCCCATGTCTATGTCTGCCGAAAGAGTCATTGAGTGCGAAAAGACGGGAAATGCAAGCAAAAAACCTCCATCTCTTAGAGCGATGTGTAGACTTCTGCCTTATCTAGGCTCAACGGTTGCAATGACCAAAGGCGATTTCAAGCACGAAACGTTTTTAGCCCCCGTGGTCGGAGATCTTCAAGTGACCTTGACCTAAAAGCCAGTCGTCATCCGGGCAGTCATACGAGAACATCAGGGAAGCCAGTCAAAAGTGAAGAAAATAAGGTCTCAAGCTCTCAACTATTCGTACAGGACCGCATTATATTTGCTTGTTAATGCCCAAAACACTTTCCCCCTGTCACATGAGGCGCATACCCGCATACCACCACCCATGGCGGCGGGTGTGCGTCACCACCCATACAGTTACAGATATATTTATTGGAAAACGCCGTGAGAGACGATGCCCTAGGGTAGCGTCGCGGGCCACTATACCACGTGGGGATGGGTAGGCCGGGACTGACCACCGCCTCCTGCTCTCTAGACAGCCCAAAGTTGTTGCTGTCCGTGGTGATATGCAGGACGGCCCGAGTTTGGCGAAACTCGGCATCTTTCCGAGTTTAGGCGACACCGCCTTTTGAGCGAGCTAACAGTAATAAAAGGTAAAATCTATCCCTCTGCGCGCGCTGCGTTCTATTGGTTACGATATAACATAGATTTAATCAATGTAGATAAGGTATTAGGCCAACATGAAACAAGGAAGCTTTTTTTTTTTTTTTTTTTTTTTTTCTTCGAGCCTGGTGGCAGACATGTCACCGCCCTGTTTTAAAGGGGACGCTCATAGCATCCATCCATCCATTCACGATGGAACGCACCGTGATGTCAAGGGCGTTCGACAAAGTTGGGTGGTGTCTTCAAATCAGAGGGATCTTCTTTGATTTGTTTGTCGTTCCACTGAGTGCAGAAGTGCACCCATGCAAGAAAAGTGCCAGGAACTTTTACTAACAATACTTTTTTTAGAGGTATGGGCTGTTTATTTCATTTTTAGGTGTTTCATTTCTGCACTAAGTACCCTTTCGAATAACCAGCACCGTGGTCTCTGAGATTAGTTCCGGCCAATCGCCTTACAACACCTCTGCCGGAGCTCATCGCCGAGGCCATGTGTATAATCTTCATGGTCGGCCTGTACATTCTAGCCCATTGCTCGGCCGCAGCGCGCCCTCTTCGTCCTCTGCTTCATCGTGTGCTCGCTCCCCAAGCACGTGCGCCCGGCTGATTAGCTGGGCTGGGCGGTATACCTAGCTAATCAGGCCAGGACATGCTATGACCAAGCTAATTAAGCCATGTCATGCTAAGACCGAGCTAATTAAGCCACGTCTTAATAAGACCATGCTAATGAAGCCGTATAAAGCTAAGATAGAGCTAGTTAAGACCATGTTCATTAACACGACGCTAATTGGGAGCGTGCTAATTAAAACCAAATTAATTAGGACCTCGCTAACTAAGATCATGTTATTTAGTGTTGTGTTAATTATGACACGCTAATTATCTCTGTGCTAATTAAGACCTTGCTGTTAATCACATGATAGTCATTGTCGTGTTATTTGAAACATTGCGAATTAAGGCAAAGCTTTCAATATCATGTTAATTAAGATCTAGCTAACTATTGCCATAAAATTGAGACCGAAGTGACGAGGTCTTCGCTCTGAAACAGACCGAGCAGTCTGCGTAGACGAGCCGTGTAAAAATCTGGAATAAGGTGATCACAAGCTCCTCTGATGGCTCAAGCCTTGCATAAGCTGTGCAAGCTGACCAAATCATTTCATATGCAAAGGAGCTGCTGCTTAGCGTCCCCCGCATGAAACGCTTGACAGTCACACCGGCACTACGATAGTCACGAGTTGAACTGGGGCCTTCTAAGAATCAACAAGTTTGTAACCGAGTTCGCGCGTCATTCAGTTTGATTGACAGACGCCCGCGGCGAAGGTCGGGTCCGCCCACCGCGTTTGCTCTTTCCGAGGAGCAGTGCTCACGTCGCAACGCTAGCGAGCGGCACGATTGATCTATGAGCTGAATCGCACAGACTATGCACACACGCACGAAGAACTAAAGGTTGTATCATGACGTGGCTACGATGTCTCGCATTCAATTTCACCGCGCTCGCGACGTACCACTCACAGCAATGGAGCAAGCGCCCCTGGTGGCATTTTGCGGCGAGAAATATTACTATTTACTTGTTTGTAGTGACATTGTTTCTGCCCATTCATTACTGCAGAATAATCTTCAGACGTGCAATGTAAGCAGCAGTAACCTGTCCATTTATTTATCTGTAATATTCCAGAGAAGCGGAACGAGCTGCACCATAGTGCTGCGTGTGCGCCCTTGTTGCCTTCGAGAGCGGAAATTTCCATGCTGCAGGGGAAACGAAAGAACTTTCCGAAAGAGGACAAATGCCCACGAACACGCCCGTGGGAGGCACGATCATCGGTTGGCAAAAAGATAGCGCGACACTCACGCTGACGTCGCTGCACTGCTTAAATGTTGACTGAGTGGCGGCGCTGACGCGTTCGCACGCGGTGTTCCTTTCAAAACCGCCGCAAATGCCACACATGCGTTTGTGACGCCATGCTCGTTCTTGTAGCCGCTTTTAATCAACGCCGTTATCGAACCCCCCTCTCCCCCCACTGTCTTCCTGTCATGACCGCCGTAGTTCGAGCTCGGAGCAAACTCGTGTTCCCGAGAAGCTCGGGCCATCCTGCATAGCACCCCTGGTTTCTCGGTGATGCGCTTGGTTCTCTGCAACAAGGGACAACGCCAGAGCATTTGATCCAAGTCACGTGCTAGCCCGCAACCTGGGCAAAGTTAGCTAAAAGCGTGTGTTAATATAATAATATCTGGGGTTTAACGTTCCAAAACCACGATGAGAGACGCCGTAGTGGAGGGCTCTGGAAATTTTGACCACCTGGGGTTCTTTAACGTGCATTTAAATCTAACTACAAAGCCTCAAACATTTTCACCTCCATCGAAAATGCAGCCGCCGCGGCCGGGATTCGATCCTGCGACCTTCGGGTCAGCAGTCGAGCGCCATAATCACTAGACCACCGTGGCGGGGCGCTCAAAGCGTGTGAAGTGAAGGAATTAAGGAGGGCCACACTGGGATGAGATTTGGTCTGGAGAATTCGTAATATGGACGACTGTGGTCTGGACAGCTTTCTGTGTGGGTGAGATCCTTCGGGTCAGCAGTCGAGCGCCATAATCACTTGACCACCGTGGCGGGGCGCTAAAAGCGTGTGAAGTGAAGGAATTAAGGAGGGCCACACTGGGATAAGATTTGGTCTGGAGAATTCGTAATATGGACGACTGTGGACTGGACAGCTTTCTGTGTGGGGGAGATTAAGTTCTCGTGCCTAAGTAGCAGCGTTTAGTTATTTCAAGGAAAGTAAATTCAGTGTCCCGGAACGATTCCTCCCACCCTCCCAAGAAACTGAGGGAGTACACCGCCTCCCGCGCATAGGGTCGATACGCTCGCCTGAGAGTGAACGGTGTGATCGAGGTCGGTAAAGGAGTCTAATTGGGGTCGAGGTGTGCCGAGGACCATGTTATCATGTGTAAGGTGAGTGTCCCGTTTTTGAGAATTTGTGTGCTTCGTCGGAGACGGAACCCGAAGCGAAGGCCCTGACTACCGATGTGGAGTCTGCAAAGATTTGCGTTCTGTTGTTGTCCAGGAGTGGTAGAGTAATGGCCGCCTGCTCTGCTCTGCGGAATCCTTCATGAAGAGCAAAACTAAACAATCAAAATATGATAAGGCCATATAATATTAGGTTCTGGGGTTTATCGCGCCAAAACCACGATATGGTTATGAGGCACGCCGTAGTAGGGGGATCGATTACTTCACACTGTGGTTCTTCAACGTGCACCTGGATCGGAGCACACAGATGTGCCTTCCGTTTCGCGCCATTTAAAAGAGACCGCCGTTGCCGGGATTCGAACCCGCACCCTGAAGCTTAGAAGCGTGACTCATTTCGTGCTAAGCTACCACGGTAGGCAGTTTTGGAAGACACTTTGCGTCGGTTAAACAAAAATGATGCGTACCGTTTGTTACAGTTGACGATTTCAAGGTGGAAGACAAACGCTGAAAAACGTTCTGCAACGACCCTAAGGCAGCAACCACGTGGTACAGATTTTAAGTAAATGCATTACATCAACAGTTGCCTAACGTCAGTTGCGGTGGTGCTTAGAGCACTGCACGACCCGTGATTCTCGGCCCGGGCCCTGCCCGGGCCCGGCACTCGTTCAAGTTTCAAGGCCGAACCCGGCCCGGTGACTCAAAGCGAGACCCGGGCCCGGCCCCGTCCGGCCCGACCGCAGATCGGGCCCGACAGGGGCCCGAGCCAATAATCCAGGTGGTGATGCCCGAACATGGAATTGACAGCAAGCAGTTTTAAATAGCAGCAATCCACGTTTTGTAGGCGCATGCTTCGCTAACAAGTATGCTTTAGACTACGGTAATTCTTTGTACAAAAGGGCCTCATGGTGGAGCGGGCATACTGGGTACAATGAAAGTTTTTTCGGCAGCGATATACTGTACCTATCTTTTCTCTAAAGACCATGGGAATCATTAAGAGCATTTGGTAGCAGATGTTGTAGCAAAAAAAAGTGATTTGAAGCTTGAGCTCAGTTTCAAGAGGGAGCGCAATAAGAACAGGCGCTCTCTTCCCTTTGTTCTTATTGCGCTCCGTATTCAAATTTAAAGCATGCTCTATCAACAAACCGAATCGTTCACCCTTCTGGATATGCAACACCTGTCTTCAGCATAGCAGCACCTTTGCCACAGCAACAAAAATATAAAAAAAATCAGAATTTATTACCTTTGTTCTAAACGCTCTAACCTAGATGGAAACTATAACGAACCCCGTCCACCGCATGTACGTTTCTATATACGTATAAACAGCTGAAAGGAAGAAAAAAAAAACAATTCTTCATAGCATTCTTTTCATATATCGCACCACGGCTAGTATATACAGTCTATAAGTTGTTTGTGGCATAGTTTACAGTTTAGTTCTTCACATGTTATTGTGCGAAGTCAAATTATCAAGAGATTCCAGCTGTAAGCACGCCTGGCGCTGTTGCATCAGTTATCCTGCAGCGCTAAAGCTTTTTGCACTGCTTGCGCTAGCCGCAGGGGCGCACGAAATCTTCCTTGCGAATTGCGAAGACGTCGGCAGTCGTTTTTCTTAGACTTCCAGCAATGGAGCAAATTTCGGACGTCTTTACGGACCTCTAAAGAATCAAAATAGCTGTACAACTCGTCCCTTCATTTCTCTTGTTCCCGAACGTCGTACCACTCTTCAATATAATCTGTAAAAACTTCTCTTTGAGGGCTTCTCCTTGCAGGTTTCAGCAGTGTGTGTTATGCACGGCTGGTAACACGCTCGTTTTTTTTTTTTTTTTTTTGATATTATAATGGCGTATGCCTTCCTAGCAATGTTGTACCGGCAGAAGGTGGCTATTGGACTTCGCGGGAGGGATTGGCAGGAGGGGGAAGAAGCGATTTCGATCTGTTTTCAGCGTTCATTCCAATTTGGTAATAAAAGCGTCAATAAGCTTCTCGACGTTTGCTCATTGGATGCATATGCTTCGAGTTAAGGGGAACCACCCGGCACGGAAGTTGTAACTGTCTTTTTTCAAGCCAAATATTTCTTCAAGTGAATATAATTTGCCCCACACCTTGTTTAATGGAGCTATGCTATCTCTGCACATTTAAACGCTCTTGCGGTAGTATCATGTAGCTCTCGCACCATATATAGCGGAACAAGACGAAAGCTCTGACGTTAACAATGTGGGCACACAAAGCAGGGTGTGCATGTTCCTGTCGCGTCACATGACCACAGGGAGCCGTGACGGAGCCACAGAAAAAGAATGTGTCCTTATAGCGATTCTATATGTAAGGAGACTCCGCGCAGACCATTCGTTTTAGGGGATTGCTGGAACTTTCAAGAACGTTTCCCCGCTTTGGAGCTTTCTGATCGCTCTTCCGATGATGAGTTATAGATATAAATTTATTATATTAATTGTTACTGCGATTACAGAATAACACTCGGGATATAAAATAATAGCGAATGCAATTAATAAAGCACAGAATAGCGAGGTGTTAACTATATAAGCTCCCGGTCTATTTAATTTTAGCTCGCCCGTTTCAGATAGATGAAGTAGCCCCATGTGCAAGAAGCAAAAGAACTTCAGTACTTGTCCCTCATAAAACTTCTCCAAATAGTTTGCCGCACATTAAAAAAAAGCGTTTTTTCGAGATAAAATATGTGGAACATACACGTATGAACAACGTATGTGGAACAGTCTTAAGAACTGAGCAATATCCAAGCCCAGCTCAACCGGGAGCCCGCCACCTCAAACCCGGGCCCGATCGTAAACCCGGAGCTTCAGGTCCGAGTCCGGGCCGGGCCCACCGTGCAAACTGCTTTAGCCGGCCCGGCCCACAGGCCGGGCTGGGCCCAACCAACCAACCAACCAGCCGACCGACCGACCGACCGACCGGCCGCCCGACCAATTAGATTGTCAGCTGAATTGATAATGTGCGTTACACGATTTCTTCAAGACCCATCTTTGGTTAGGTGAATGTCGGAGCTCTGAAAAGAGTCAACGTTAAATATAGTTCAGTTATTAACATTGTGAGATCTTGCTTCTTTTAGCGTGGTCACCAAGGCGAGTGCGACGTGTGCATAGTTTCCTGCTGTCGCTACTAATGGCACTGCGATCGAACAGCCAGCATGAGAGATACAGATTTGTCTCGTTCTCGCGCTTGTATATTCAGATGTTGAAACTGCTTTATTCATCCTGCTACAGCGGCCTTTATTGGCTGAAATATCAAATGATACTACAAACGGTAGTAATATACACAGAGCAGATTGGTAATCAATAGCAACTACGGCATTTGAGAAGCGACATTTTGTGGAGAACGGTACGTTTGCACAATAAGCATTTCAAGCCAGATGGACGCAGTCAGGGAAATTCATACAGTTACCATGCTGGCTGTCATGGACATACTGCCGTAGTTACCTCCTCGTGAATCGTGTAGTTATCTTACCAAGCCTAGGAACGCCACTTTCTGCATGAATCTCTAGGCTGCAGTACAATGTCTGTCAAAAGAAACATGAGATGAGCACTGCGCACAGAACAGGGCTTTAGAACGCAAATAAACGCGGTGTATAGGACGGTATATGTGGGGTATGTGTTTGACTGCAACGCGCTGGAAGCAGAAATGCGAGGCAAAGAGGAAAGGAAAAAGGCGGCGTGACTTCTGGGTCAACTATATCCTACACGCATGGTCGCGCCCACTTTCTACGGCCGCATTTGCTCTTGCAGAACTTGTTGCTGGCCGAGTTGGTACATCTCGATAGCAGGTAAAAGGGCTCAAACACACCTATTTAGAGAACGAAAAAAAAAGACAAGGATTAAGAAAAAGGGGGGAGCGAGAAGAAGCGGTTTGCTCGTCTTCAAAATGCGTAGTTTCGTGAACAGACGCGGCGCCGCCGTACGCGCATTCCTATCTCGGCGAAAAGTGGCGGCGCGCGTGGTACGTACCGCGGGAGCTGCCCACGCACAAGGAAAGAGATAAACGTACAAATAAAGAGGGTGCCACGCGAGGTTACTGAGATGCGTAGATGTCACGCAATCGGCAGACTAGGCGATTTCGAGATCGCGTACGCCTCCGCCACGCTGTTTATATTATGTCATCTCTAGGTGTCATCGCCCATCTCGCCGACATCTAATAGGCACCATGTGTCGGATTTAACGCAAGTACGCTCGCGAGAAACACACTTTATTGTTGTTCCCATTTCTAAGGAGCGCCGCTCATCGGTTTTATTTCATATTTTCGTAATAGCTCTAAAGGGCCTCGAAGGGGGTTTACATAGGAGAACCACAAAGATTTTTTTTTTGCGTCAACAACACTAACAAAGGTTTTTTTTTGTGCTTTGTGGTTTCCCCCTATAACCGTTGAGCAATTGGCGCGCATATGGACGCGCTTGTGCTGCGAATGCGACCGAATGTACTGTACGAGGCAAAGTTCTGTTCACTTTGTTATTAATAACCAAATACAACAGAATGCATCACGTTTATGCAGTTGGGACCACACAACTCCAGGTGAGTTGCGGGGCATCCCTATACCAGATAGTATTATTAAAATCAGTTTAACAAACCAGGTAGATGGGCACACACGTGGAAGAAAAATCTTATACTATAAGTAAAAAAGAAGGAAACTAAATGAACTGTGCATTTTTTAACTTCAGAAGTGTACAGGATATACTGGCGCGATGAATTACTGAAATACTGAACGGATGAAGAAGAACTTATATCTTAGGAAATGTGTTCCAAAGATTAGGGGCAGGATTTGTGAATAGATTTGTGAAAGAAAATGTTCCCGAATTCGTTCGTGCACGACAAAGAGTGGGCGAAGAAAATAGTGAGGACCACGTTGAGTATTGTGTTACGTACGTATTGATGAAATGCCACTGACTGACTCTGCGTAATATTTCCCGGAATTTATTTTATCCCCATTTGTCGGATCGTTTCGCAGTCGGCGACGTGAACAACTGCACCAACTGGCTTCTTTTACTGAATATATCAAGCGCAATGCCTACTCAGGCTGCCTTCACCCACATTCTGCAACGGGATCTGATTCGCGATGTTTTTCTTTCATTGACGCGGGAGCACGTGCGAAGTATATGGTTTGTTCGAGCCCGCTATACCAAAATCACGAAATTAATGCACGACTACCAAATAGCCAGGACAGCGGGAATTAAAAGGAAACCGTGAAATACATATTCGCAAATAAGATCGCAAATGTACAACGTGTCTGTGGACAGAGTCATGAATGTACAGGGTCGTTACCTATAATACTGCGCAGAGGCGTAGGTTTCCCTTTCGAAGAAGAGAGAAGTGATTCAGGCGGCTATGTGATGGGCTAGCGAGATCACGTGGTGGCATATATCCGCAGTTAGATTTGAAGTACTCGCGCTTACAAATTTCGAGCACAATGATCATCATTATTTAGCATCGTCATCATCGTTATCATGTCGAGTATTGTCGTCATCCTCATCAATATGATTTCGTTTAATTTATTCCTTTATTCACATGACTGCATAACACCTACTACTACCACTACTACTACTACTACTACTACTACTACTACTACTACTACTACTACTACTACTACTACTACTACTACTACTATTACTACTACTACTACTACTACTACTACTACTACTACTACTACTACTACTACTAACTACTACTAACTACTACTACGACGACGACGGCGGCGGCGGCACAGGGTAGACTAAGAGAGGATCGCTGTAACAGTTGTCATGGATGGCGCTTCGGGCATTGCCTCAAAGCGACCATTAAGTCTGGTTACACTGGTCCACAAGCAACTTCTGCAATTCCTTCGCTAGCCGTAATATTTTTTGAGAAGCGTGGTTGGGAGGACCACATTCTTTGTTTCTCACTAATTAGCTTCTTGCTAGCGGAGATACACCACTAGCACCATTATTTTCTTCGCAGATATCCCGCTAGGCCAGAACCGATAGTATTTCGAAGCACTTGCACTTCCTTACAACAATGTAATCGTCATTCGTCAAAATACGTCAACGAAGAGAGCCTGACAAGGACACAAGTAAACAGCAGAGAGATAGCAAGCTGCGTTCGTGATAACGGACATGACCTCGAGTGTTGCTGGCATAGTGCTAAGCGATAATTCAATGCAAATGAACAATGGCCGCCTATGTCTTTGTGTGCTCTCTTTCCTGCTGTCCTGTTTTATAAGAGAGGGGAAAGAAAGTTTCGCCCTCAATAAAAAAAAAAAAACACTTGGAGGACGCTTGAGCTACGCCTTCAAGACTTGAACGCGATAGCGTAATCGGACCACGTGCGCGTGGCTTTCAACGGCGCCGCGAGGAAAGGAACCTTTTTGCGCGTAACACTGGCCGTTTCAAACGATCCTAGAATGCCTACTGCAAGCACAGTTGCGAAGTGCCCACTACGCCATAATTCTTTCCTTTGCGAATTGGCGAAATACCCACTGCGCGTTCCTAAGGCACCACGCTCACCTCCTGCGCAGCCACATTTTGTAATGGGTGGGCAGCTTGAAACAACCCAGTCGTTGCACATTTAACATGTTTTGACTCCTGGTGTGATTCTACCATTCTGACACGCAATATTACGTGCTTTAAAGAGACTCCTCCTACTACATGACATTGTTATAGCGTTCTTTTTTGTTTTTGTTTTTACAGAGCATTTTCAAACACTGGCGTGGCTGCGTGGTAGAACACTGCTTGCCACGCGGAATTGTCTTAGTTCGATTCTCACTCGGACCGACCATTTATTATTATTTTTTTTAAATCTATCCGAAATTTTTGTTCACGAACCATGCTCATTTTTCGCTCACAACCAACGACGCCGCCGCCGACACTTGAATTTTTGCGAAACCAGCTAACGATATCACGTTAAAAAGTTCGTCTTTAATAGCGACACACGACAGCGCTATCGGGCCCAGTCCACATTGTTCGTGAGAGGTAGGCGCCAACTAAACGTTACGCGCACAAACGCAGTTTCCGCGCTCAAGGAGAGAGAGAGAGAGAGACAGAGAGAGAAAGGCGAAAAGGTTAACCAAACTTTGCCTCGGCTGGCTACCTTACACGGGGGCTGGGTAAAGGGGGAATAATAGAGAAGAAAGAGGAAGGGTAAGAAAGAGAAGAATGAACACTTAGTTGGAACACACACGGAGGCTGCCCAGATCAGTAATGAGGGTAGCCTTAGGGCACAAAGCGCTGGAGAGCGCGCTCGCTCACTATGTGACCCTTCATACAGTTCGAACCAAAGAACAGTCGTAGAGTTTGGGGAGCGTGCTTGTATAATCGCCTGCTTGTCTAACACAATCCACTAAAAAAAGAAGATGGCTTTCACCTTGAGTCGCCTTAGGCGTAAGGGACTGTATGAATTTTTCTGCGACAAGGACTGTAACGCTATCGCGTGAATATATCGTTCGGTACTATGGAATACGTCGACGCGCGGAGGGCTTACGTAGTCGCGAATGTCAGGGAATGCTTGCTGGGTGTGGACTCTTGTAGCCGATCGCGAGCCACGCACCACTCGAAGTCACTGGCACGAGACGCCTGCTAGTTGTCTGTGTACACAAAACGAGACGACGCTGTAAAAAAAAAGGAATCATGGGGATAAGGCATTATGCTAAGCATGTCAGTGCTATAGTACAACGGCAAGGCATGGGTCTTGTCAAGGTGCGAATCTCTTTTTTTTCTGTATTATACAAGTGCACTAGAAGAGAAACTTAGGCTAGTTGGTGATTCATCATTGTGAAGGAAAAAACAGCGCTAAAAATGGACGAGGACTAAGGAAGAAAACACGACACAAACACTTTCCTGTGTCGTGTTTTCTTCCTTAGTCCTCGTCCATTTTTAGCGCTGTTTTTTCCTTCACAATTATACCAGTGATATTCTTCGGCAACATATATCACGCGGCTTCAGTAATATCGGAGCGCCGAGCTAGGATTGCAGCTGACACTGCAAATACAAAAGCATCAAGTCAATGCAGAGGTGAGACAAGTGAGAGAAGGCCAATGTACAACGACTTGCCGTTGTCACCATTCATTCGATCATGTCGTCTTTACCGCCATCATCGTTGTCCTCACAGACAGGGTAGTGAAACGCCGAAATGGATCTTGAACCACTTTTCCAAGTAATCACCAAATGACATCAGTATCGGAGTTTATTCTAACACGAATCGACTGCACGAAAATTTATCGAATCTGCTCAAAACGAGCGGAGATGCAGGGATTTGTCCCATGTTTTCAACGCTTTCTCTCTTCCCTCGTCCCGACGAGCGCGCTGGAAGCTACACAGGGAGGGATGGCACAGGCGAAAGAAGCTACGTCAGCGCGTGTCATGACCTTGAGCGCGCGCTATGAAACGCGATCGCTCTCGCGCGTTGTGATTCCTGTGGGCGAGTGTGGCTGACTGTGTGATGTTAGCATAGTATGGAGCGCGGCACCGGCACGTGGCGACGCCCCGTGGTAAGAAGCGCATGTGATGCAAACGGTGCTCTTGGTTTATGTCATCTTTCGGACAATGGCAGCAATATGCTCTATGACGACATACAGCTGGCGCCCCGCCCACCAAAGGAAGCGACGACGGGCCTCTGTACGAAGGCAGCACACTTAAGAAAGTTTAAACTTTGCGCTCCGTTTATAAATACTCTTTGCCACTCACGACTGCAAAATTTGGCTGAGCTATTCAGAGCAGCGCCTGCTTTCCGCAGGATGTGGTTTCTCCATGCTAGAGGGTGGTCCATGACTTTCTTTAAGCCGTTTATCAAACCTTACAAAACATATGCTTATATGGTGTATGCTATGTGACAAAATTATCTGGACAGGCATGACAAGTATTACATCCCGCGCACACAGCGATAAATCGTAACGCGATAATGTAAAAACGCCCATGTAACAGAAAATGTGGTGTCTGCGGCGTTGATCCTGAGCGATAAAGTACGATAGATGCAAAGAATAAGAGTCAGGTTATGTGCTGATATCGAACCCAGACATTGTGCGAGCAGTCAAGCGTTCTACCCCTGATGCCTACGAGTACTTGAAACAGTTTTGGGAAAAGACGCTGTACAGGCGTCATAACAGCCGAGGGGTAACGTTAACAGAAGCAATATTGAGTGGCATAAGCGTAGAATCACACTCGCCATCACACTATGTAAATTGCATATAGCAGTGATTTCACTGCTCAACAATGCCAAAAAGCTCAACAACCATTCACCATCGTTATCACCAGCCACAGAAAAAATCGACGAATTCTGCAGCTCCGTAAGTACACATATTGCCTTTAAGACGCGCAGTGGGTACTTCGCTGCTACGCAAACAGGGTGGGTACATCGCTACTTCGCAAATAACGCTGAATTGGGCACTTCGCAAATGTACTTGCAGTGGACTTCAGAGGAGGGTTCCTCACGGCATGGTTGAGGTATGCACCCAAGACAGAAGCATGTCAAGCGAATGAGAAAGCGATGCGAACGGGGCGCGAACCGCTCTCGCGTTCCGCTCTCAAATGCGACGCTTAAGCGTCCTTTGGATTTTTGAGGGGCTTCTGCAATTTACATACCTACAACGGCACGCACCCACTGGACCAAGTTGACGTCACAGACCTTCACTCAACAGTGCCAGATACTCGGACACCATTCATACTGAGCACGGTGTAAGATATATACTCTTCAGGTGAGGACACTCGCGAGACGCGATCGACCAGATAAAGTAACAACGCCGAGAGCCCGTCGGGCCGCTGACGGCAGCGGATACCTACCGGCGGGAAGATGCAACTTCAACACAAAAACGCGTTCCCGTAGCAACTGGCGCTTCGCGGGAAATCTGAATTTCCTAGTCAGCGAACGCGGCTACGGCACGCCAGCAACTCAAGTTAGAAACGCATACCGCGTTTTTCACGAGCGAAAAACAAGACATGCAGCGGACGCCGGCGTTGCCGCCGACTGCGTCGGTTGCTATAGCAACGGCGCCGTTGTTACTTTATCTGGTCGAACGCGCTCTGCATGCAAGCCGAGGAGTGTCCACACCTAATACTGAGCCACGTAGGCGTGAGACCATTCTTTATACACTTGAAGACATTTGCAAAAGTGATGGACTCTAGCACGTGTCGTGAACTACTGCAGCGAACTTAGAGAATTTCGGTCGTCTGATCACAGTGACACGGGAAGACACTGTACTGGACCTAGCGTTCCGCAAGAAGCAATGATCGATGCCATATCTCTTAGCGGCCCGCTCAGCTGCCTTGGAGATCAGCTCCATACACGGTCAATATCTGCGCATACGGGGACGATATGTCTAATGAGAACTTCTTGGTGGTCGGTGTTCCTTTTTAAATGGTAAGAATTTCTTTGTGAACGAAATGCATTTTGACCATTTATAAAATTGGCATAGGAAGACATGGGTGTATGGCGAACACGATGCATAGGTCAGGGCATGAATAACATTACTTGCCTGACGCAAGCGTCATAAGTCATTTCCGCCGGACACCTGCATAAGACGGCCCGTGGTATACGGGTATTTGCCACGGGTGATTCACAATCTCCATCAACCCAGGGACAATGAGAAAAGACTTTCGTTAAGGAAGTCATGTTGCAGAAAATTCGGTGTCGAAAACGATGGCTCGAGTCGAAATCAAACCAAAACATTAGACATGACATTCATGATCCTGCTGCAGAGCCCCGCCACAGCTTCAAACTGCTTATGACAAAGACCATATGCAAGTGTCATGTCGGGGCAACGCCATTGTTGTTGTAGTGTTTCCTGTCTGCATTTATAGCAATCTAATGAACATTGACGCCGCAAGATATGGTCAAGCGTTGCTCGAATGCGCCGACAAGTGCTTACAATATGCCCATCGTCGAACCGTAGCGTGCTCTCCGTTGCCATAAAACAGACCGCTTTGACGTGAGTGGTGATCTTACGTCGGACCATGAGCTAACCTGTACACACCAATGTAGTCGGCCTGCCTGCCAAGCCAACGATATGCGCACAACTACTAATCTTACCCAAAGACGTCGGTCCACCTCGTAATGCTTCACTAAAAAAAAACCGATGTAGGCTGCTGTTCCCCAAATAATTCGCATGAAATTGATTCCCACAATGTGCGTGATCTGCGGAATGTCTCCTCGAAGTCTTCTGTCAGCGCTGCATTTTCAAGCATTTACCATCATAGTTTAGAGCTCTGAAACGCGGCGGGACTCTGTCACGAGTCAATTCGGTACTCGAACCAATGCGACGACTGGTGACGAGGCAGCGGCTGTTGTGTAAGCGGTTGCACATCGATACCTAGTGCGTGCGACCTCGATTTTTCTCAACGCCTAATGGAATTTTTGTTACTGTTTTCGATCCCGCTTCCCACATTTTCGATGTTTCCTCAACGCGGATTTCAATCTCCCTCGTTTTCGCGACACTCTCAGATTGTAGTCCTGCCTTGCACGATACACTGTGGCAGTGCGTAGACGTTTTCTAGGCGTGAGCGATTGTCGGCGTACCATGTGCATAGGCGGCCGCGTGAGCCAGAAATACCGCAGTGCAGCCGAGCTACGCTCTGCTCTCAGAAACCAAACAATGTGGTTGCAGAAACAATTCGCCCGATGACTATAAAGTTTTTTAACCCTTTCTGGGCCAACGTGCATAGGCTCCCCTCAGTGCATTTGTTTCACTCTTTCACGCGCCAACGTAGTGGACATGTTAAATGCTGCGTGTGGAGCGAGCTTTCTAAACGGCTTCGAGGTGACTTCCTTGAAAGATAATCGATACAATTGAAACGTGCGCTTGGGATGCGGCCCATACTTTACATACCCAAAGCTATGGAAAATCAGTTCCGCGGCATCCCATCAGTTTCCACCACTGCATCCACCCATTTCGTAGCACAAACATGCACCTGGTGGGCTACCAGGTACACCTTTGTGCTAACAAATGGGCGGATGCTAATTTTTCATTTCACCCAGACCCATTGTAATTCAAGCAGAAATATAAAGCTCGCGTAAATGCATTCCTTTTTACTGTGTGTTGCTACTACACTGCCACGCAATTTTATGCCTACCGAAGTAGTTTTGAAGTCGAAAGCTGAGCTGTTTTCAAAAAAATTCATCGACGACTACGATACTGCCTAATGCGAATTCTGAGCGCAGCTTCGTGTTGGGACAACGCCAACAGTGTTTGAAGTTTTGGCTATCCGCAGTTGGAGCAGTGCAACATTCGTTACATATTGCCACACAAATTGCCAGCGCTTGAGCGCTACGCACACCACTCTGGCATCGCAGGCGTCTCGAACCAAGCAAAATGCCGACAACCCCATTACGACAAGCGAAGACAGCCGCAGTGCACGTGCCAGCCCTGCATGCGCACGAGCTCCGATCGAGGGGCCAGCGCGCGTGACGGAGGAAGAAAGCGAGGCTATAGGCCAGTGGCTCGTGATATCGACAGACTCCGTGTTCGCTCACTTTCGTGCTCGTTCGCTCTATTGGTTACGCCGCCGACGCCAACGGCAATGGCGCTGAACGCAAGAAAGGACGCTTAAGAGCTGCCCTCTAAATGAAATATGTGCATAATAACTATTAGTTCTGAATGTGTTCTGGTGTGTACTTGAAGCGTGTCTTGAAAATTTCAGCTTATGCATCTGGTTCGTTTCGTCGTAACTGCGACTTAAGCCTTTTTATGCAAAGTGAGTTAGCTAGCACAATAAAAAAAGCTGTCGTCGGACTTTTTTTTATGTGATTTTAGGAATGACATTTATGTATAATTATGACCATATTTTTTCTACCAATAAACCACACTGTCACGTTGTTTCAGTTCCTGCTTGTGATTTTTTTTTAAAGCTTATGATCACTGGCGAGAATTCTTGCTGTGAGATAATTCCGCTTATACTTGGCAGAATCCGGTGTCATTGTTTTTTTTTTCAATAGTAAGATCAATGTAAGGACGTTGTGTCGGAGCTTACGGAGGCGTTGCAGGGCGTACTTTAAATAAAATTGAGTGAGTGAGTGAGTGAGTGAGTGAGTGAGTGAGTGAGTGAGTGAGTGAGTGAGTGAGTGAGTGAGTGAGTGAGTGAGTGAGTGAGTGAGTGAGTGAGTGAGTGAGTGAGTGAGTGAGTGAGTGAGTGAGTGAGTGAGGTGAACAAGAAACAATCCCGATAAGAATAAAAAGCGCTAGCGCTTAGTGAACTGTAATGATAATCAAAAGGCACGCGATGGGATCTGCCCAGTAAAAGCAGTTTTTGAATGACAAGAGATGAGGCCAGCATGATAATACAAGCACGCGCCTTTCCACGTTGTCTCAAGCTATATGAACGCGTGATTAAGATCTGCAGGCTGAACGTAGACGACCCAGCCAAACTAATGAGGCTGCTGGCAGGTTACAAACGCTAATTTATGCACACAAGAGAAGCACACGCTACAGCCAACATACAAACACAGATAAGCAGGAGCTACGGTCTCTGATAACTGAAGTGCCGTTGTCAACGTCAGTCTAGGCGGACACAGGCTCAACCATGGCGGAGGTGAATACTTTGAGCCATGCGAGGTGATGAGCGATGCGGGAAGCCTTCAAAGAGGTCAGTGACGAATACCAAAAGCTATCGAGGAAACTGGAGCGTTCCTGATGGGAGGCTTTGAAGGCAGATAAGATAAACGGGCACGTGCAGTTCATACGTTTCACTTATGGACCGTGTCGATGAACTTTGACTCTCGGCCTGATCACCCGATTGCATCGCAGATATAGATGTAGATCCTATATAGATGTAGAGTGATACCTCGGTGATACGAATCTCACGGGACCACTAAAAATATTCGTATCATCCGAAATTCGTATCACCAGAAAGCATGAAAAATTTGCATGCGACTAAAGAAAGCTGGCGTACATTTTCATCTATTGTTTCTCAGGGCCGCAGCAACGTGAGGAAGAACCCTGAATGATTGTCAGTTAAGTTTTTAGATGTCGGCAATCATACCAGCACTCGTAAATATACGGTCCGTACGCGCGTATTTAATTAATGAACCAGGTGCGTTGTGACCTGCGACAACAGTAGCCCCTTCCAAATTTTAGTATGCTTTTTTGCATATAATAATAATAATAATAATAATAATAATAATAATAATAATAATAATAATAATAATAATAATAATAATAATAATAATAATAATAATAATAATATCTGTGGTTTAACGTCCCAAAACCACGATATGATTATGAGAGACGCCGTAGTGGAGTGCTCCAGAAAATTTTGACCACCTGGGGTTCTTTAACGTGCACTTAAATCTAAGTACACGGGCCTCAAACATTTTCACCTCCAAGAAAATGCAGCCGCCGTCGCCGGGATTCGATCCCGCGACCTTCGGGTCAGCAGTCGAGCGCCATGACCACTAAACCACCATGGCGGGGCATGCTTTTTTTTTTGCATCACACCGGAGTACTGCAGCGAAAGTAATGAAAGAAGCGCTTTGGCGCGATGGATCGAGGCCACAAAATTACAGAATCACGGTCCTGTGTTCTGATTTTGTTATCGCGTAGGTGTTGGGGGTGTTTTTTGGGGGGAGATTTACGACCGTGCCCACTCAAGTGCGACCTCAACGGTCGCGTATGTTGACATTGTGAAGCCTGACTCCTTCGCCAAGACCGTCCTCGCCTTCTTTCGGTCCTCTTCCACCTTTAGGAAAGTGTTTTTCTTACTACGTGATTCTGACGATTTGGCGGTACGGCGCGCATGCCCACGCTTGCGTTCCCCCGCTCGCACGTGCTTGGCGCAACTCTTCACAGCACCTCTTCGTACCTGGGCGATAGCGTACGTTCGTATCAAACGTCGCTGGGTGAAAATCGGTTCGCAACAACCGTACTCCATTACATTGCAGGCCAATGGGCCTGAGCCGGGACCAACAAAAAAATCGTATCACCTCGAAATTCGTATGAGCTGTGATCGTATCACCGAGGTTTCACTGTATAGTGGTCTCGCTCACATCCAATCGGGAGGATGTGCCAAAAATTGGGGGAAGCAAGGTAAAATATCTAAAATATAAAAAAGAAAAACTATTTTTTATTATCAATATTTTCTTTACATTTATTATTTGACTTTTTATGAAAACGTAGGGGTCGAATTGGTTTGTTGAGAATAATGAGTAGTTTGAGAATACAAAAAAGTATGAGCTTGACAAATTTGGTTGAATATGAGGTTTTCGAACGCCGAACGCCATGTGCTTCCCTCGTTCTCTTCTACCTCCGAAGCTCTCCGCGTTTGCGCACTTTCGCAAGTGCACTAGCGTCCGCTTCCTCGTTTTCTAGCACAACACACACGGGTCCTATCAACCTAATCAAACCAACAGACAATGAATTTAAGGAAGGTGCAGGAGCCATTACTTGCATGTTTTAACTGTAGCGTAGTAATACACTTTCATTCCATTAAATTTGTGCCATAATTGTAATACAACAATGAAAAAATACAAGTAATATCCTCTATACCTTCCTTAGCTTCGTTGTGTGTTGGTTTTATGAGGTTATGTCTAACAGAATAAATGAGCCTTCGATCAATCCCCCTGTTTCGTGCAGGCCCTATGAGTAATTTACGTATACATCACACAGGTCATTATTAACTCACTCCCAGCTATATGGGCCAATATATTGTTTGAAGCTGGATTTCATAGCGATAAATAGTTAAAATTTTGAAAATAAGCTTACAGCGTGTGTTTTGCAGGTAACGTCATCGTCATCAATCGTCCTCAATAATTGTCCTCAATAGTGGTAATATTGCAGCCTTATTTGATTCGCATTTACTGCGGGTTTTGCAATACAGAGAAGCATTCTCAGGTTTGAAGTATATTTACACGTGTATAGGAAGACATAGCTGACGATTTATACACCAGACAATGTCGTGTGAGCAGCAAACGCAAGGTTGTTATTGAATATAGAGCGCGCACCAAATACGTTACCATGTGGAGAGGTCGCCGGAGTGTGTTTAACTCTTTCCTTCGCTCAGTGAGCATGGAATGCGTGCTTGAGAAGATAATGGTACATTTACCAGTTCAGTTATCGTTACACCTATTTACGTTACGACAAACGACGGGAACGAAAGCACGACTACAAAAATTTGTCCTCCAACACTGATAAGGAATCGTAGCTTGTGAGGCTTCGAGAAAACAAAAGAAAGGGTCAGGGCTGCCAGACTGATACGGTACACATTTTGCAGCCCGCGGCTCTGAGGACTCCAGCCAAATAAAAAAGAGCTATTAGTCCGCAAGCGCAAGTCATTTGCCAGTTTCCTCGTGCACGACTCACATCACTATCTGCAAATTTCTCTCTAAAGTCAAGGAACAGGACTCGACTATTCCTGTGCTGCGGTGCAAAGCTTGCCCAAGACCAAAGCCTTATTTTGCCCAGTGAACTCGTGCTTTCAAATAAAGAACAGGTGAGAAGTCATTCAATCGTTTACAATGAGATACCAGTGTAATACCGGAAATTCCGACACCCTTATTCCAATAAGCGCCGTTCACTAGAATTCTACCTCCTTCTGAAGCATTTTTTTTCTTCCTATATCGACGTGTTACTGTTTTTCTACAGATATGACAAAGGTGTCAACCCTGTCACCTGGAAGCTTCCTTCAACACTTTCGTGCTCTTGATTGCATGGCTATTAATTCTCACCATAGCCGCATAGCATTTTGTTAGACTCGAAATAGACTAAACATATTAGTGATGCGCTGATGTTCACCGCTCCTGAGTATGGTATTGATATTTTTTTCTCGCATGTTACAAAGTCAGCATTGTAGGAACATGATTGCTGTAAGAGGCCCGTGTACTTAGATTTAGGTGCACGTTAAAGAACCCCAGGTGGTCGAAATTTCCGGAGCCCTCCACTACGACGTCTCTCATAATCATATCGTGGTTTTGGGACGTTAAACCCCAACAATTATTATGATTGCTGTAAGCAGTGCAACAGTTGTATTTAATAGAACGTAGAACGTGTCCTCTGGCGCTGCATGAAAATGACGGTGTTTTATCCGTTTCTATTTCAAACAAGCGCACAAGCGTTTACGCCTATCTTTTGCCGTTCCCACTTCATGACGTCTTGCGGCAGGTCTGGCAGATATAATCGCGTCTGGTGGTAGGAGCACATTTTGAGATGACTTCGCAGATTTCTTTCCTCAATTAGCTTAATTGACCAAATATGTTAAGTACAGCGACCTCAAAATGTCGACCTAGATTGAACATTTCACTCTACGGGAACAGTAAGTCCTTGCCATCACCTTTTTTTATTTCCCCCCATGTTCAGTACAGAATAATTAAAAAACGCGCAATCCTCGCAGAACTTTATTTCATTCTAAAGCAACTGCGCGCATTTTCAAAAAACTCACACATTCTGTGAATTTTTTGAGCCCTTAATATAAGCAAGCACCTATGTGTTCTGCATTCCTATATGCACAACATCGACCGAAATTGAATTGTTTCCTTATCATTCAGGATTGAATTGTTTCCAGATCCACAGGAAAAGCCTGCTTTTCGTGAAGCCCGTCGCGGTAGACCAGTCGCTGCTGTCGTGCTGGCCGGCAGAGGCCGCAGGTTAGAGTAGCCGCGCAAGCTTGCTGCTTCATCACTTGTTTATTGCCGGCATACCACAAATAAATTAGCGCCATGACGTGGGCGTTGCTCTTATACTGGAGTAGTTTGACTGTCTACTTGTCATGCACTGGAAACCATATAAGTACTTACGTTATAAATGAGAAGTTCGGGACAAGATGGCGGCCTAAACTGGTGATAAATCGTTGAACAGGCAATGTCCTTGGCGCCCGCGTTTCGACAAGAACACTTGTCAAGCGACGAAGACAAGTCCTTTGCCGGAGCGTTGGCTCCAGCAATATGCCCTGTTCTACGATTTGGCATTGTCACAAATATCAATGAATAAAACAGCAATAAATAACGGGGGTATATTGCTTGAACTATGCCACTGCTACGCCCGAAATCTGTCTCTCATAAAAGCTTCGCTTAGAACAAGCCTGTTGCTGCAATACGACACCAAACCATATAAACGACGGGTGACTACGTTTCAGGAAAAAAATACAAATACAAGCATCCTAAACTCCTTAACAATAAGGTTTACTGCAAACCGTCCAAGTGCTACCAAACCAAAGTAGTGTCACGTGGCCAAACTTACGAAGTTAACACTGAAGGCGCTTCCAGCGGCTGCCCTCGTTCGCGATTCGTACACCACCAACGCCATGTCAGCAGTCTGCAGTCACGAAGTCATGCCAACGTCATGTCAGCAATAGCTGCCGCTATCTTGACGTGGCCTTGCATCATATTTACAAAACGCAAAAAAAAACTTCCGACATTCAAGCGCTTCAGAAGCAGATGTCGGAGTAGTATGCGCTGCACAGAGCGCAGCAACCTCACGATACCGTTGCGCACTAAGCAGTTAACTAAAACAACTAACTTTTATTGTTTTAAAAACCTTCTAAATAATATAGAAAGTTTTAGACGCCTTTGTAGAGCCACAGCAGCTAAAACACTAAAGCAGACAATTAAACATTGCACTTAGCGTATGCGCCCTGTTATTTCAACCTCAACTGGGGTAAGTGAAATATGGCCGTCAGCATCTCTTCACGTAATCAACGCGTGCGAGACGCTAAGAAAAGGTGCTTACATGGCTTAATTAGTCTACCATTGCTTCGTGTTTTATTTCAATGTGCACTTAGAATACGACGAAAACTGTGGTAAAAATGAAAGAATGTGGTGTAATATAAAATAGTTAAGTACATGGTGGTAAAATGTTGTTCTACTGTTTTCAGAAGCACCTGGCGACAATGAACAGGAGGAAGAAGCCATCGTGCCAGATAATAGACGGAGTTCCGAGGTGCATCTCCCTGAATCCAGATTTCCTAAGAGAGGGTCTCAACTTCGTAGCGAAAAAAGGAGACCTCGTGCAAATCACGTTTCCGAAGAGTGGAACGCATTGGGTTATGTACATCACGCAGTTAATTCTCAGGAATGGACAAGAGATGACAACGTACAAAGAGTTCCTCAAAGAATGGCGTTTCATGGAGTACACGGACATCAATGACTTCAAGTCGTCTCTACCTTTGAGGACGTTTGCTACGCATTTGATGTTCGAGAAGCGTAATATGACCGAAGAAGGCAAGTACGTCTACATGGCCCGCAATCCATGGGATGTCTGCGTATCCTTCTACCACATGATGACCAACTTGAGCGCTTTCGAATTCCGAGAGGGAAGGTTCGAAGATTTTGTCGACACATTTGTAAGTGGCAATTTTGGCTACGGCGACTACTTTGAGCACGTAGCAGCGGGCTATGCTCTGAGGGAAGAACCGAACGTGTTCTTCTTGACTTACGAGGAACTCAAGATGAACACCCGCGAGGTGGCGCTGCGGCTGGCGTATTTCCTGGGCGAGCAGTACGGCCGTACTCTGGAGGAGGACGAAGCGTTACTTCAGAAAGTGCTGGAGCGATCGCAGCCCGAGTACATGCGGAATGTGGTGGTGGTTGACTTGAAAGACAGAGGTAAGACGGTGGGGAACGAGGTGCTTTCTCGCAGGAAGGTGACCTGTGTCGAAGGCCACGGAGGGGACGAGAACAAGTACGCGCTCGTTAGAACTGGCAAAACCGGAAGCTGGAAGGATTATTTCACGCCCGACCTGCTCCGTAAGATGGAAAATCGGATTCTGGAGGCGGAGAAAAAGTCTTCTTTCATAGATTTGTGGAAGGATATCCGAGCTGAAACAGTTAAAGCCATGCAGGATGCCAAATAAACAGCACCCCTCTGGCATAACTTGTAACAAGGTCGGGACATCGTCAAGCTGCTCAAGCTTTTAGTCCGGTACTCCTCCTGTCCAAAGGAAATAAAGTTGATTGATTGATTGATTGATTGATTGATTGATTGATTGATTGATTGATTGATTGATTGATTGATTGATTGATTGACATTGCCACGTGGTCGTGACGTTCACGAAGGCAGTAGTCGGCGTGTTCCAGACGAAACTATATGGGCGAACTTGTGACCGGAAAATGAATACTCAAAATACAAGCGATACACGCTGCGCACTGACAGCGGCGAGAACAGTCGTCGGCCGTCGAGTAACCTGCCACGCGGTAAAGCGCGTTGGCATTTACACATGTGGCATTGAAGATTGCATCGTTATCGCTAGAGGCCGCGTAAGTTTTAGAATCAGCCCAAATTTTCGCTTTGTGCGCGCAATCTCATCGGAAGGTGCCCATTCATTCGGGCGCGGTTTGCGGAAGGCAGTAGTTCCACGTGCAATTGGGCCAACAACATAAAAAATAGAAAGGAAGGAGGGCATGTGACATTGTCCTCTTTTGAAAAAAGCATCTTCCCGATACTTAAATAGAAGAGGGAAAATGCGTCACAAAAAAGGAACAATAACGAAGTCAGGAAAAAAAGTGAGTTTCGCCGCAACGGCGAAGCAATTAATTCGATAGCAACTAATTGGAATGTAACGCGAAGAACGGAAAGGAGGTCGAAATTTCCAGCGCGTCGCTCAAGCGCAAAGGACGCACGAAAAGGACACACACAGGACGAGCGTGAACTATCAAGTGTTACAGCTCGACATTTAAAGTGCACTACTCAAGCATAAAGAAGGACGCACGAAACGAACGCACAGGTATACACAGGACGAGCGTGAACTAACAACTGTCACAGTTGTTACTTCTTTCTGTTTGAACAGCGCGCTCCTTTCTGTTTGAACAGCGAGCGAAGTGACCTTCGTACGCTCTGTAACTTCAGCGCAGACATCGCAGTGAAAGCACAAGGCATACAAACCATCCCCCTCACGAAATAAGCGCGTGTCGTCAAGGACATTCAATTCATGGTTCCTTGGCGTCCTGTCGGGCGGCAGCCCTTTTTCTGAGGTTAGTGTTACTGACTCAGATCTAAGGTCGATGACGGCACCGCGGTGATTCAGAAGTCCATCCGAAGTATCACCGCCTTGGAGCAATGTTGTGAGATTAGAAAGCTCTCAGGATAAGTCCTGCTACCATTGGTTACACTTGCTGTTAAGATTCCAGCCGGGCTTATTAGATGACCTCCAGCGGTCCGGGATTCAGGGCCTTCCCAAGGAGTCTTTACTTTCTTCAACTTCGCGGCGAGCGGTCCACTGACGACGGAATGGTCGACTCCAGTGTCGACGAGAGTGGTGATGTTGTGGCCGTTCAATATTACGTCGAGGTCGCTAGTCCGTCGTATTGCGTTGCGGTTAAGTCGCAGCGTCGGGTCACGGCTAGGTCGGCTTTTTCCTGCTGCTTGTACGTCGCGTCGTCAGGTCTTCAGGCCACGAAGTTTCGTCCTCAGAGCTCCGTTTGGTTTGCGACGTGGTCTTAGGTTTCGTCGCGGTGTCGTTGTCGGCGGCGGAGAATCTTCGGTATTGCGAAGAACAGCAACCACACCTGCATCGGTTGCTGCTTTTAGTTTCCCGGATGTGGGCTGGCGGAACGAGATCGGGTAGGGCCGCTGTAGAGCGGGCATTGCGGAGAGATGTAGCGGCCTGGCGACGGCGAACACGATGGTGGTAGGGGTGTCCTCTGTGCTCTTGGAAGCTAGTCAGCGATGTCGCGCGGTTGTTCACCTTGCTGTGGACGCGGTGCGTTGATGGCGAAACCACGCAATCCCATCTGGCAGTGGCAGTAGGTGTGGCTGTCACGGCCGCGCCAAATGCTGATTTTTGTCGGTGCGTAGCGCCGGTCGAAAGGCAGGCGGGATGGCGTCGGTGGTGGCGCGGTGTCTCGCGATGGCACTGTAGTGGTGCGGTGTCTTGACGCGGGCTCGGAGAGGCAGCATGACGACGGTCTGCAGCAGCATAGCTGGCAGCTCGCGGCTGCGGCTGGGGCGGCTGAGGAACACCAAGTGACTGCTAGATTTCCTCGCACAGTACTTCAGCAATCGACGTCACCTCAGCCTGCGGAAAAGAGAGCTTCCGCAGCTCCTCTCACACGATGGTCGGATGGTTTCGCGCAGGTTGTCGGAGCCGAGGGCTTGGGCAGCTGCGCTGAGAGGAATCAGGAGACGATTGTACTGTCGGGTGCTCATTACTAGCGTCTTTTCGATCGTTGTTGTCTCCGAAATAAATTCTTGGACTTTCTTGGGTGGGTTCCGCATCAGCCCAGCGAAGACCTCTTGCTTTACTTGTCGCATGAGGAAAAGGAATTTCTCCTCCTCGGTCATGTCAGGGTCGGTGTGGCGGAGCAGTCTGGTCATCTCTTCTGCGAAGATTGTCCCATTTTCATTCGGGAGCTGCACCTATGTTTCGAGTAAAGCGGCGGCCCTTTCCTTTCGAACGATACTTGTAAACGCTGCGACGAAACTGGTCCGGAAGATGTTCCACGTTGTCATGGTGGACTCCCTGTTCTCAAACCAGGTCTCGGCGCCGCCTTCCAATGCGAAGTACACAACGCGCAACTTGTCGTTGAGGTCGTGGTTGTTGAACATTGCAGTCCTCTGGTACGAATCGAGCCACGTTTTTGCAAGCTCACAAGATGACCCCTGGAGATCGGCGGCTCCCTTGGCTGCTGCATCACGATCACGGGCGGTGGAGCAGTGGCCGCAGTCGTGGTCATGGCCTTGGTCTTCCGGGTCTTATTGGGTAGAGGCCTGTACTCTGGTGGTAGACCTCGCAGTCCCGCTCATACTGCGATATGAAACATCTTGTACTGAGACATGTAAGCTGGTTAGCGCGACGCAGGAACTCAAGTTTAAGCTAAACCAAACCGGAAAAAAAATAGTCGCATACTGTCGTACCTAATTTCTCCAAATAGAATCCACACAGCATATGTGATCACTTGCGCGCACGCAATATTTTGACGCACAAACGACCCAACGAATAAAATGTTGTTCAAGCCAATGCATACAACTACTTCCAATCGGTATTTACAGCATTCCCTCAATCATCCCTACAAGTTCCAGCATTGACGCAGTTAACTGATTCGGGGGTCTTTATCCTTCTACTCGCAGTAGACCCGCAATAATCTAGTGGCCCTGACGACGTCCCGAACGAATTCCTAAAACGATGTACGGAATGGTGCAGCAGATACCTTGGCATTATCTATCGCATATCGCTTTCAACTGCACGTGTGCCAAGCGACTGGAAAAATGCAAAAGGTAATCCCATTCCATAGGTAAGGAGACAAACTTCCCGTTTACCTACAGACCCATTTACCCAACTAATACATCATGCAAGATCCTAGAACATAAATTTAAACATATCTTACAGTATATTTTAAAGTGAACACCGTACTAAGAGCTAACAAGCATGGGTTTCAAGGCGGCATGTCAATTGACTGAATTTACACACGACCTTGCACGGACGATCGACTATCGCAGCGAAACAGATAAAATATTTCTAGAATTAAACAAAGCGTTCTGTCGCGCGTGTCACAGGTTCATCGCGAAACCAAAGGCAATTATTGGCACATGGAGCATTTCAGCTTGGGCTGCAGATTTTCCCGGCGTTCACGATGCCCCTTTCTCGATGAATCGTCACCTCGTATTGCTCATATCTCGTCTGTGGTCCCCCAAGGATCGGTCTTAGGGTCCATGATATCTTTAGTTTATATTAGTGACATCGTCACTAACACCGAACGTAAACATAAAACTTTTTTACCGATGGTTGCATTATATCTAACTAAAAAGCTCTGCAAACCATCTCACACAAAACAGACAGGATAGCATGATAGACGCCTGGTGCCGCGACTGAATGAAATGCACAATGAACGTGTCCGATGATCTACCAATTGAGCTACAGCGGCGGTCGCTATCCCATTCACATTGTTCCGCTCTGTCCACTCTGTGAATAATCGGCGCATACGGGGGACGATACGTGTATTGAGAACTTCCTGCTAGCGGTTGTGCTTTTTTCCGTATTTCTGGTATCGCTAGTCGAACTTGTGGATGAGTCAAGCACCATGAGGGCTTTGAAACTCTCGCTGGAGCCCTTTATCCTGGCGCTAGGTGCGCACAATAAAACAGCATTGTATGTCAAGAATAGGCGCGTGGTCGGCCTTCGAGCGCGAGCGAGATATCTAACTTGTGCTCTGAGCGTGATTTCACCGTTCAAGCAGCCTTTTCTGTTCTTCCTGTAAAAGCAATACAATATACTGGTGGTTCAACGACGGATGACCGGTATGCAGGGTCTGTGATCTTTGATGCGCAAAAACCACGACAGTGAAGCCTACACTATCCCACCAGAAAACGCTGAAAATAACGTAACTTGCTGCTCTTAGTAGCGCTCTTGGCGCTATTCGCGGTGAACCACTCAAGATATGGAGTGTGTTCACTGGAGCACTTCAGTGTTAGTGTTCAGCTCAACACGGCCGCTGGTGGCCGCTAGCGGCCGTGTTGGCCAGGCTTGAAGACTGGCCCTAATCGGAATAGACAGGATTAGAATGCCGACCGAAGCTGTAGTCACACCGGAAATGTATTAAGGCTTTAATATTTGTTTTTACGTGGCAGTGGCTTATTGACAGACTATAATACTTCTGCTACTCACGGTTCCATTTTCTTTTCTTTGGTTTGTTCTTGCGCGCCTGCACTTCTCTCCGCTATTATTTATGTCACTCTTTCCCATTCACCCTCCCTCTACTCTAGGGTAGCAAACCGGATGTTTAGATTCTAGTAGACCTCCCTGCCTCTCCCTTATTTGTATTTCACTCTCTCCCTCCTGCTGACAGGCAGCGCTGTCGCGATGTCTCCTTTTTCTCTCAGTCTTATGTCAGCGTTCCATTTTCAAGCGTGCACCCCCTTATTTAGAGTTGCAAAGCACGTTGACACTCTGACACGAGTTAAGGCTGTACTCTAGCATATGCGACGCCTGGGGGGCGAAGCAACTGCTGTTATGTAAGCGGTTCCATAACGATATCTAGTGCGTGTGACCTCGATTTCTCTGAACGCCTAATGCTATTTTTGTTACTGTTTTTGATCCCGCTTCCACAGTTTCGATGTTTCCTCAAGACGGATTTCAAGCTCCATCGTTTTTACGACACCCTCATATCGTACTCCTGCCTTTCGCGATACACTGTAGCACCTTGCAGGCGTGTTGTATAGGCGTAAGCAATGGTCGACACCGTGTACCGCATATACATAGGAGGTCGCGCGCTCCAGAAATATCGCAATGCGGACGAGGCTCTAAAAAACTAAACGACGTGGTCGCCTAAACGATGCGCCTGATAACCTAAAGTTTTTGAACCCTTTCTGTGCCAACATGCATAGGCTCCCCTCAGTGCATTTGTTGCACTCTTTCACGCACCGGCGTAGTAGATGCGTTACTTTTTACGGGAGGAGTGAGCTTTCTAAATGGCGTCTAGGTAGCTTCCTCGAAAGATTCGCGATGCATCTGAAACGTGCGCGGGGAACGCGGCACACACCGTATATACCCAAAACTACGGATAATCAGTTCCTTGGAATCCCACCAGGTGCAGCTTTGAGCTACATTGCGGGTGGATGCTAATTTACCCTTTCACTCATAACTGTCTAAATTCAAGCAGAAATATAAAACACGCGTAAGTGCATTCGTTTTTACCGTGGGTTACTACTTTGATGAGAAATTTTATGCCGACTACCGTAGTTTTCAAGCTTAGAACCTGGCAATTCGCAAAAAAGAAGAAAAGAAAAAGAAAACACTACAACAATAATCTATGTCTTCTCAACGTGTTCTCAAATTATCTCAATGTGTTCTTGCAGTGTGTATACTTGAAACAGGTCTTGAAGATTTCAGCTGATTTATCTAGTTCGTTTGCGTCTTATCTCCAACTTGTACTTTATGCAGAGCAGGTTAACTAGCGCTATAAAAAGCTTTCGTCACTGCCCACTTTGCTTTGAGCAAGAAAAGTGGTTTAAGCGAGGAAATCATGACATTGTTTTCTAGTTTCAATTGCTCTGTAGGAGCGTAAATATTTCAGAGTGCAAGGTTGTTTGTAATTATTTCAATGTGTACCATTTTTCAAGGTACGTACTCATTTTCTAGGGATGACAGCTCACGTTAATATGCTGATCAACCAACAGTTCCGATAATAACGAGAAAGCGCCAACGCTTAGTGAATTGTACATGGCAGTCGAAAGACACGCGCAGGGAGTTGCCCAGTTAAAGAGCTTTCTGATCGAGAGAGAGATGAGGACATCATGATAACACAAGCATACGACTTTGCGCGATGCATGATTAGTCCAATATTACCTCTTTCCTACTTTTATTTTTCTCCTGATAGACTTTGTTAGAATAAACTTCGGATGACACCCGAATCAATTATAATGCGCCGCTAGTAAGCTTCAATAACCATTCCGGAAACCATTCCGGACGTTACACCTGCAGTGCTGTCGCACACAATTACTAAAGTTTCCTTTGACTGGACCACCGAGGTAAAATTTCGAACGGCTAAAAGAGACAAGATACAATGCTTCTGACGCGCATTACGTAAACCTACTTGCCTAATTCCTAGGGCTGTGCGAATAGTGAAATTTAATCTCGAATCTAATACGAATCGAATAGTGCCAAATAATGGCCAAAAATATCGAATATCGAATCGAGTACAAAAGGTTTTATTGAAAATTGAAAGAAAGAACTAAGAAAAATTCGGCAGATCCCACGTACCGTGGGATTCGATGTTATGCGAAGCATGCACGGGATGGTGACTGTGGCGTAATTTTTCACTTTGAGCGAAACGTTGCGGAATGACGCTAGAGAAATGTGGAAGTGGTATACGCACACTGATATGTTGAAGAGTCTTATATGTATTATATAACCAGTTGTTTACAGTTGCGTAACGATGCCAACGGCAACATGGGTGTTACCAACACCAGACGCGGTAAGCTGATCTGCAGTGCTTATATTCTTCAATACTGAATAGCGCGAATCGGAACAGGACAAAGCAGGAACACAGATGCAAAGGACAGGCGTTACTCGCAACTAAGCTTCATTCAAGAAAGTTTCCCTAGATATATGGTACGCAGCCGAGTGGCGCGCGCAGGCGCACTGCACGTACGTTACAGTCACAGTTGCAGTTGTTACAGTTGCGTTACAGTTGTTATGCTTATACTTCTCCGTTATGACGGAGAACGCACGCACGTTTCACGAACCAGTGTATGTGTAGAAGGGGTTCTTAACAGTTCTTGAACAAGGCCATCATCACCATGATCAGTGAGCACCAGCAGCTTACCGGACTTGTTGTCGGATCCGTTCGTGATCGCGGCTACGAGGGGATTAAGTGTAGTGAAGTGCGAAGTATAGTACAGCTGGTGGAAATCCTGGATGCCTCTTACGATGAAATGATCTATGATGCCTCCTGTCCTGGACGTGGCAGCGAAGTCTTTTGATGCCCTGTCCACATCCAAGCCGTCTTTCACGCAGTATAAGGACCAGGCGTTGTTAGGTCCTGATAAGTCAATGTTCAAGTTTTCAATCCATGTAGTCCAAGTTGCGGACCACGTGGACGAGTGTGTGGTAGTTGAGCGTCTTCCAGGGGTGTTCTGTCTTCAGCTCCCTCACGTTCCCTGCGTCGGCCGCGGTGGCGTAGCGGTTACGGTGCTCGGCTGCTGACACGAAGGTCGCGGGTTCGATCCCGGCCACGGCGGTCGCATTTCGATAGAGGCAAAATTCTAGATTCCCGTGTGCTGTGCGATCTCCATGCACGTTAAAGAATACAGATGGTCAAAATTTCCGAAGCCCTTAGCGATGGCGTCTCTCATAATGATATAGTTGTTTTGGGGCATGAAACCCCAACAATTATTATTATTATTATCACTTTCCTTGCGTGTCAGTGTGTGTGTTCGCCGTTACCGTGTTGGTTGAGAGTCTGTATCACCTGTGGCACATACCCGCATAACATGAACTCTGATATGCGGGTATGTGCCACACGTGACTGAGAGAAAGGGTTTCATGACGTACGCGACAAGTATTTTGCGTTATTCATGTCACGACCAGTGAATCGTGATCGTCATTCGGTATATTAAAAGTTATAGAGAAGACCAGGAGAGCGCCCCGACGTAGGCGGCTAGATAGATAGATACGTAGATAGAAATGGCCAATGTGCCTGAGGTTCGCTAAGAAATGCTTCGCATTTAAAATGAAATCTGCTCATGTCCTCGAGTGACGGCTACCGAAAGACTACAGACTGTCATGTAGAAACACAAGTTGTTCCACATGACCTTGCTCCTAAATTTTTCAGCGACTTTACTTGCTTCAGTCTCTTTCGTCGTGATGGTGTTTCCTGCAGTTGAAAACATGCGCTCACTGGGCTTCCAAGTTCCTGCCTCGTAAGGGTGTGTTGATGCTGAAAATATTGCATCAGTAATCGTGGAGATTCCCACGAATGGCATGCGCAAAAGTGTGCCGCTGTAGTAGCCAGAACAATAATATTTGGGGTCGCGTTTCATGGTGTTCAATGGATCTGATTCATGGTATTTGAGGATCATCCTGAGATCCTGTACGTTCCAATATATTAGTTGCATTTACTAAACAGGTTTTTTCACACACAAGGCTGCCTACCTAAGTGGCAGAAATATTATTATTTTAAATGCGAAGCATTTCTTAGCGAACCTCAGGCACTTTGGGCGTTTCTATCTACGTATCTATCTATCTATCTATCTATCTATCTATCTATCTATCTAACTAGCCGCCTACGTCTGGGCGCTCTCCCGGTCGTCTCCATAGGTTGTAATATACCAAAATTTGCATAGCACGGGATGAGTGTATGACGAACACGATTCACTGGTGATGACATGAATAACGCAAAATAGCGGTCGCGTACGTAATGAAGCTCTTTCCCTCAGTCACGTGTGGCACATGCCCGCATACCAGAGTTCATGTTATGCGGGTATGTGCCACAGGTGATAACAGTCTCAATCAACGCAGTAATCGCGAACATACACACTGACACGGAAGGAAAGTGATAATAATAGTACCTGTTGGGGTTTAACGTCCCAAAACCGCGATATGATTATGAGAGACGCCGTGGTGAAGGGCTCCGGAAATTAGGACCATCTGGTATTCTTTGACTTGAACTGACATCGCACAGTATACGGTCCTCTAGCATTTCGCCTCCATCGAAATGCGACCACCGCGGCTGGGATCGAACCCGCGACCTTCGGGTCAGAAGCCGAGCGCCGTAACCACTACACCACAGCGGCCGACGCAAGGAAAGTTAGGGAGCTGAAGACACAGCACCCCTGGAAAACGTTGGGCTACCATCCACTCGTCCACGTGGTCTGCAACGTCTACCACGTGGATTACGCAAAAACCGTGGTCAATGCATTTTATTTATTATCTTGGGTTTAACGTCCCAAAACCACGATATGATTATGAGGGACGCCGTAGTGGAGGGCTTCGAAAGTTTCGACCACCTGGGGTTCTTTAACGTGCACCTAAATCTAAGCACATGGGCCTCAAACATTTTCGCCTCCATCGAAAATGCAGCCGCCGCGGCCAGGATTCGATCCCGCGACCTTCGGGTCAGTAGTCGAGTGCCATAACCACTAGACCACCGTGGCGGGTGTGGTCAATGCATCCTACAATAACTCTGCCGAGAGGACCATGCCCCTCATGATTACCGGTGACTTCAGCATTGATTTATCAAAACCCAACAACGCCTGGTTCGTAGACGGCATGAAAGACGGCTTGGATGTGGACAGGGCATCACAACACCTCGGTGCCACGTCCAGGACAGGAGGCATCATAGATCATTTCGTCGTAAAAGCTATCCGCGGTTTCCACCAGCTCTACTATACCTCACACTTCACTACACTTAATCCCCTCGTAGCCGCGATCACGAACGGATCCGATAACAAGTCCTGTCCCGCTGCTGGTGTTCACTGATCACGGTTATGGTGACCTTATTCAAGAACTGCCAAGAATCCCTTCCATACATGCACACGGGCTCGTTAAACGTGCGTGCTTTCTCCGTGATACCGGATACGTATAAGCATAACAACTGTAATGCAACTCTAACTACTGCAACTGTGACTGTAACGTACGTGCAGTGCGCCTGCGCGTGCCACTCGGCTATGTATATACCTAGAGAAACTTTTCTGACTAAAGCTTAGTTGCGAGTAACGCCTGTCCTGTGCATCTGTGTTCCTTCATTGTCCTATTCGAATTTGCGCTATGCAGTATTCTAGAATATAAGCACTACATATCAGCTTACTGCGTCTGGTGTTGGTAACATCTACGTTGCTGTTGGCATCGTTAAGCAACTGTAAACAACTGGTTGTATAACACATGTGCGACTCTTCAAAATATGTGTGTGCGTATACCTTTTGCACATTTCTCTAGCGTCATTCCGTAACGTTTCGCTCAATGTGAAAATTTGCGACACAGTCATCTTCCTGCGCATGCTTCGCATAACATCGATTCCCATGGTACGTGGGATCTGCCGAATTTTTTCTTGTGTCGTCGTCGTCTTCAAGCTTTTGACCTTGACTGAAGGTCCAGTCGGGCAGAAGTTTCAGGAAAAAGCGTACACACTTAATACTATGCAGTAATTTTACGAAAAAAAAACGACCCGGCAGGTTCTGAACCTATGGCACTTCAATCGCCCACTCTAGGTCTGCAATGTGAGCGTATGTAGGTACGCCCAGCATCATGAGTATGGTATGTAGACAATCGCCAGTGCTTCCATATTGTAGAAACCTGATTGGGTGAGACAACATGGCTGTGGGTGCCTTGTAAGCATTGATTCAAATGGTCCCTGACGAATACAACAGTTGCATAGTTCATAGAATAGTGATCGGGAAAAATTTGTTCGATTCGCAGTATTTCGGTGTTTATGGCACAAAGAACAGTTCTGAGATTTGAAGCGTCTTTGCACGCCTTACGTTAGCCACAGCTGGCGATATACAGGGTGTTCAAAATTAAGTTTTATGGTTTTCTGAAAATTCAGCACTGGGAGGTACGTGAACACCACCTTGCAAATAAGTTTTTTCTCCAGGGGGACACAAAGTGAGACAATAATTATCGCAGTCAGCCGCCCAATTAACTAAGATTGATTAATCAACATTTAAATGAGTGCAGCAAGCAAACATGTTTGTATTGGAAAGTTGGAGGCAATCGCGTTTCTACACAGTTCCACTTGGAAGAAATCTTCTAGCATGTCTGTGCCCCGAGATATCCAGCTGCAAAGTTTAAATGCGGTTTGCATGATCAAGCATGCAAGACTGGCGCAAAGCTCCTCCACGATGTGCCGGGGCAGTTGCGTGCGGCGTTTGATCTGACAACGGGTCAAAGGCAAAGCCAAAGTTGATCACGGTTACCCGTTTGCTACAGGATGGCGATAGCAAGCAATGACTGCTCGTCACATCGGAGAGGAGCTTCGCGCCAGTGTTCACTGTCTTGCATGCGTAATCGTGCAGACCGCAATTAAACTTTCCAGAGGGATATCTCGAAGCACAGACATGCTAGAACAATTTTCCCAAGTGTAACTGTGTAGAAACGCGACTGCCTCCAATTTTTCAATACAAACATGCCCCCTTGCAGCACTCATTAAAAAGTCCATTATTCAATCTTAGTTAATTGGGCGGCTGACAGCGATAATTATTGTCTCACTTTGTGTTCCCCTGGATACATAACTTATCCGCAAAGGTGGGGAGGGCGCTGCGGTCGCCGACGGGAGCAGATGCGTCTCACATCGGCTCCGTCTTTTTCGATGTTCCGCTGGCCAATTTTTCGATGTACGACGATTTCAAGCGCATCATCAGATTTGTGAAATTGCCCAGCACCGACTGATACCACGTGTCGAGGTGGGAACCGATTTTTGACAATTTTATTGGACATTTTCTGTTCACCCTACTTCGCGCGGAGCTAACCCTGACGAGGAGTAGGGCCCGTAGCCGGCCTACGTGCCCCGCGGACATGGCGGATTCCCGCATGGAAGAGGAGGCTTCCGACGTATACGAGAACAACGAGGAGGATTTCGGCTGGCAAGTGGCTACCGGCCGCCGATCCCGTGCTGGAAAGAAGAGCAGCGACGCGGCCAACGCGACGCCACGAAACTCGCAAGCGTCCGGCGGAGACGCCGTCACCGGTGGAGATGGCGTCTCTGGCGGTGGTACGGGACCCGCCAAAGCCACCGCCGCCGCGATCAAGAATCGTATAGTCAAGGCCTCGAGGATGCCCCAACTGCCCGAGGAGCATCACAAGATTATAATCCGGCCACGAGGAGGACTAAACTTGAGCAAAGTAAGTACCACCGCTATTGGAACTGCAGTGATCGAGGCTTCCGGCCTAACGGCAGAGCAAGCAAGTGAAGACATGGTGTGCCCCAACTTCACGCAAAATATCGTGGTGGTCAGCACGCCTGAACCAGACCATGCGGCAAGGTACGTGAGAATCAAGTCCTTCAAAATCGTGGAAACAGAGTATGAAGTCAACGCCTACGAGACGGCCCCGCACGCCACTTGCAAAGGCGTGATTAGACGAGTCGACATCAGGGACTCCCAGTCCGTTATTACAAGGAACATCGTGCACGAGCGCAACCCGCTCGCTTTGGCCGCCAAGCGCATCAAGACGTCGGGCTCAGTCATTGTCCTCTTCGACGGACTGAAAGTGCCAAAATTTGTGCGCTACGGACCGACCTTGGTGAGATGCTATCTCTACAGGAAACAATTTGATGTGTGCTTCACTTGTGGTAGGGTAGGACACCGCTCGGACGTGTGCCCCACGCCGGACTCTGTTCAGTGTAGAGGGTGTGGAGCCCTCAACCCGCCAGTGGACCACGTTTGCACGCCCAAGTGCAAGTTCTGCGGAGGAAACCACCCCACCGGAGACAAGGCGTGCAGGCAGCGGTTTCAAATGCCCTATGTGGTACGGGTTCGCCGAAGGGAACGCGGCCGGTCGCGATCGGCCACGAGGGCGCCTGCGGAGACGTCACACCCGACGCCAAGCCTTCAGCAGGGCCCCAGAGGGCGCTCACACTCTCGGAGCCGCGCGAGATCCAGACACCGCTCGTTACCCAGGGAGAAAAGCCGCTCCAAGTCGAGAGGAGCGTCCGTGAGCTTAGAAGATGGAGCACCTGGTGCCAAGCCGACAGCTGGGACTGCCTGGGCCGATAAAGTAAAAGGTACGGTGAGAATCGCCGGTGGCGCTGCCACGCCAGCGGTGACTGAAGACAATGATGCCCGAATAGAACAGTTGATTAAGGAGGTAAACGCGTTACGGAAAGCTAACGAAGAGCTGACCAAACAGGTAGTAGAACTTAAAAAGAAGGCACAGCCGAGCCCTGCCAGGGTAGCAGTAGCCAGGCCAGTAAGTCAAAGCACCGAACCAAGTGAGGGAGATAGCTCCCCCGCCCCGAAAAAGAGAGCAGTAAGCACCGAAATTGACCCGGTTTTCTCAGTCCTCAGCGAGCTGAAAGAGGTAATTAAAGAAATTAGAGAGACGACGGAACGGACTAACTTTAAAGTGGACAAACTGTGGAAATGGAGGTTAACGGCCGAACAGAGATTCAAGAAACTCGAAACCAGGTATGACGACGACGACGAATTCTTGCCTTCAGACTCGGAAAGCGTGAAATCACTCCCCGGAACGTCAGGGGGCGCTCCAAAGAGAACGATCGCTGGTAATAGCAAAATGAACCCGTCCAACAATCATGGATAGCAACCACAGTTTTAGTGTGTGGCAGTGGAATTGTCGCGGATTCCTCAACAAAAAGGCATCGCTGCGCCAATTAATTAGATCGGTGGGGGTTAAACCAAACGTAATTATGCTGCAGGAAACTTTAGCGGACGAAGTCAAGCTAACCGGGTACAAATCGGTATGTAGAGAAAAAAATGGTGGAAGGGGATTGGCAACCCTCGTTGACAAAAAACTACCCTTTATCGAACACGATATCCACCTCGGATTGAGTAAAATCGAGTATACCCTAGTAGAAGTCATTCTTAAAAGGCACAAGGGCAAGGGGCACAGTATCTTCTGCCTAAACATTTACAGCAGTCCCTCCGACAAGAAGCAGAGCTTTAGGGCACTTTTCAACAAGGCACTCGCAATCGCCAAGAGCTCCCCGCTACTAATAGGAGGGGACTTCAATGCCCCTTACCACGCGTGGGGATACACTTGGAATACAAAGAAAGGAGAGGGGTTATGGGACCTTTCCACGTATCTGGGCCTGTGCCTGATCACCGATCCGGCTTTTCCCACCCGCTGTGGCACTTCCACATGCAGGGACTCTACACCTGACCTCACTTTTGTGAACAGCTCGACACAAGCTAGCTGGGAAAACTCGGGCACCGATCTAGGTAGCGACCACTATATCATACACATAGGTATAGGCATGCCGAAACAAGAGACTAGAACGTTTCGGTGCACAGACTGGGACCTTTTTAGGAAAGTTAGGGCAAAGAGACTAGAATCGGAACCGATAGCAGTGGGCAGACAGTCCTACCAGACTTGGGTCAACCAGCTCGGAGAGGACCTCAAGGAAGCCACTAAAGCAATTAAGACCGAAGAAAACATAGAGAGCGTAGACAATAGGCTCGCGCATCTGATCGAAGCCAAACAATCCATTCTCCAAAGATGGAAAACACAAAGACTGAACCGAAGGCTCAGGAAAAAGATAGCGTTGCTAAACAGACAGATCCAGGAGCATTCGAGAACACTCGTGAAACAGCAGTGGGACGAAGCTTGCAACTTGGCAGACGGCAGAATCAAACACGGGGGCAGTTGGAACCTCCTCAAACACCTACTGAACGAGAACGAAACTAAGTCAAACAAGAGAACGGCCATTGCAAAACTAGTACATCAGGTCAGCCAGTACACGACTGAGGAGGTAATCATGAGGCAGCTCGCAGACAAATATCTTCCGCTCAAACAACCGGGCGATAGTGCCGATTGCGTAGAGTACTCGGGAGGACCGTGCGAGGACATGGACCGTGATTTCACCGAGGGTGAGGTACGGGCCGCCCTCCATGGTCTCTTTAGCAGATCGGCAGCCGGGCCCGACGGTATTACTAACAAACTCTTAATTAATCTAGATGACGATTCGATCACTTTCTTGACGGATCATTTCACCGAGTTGTGGAGAAAGGGAGAATATCCGGATGAATGGAAGATGGCCAACACCATCCTCATACCCAAACCGGGAAAACCGCTCAATCTGGATAACCTCCGTCCAATCTCACTTACATCGTGCCTAGGTAAAGCTATGGAACACGTTATTCTCAATAGACTCACTAGATACGTCGAGAAAAACGACATCCTCCCGTATAATATGATCGGTTTCCGCCCCGGGCTATCGACTCAGGATGCCATGCTCCTGATCAAACACCAGCTCATACAGGTTAGCCCGGTGCACGCGAGAGCGATTCTGGGTCTAGACGTCGAAAAAGCTTTTGATCGCATAGAGCACAAGGCCATCCTCGAGGTCGTCTCCGAGCTGGGTTTGGGCGAGAGGCTTTTCCGCATAGTCAAGGCGTTCCTCGGCGGTAGGCAAGCGAGCCTCAGACTAGGAGAACTAAAATCTAAGGTGATGAGCCTGGGAAACAGGGGCACCCCTCAAGGAGCCGTGCTCTCACCCATGTTATTTAATCTAGCAATGACCAGAGTCGCGCGACAACTGGAGCAGATAGAAGGTATACGCTTTGTGATATACGCCGATGACATAACCATATGGAGCGCCAACGGTAACGTAGGCCAAACGGAGACTAGACTGCAGGAGAGCATACAGACCGTGGAAAGCACACTAAGTGAAATGGGGCTCAACTGTTCAGCGGCAAAGTCGGAGCTTTTGGTTCTAAAACATCGATGCAGGGGTCGAAGGCCAAAGGACTACGTACCCGGGAAGGAACCCAAGATTATCTTGCGCTGTCACGACGGATCCGCGATCAAGCAGGTCGAAAAGATTAGAGTTTTAGGCTTCCACATAGAAGCGGGAGGCACGAACCTCAGTACCATTCGACACATTTCCAACAAAACGGACCAAGTCCTGAGGTTACTAAGGAGAATTACCAACAGACATAGGGGCCTTGGTGAGGACAGCGTTTTAAGGCTAGTACACGCCTTCGCTTTCTGTCACTTCACCTACGTAGCAGGTCTACTCAAATGGTCTCAGGCGGAGCTGAACAAGCTCAATATTATTATCAGAAAGCTAGTTAAGGTTACCTTAGGTATACCTAACAGCACCTCGAACGAGAAACTCATGAGCCTAGGCGTACATAATACGATGGAAGAGATGGCGGAAGCGCAACAGATGGCGCAGCAGGAAAGACTGACAAAAACGCGCGCGGGTAGGCTTATACTCAAAGCGATCGGGACAGACCCCAATAGATCGAGGACCCCGAAGGAGGCCGAGGTGGAGCTGAGCGCGGAACTTAGAGCCGCAATCAGAACCACCCCTCTCCCAAGAAACATGCACCCGGAGCACAATGTTAGCAGGAGAAAGGCGAGAGCGAAAGCTTTATTGAAAGAAATTGAACAGGTAGGTGAAGAGGCAGCCCTCGTAGACGCCGCCTGGGTCAAAGGCAAAGAGGCCTACACGGCCGTGGTGGTCGACAGCCAGGGCGAGATACGGGACGCCGTCACCCTGTTCACTAAGGAATCAACGGTGGCGGAGCAAGCCGCGATTGCTTTAGCTATCAGGAACCGAAAATGGTCTTACATTTATAGCGATTCCAAATCAGCAATTAAGAGCTTTGACAAGGGCTATGTCGCTGGGACTGCTGTTAAACTTATCGGCAATGTAGAACCTATAGAAACTGAAATCCGATGGTTTCCTGCACATATGGGACAAGTGGATGAGGCTCGGGTCAACCTCAACGAGGTGACGAATGATCTGGCACGAGGACTCGCTTGCCGTGCCGGTCAGAACCGAACCGACGCCCACTACCATTCCGGGGATCATAAAGATAATTTACTAACCTACAACGAGATCACTAAATACTACTACTTGGGGCGTAGACAATTCCCACTGCCACACGTAAAGTTGAACAGGGCTCAGGCAGTCACGCTACGTTTACTGCAAACTGGGACGTACCCCACTCCGTATTTTGTAACAAAAATTCACCCTGAAAGTGAAATTAGAAAAGAATGTGACGCATGCGGTGGCATCATTGAAATCAGACACATGCTGGCGGGCTGTCCCGCGACTCTCGCCAACCCCGAAGAAAAATGGCTTCACTGGCAGAAGATGATCTCCAGCTGTTCGTATCAGGATCAACTACGGGCTGTCCAGAGGGTTCACGATGGCGCCCTAAGGCTCGGCCTAACGGTGCCGACGTGGACGCGGCCCGCCTCGGTCTGAAAAGACCGGGCTTCAGGACTCTTAATAAAGTTTTGTGAATGAATGAATATCCGCAAAGGTGGCTTTCACTTTCTTCTGAGTGCTGAATTTTAACAGAACCATAAAGCTTAACGTTGAACACCCGGTGTACCGCAGCGCATAGTCTTGCGTCTAGTAGATAGGAAAATTTGTTATTGAATGTAGAGCGCTCAGCTGCTTCAGTTGCCTAATTATATCGCACAAAATACGTCGTTAACATGTGGAGGAAGCCCTGCAGAGTGTGCTAATTCTTCTTTTCTTGGTTCCGCGAGCATGGAGTGTGCGCTTGCGAAGAGAATTGTACATTTGCCAGCTGCGCTATCATGATATTTATTTACGATACGACAAATGGCGCGAACAAAAGAACGCCCATGCCACTTGTCCACGAGCACTGATAAGGAATCTCAACTTGTGGTGCTTCTATGCAAAAGATGAAAAGCTCGGCGTTGGCAGACTGCTACGTCACAAGTTTGGCATGTCGCCACTCTGTGGATTCCAGCGAAATAATAGAGAGTCAATAGTGCGCATTTTCACGTCAGTGGCCGGGTTGCTCACGCACGAATAACCCCCATACTCTCAAACAAGCCGCGACTTGAAGTTCGTCCGTCACTTGACCGAGCTGAGCACAGCGCCGTGGCTCCACTGAAAGTGACGCCCGGCTTCTCAATAATCGCTGCAGATTATCGCTGATATGCGGTGACCTGTCCTGCCTAGAGACGGCGATCCCACTGACTTTCTCAGGTCAAGATGGAGTGTTGTTGAGTAAAGGGACGTTCTAGAATACGGGGGTGAGATCACTCCCAGTAAATTTCAAAGCAACACGACTGCGCTCTTTCTGTGCTACAGTGCAGCACTAGATCCAGATAAAAGCCCACTCGTGTCCAGTGGATTCGTGCTTCCAAACAAGCAACAGGTGAGCAGTCACTCCCACTTTTCCTTTGGTACAATGGTATAATACTGGCTTCGATATTACGACGACTCTGTATATAGCTAGGTTCTAGCGGATCGGGTCCGCACACAAAGGACGCGTAGAACAACAGTTTTCCGCGAACCGAATAACTCGACTAATCCAGCGATTTTGCGGCGGAGAAGTGGACAATGCGTAGGCGTAAACATACATGTGCACGATTTCATCGACATGGCAGGTTGACGTGAACAATTTTGCCTCATAGAGAATGCCGCTGCCATAAGAAACGAACGTCACGCCAGATTTGTACTTTCGAAACAACGGGGATTTGCAGGATTTTATTTTGAGACAATCGTCGGCCGCCATCGATGAGATATCATGCTTCACGGGCAAGACGATCTAGTATCTTTACGTGTATATATCTTTATTTGCTCAATATAGTCAGTCATGATAAAAACTCACAAGATTCCCTATGCACTCGCCTTAGACGACTCCAAGGCGAAAGCAATCTTCTGCTTTTGTTCAGACGATGTATCGATCCTTACCCGCTTCCATCTGAAAGCATTTTGCACCTCACCTCGGTGAGAGGCATGACCATGTAGACGTGGCGTAGGACAGCGCAGTGGTCCAGGGACCCGGGGGTCCAAACACACTTGCTAATAAAGTTTTTTTCCCTCTCTCTCTATCTCGCACCTAGTTTTGCACTGCCACCGTGAACGGTTCACATTTGACCTAGCGACGATGTACGCGATCACATCGTCAGGTGACATCATTATGACGTCACAAAATCTGACGCCCTGTGACATCACGATGACGTCATGTAGTGATGTCGAGGAAGGAATTCACAGGCGCCAACCAGGAACACCGACGATAGTACAGACGCAGACAATACGCCCACTAGGCGGAATGCCCGTGTCATGTAAACCGCGATATGCAGCCGGATACGGACGTCAATCAAGCACCAAACACGAACGAGAACCACCTAACCAAAACGTGGGGGACAAGCTCGCCCTCGAGGACCTGGAAGACCAGCGACAACTTGTCACCAGGGCCAAGAGGGCAGTTGAAGCCAGAGGGTTCCTGGACTAGGGAGCCCTCCCACCTTAGGGTGATACCGAGCATCGCTCGGAACACAGTTTCGCAAATGAACTTTTATTTCTCTCTCTCTCTCTCTCCGCGTTCCTGCTTTGCTTCGATGGATTATTTCCTAGCTATGCACCAACTAGCACGCCAGCGGACGTCACATGGTGATGTCATCACGTGATGGTGATTTTTTATTTCACTGGAGGTGACGCCGATGCTCACGGTCAATTTTCCGCTTGAAGAGGCATCTAAGGCTTTCGCTTTCATGTATATATTCACCATACCAGACCCACCATAATCACAGCTTCGCAGGCATCGATCGTCACGGTAGTAGAAGGGCCTCTGAATCTTACGCGATAAGTGCAGTTCACTAAAAGTATATTTTCTTTTGTAGTTTTTTCTTGCTTTCTTGATATCTTACAGTTGTTCGACATATATGCTCCAGAGGTCAACGTCGCTGCCTTGACGGTTTGCAGGAAACTTTGGTTCTTTTGATTCTACGAATCAATATTCACACCAAGCCGCAGTATTTATACGAAATAGCATTAAAGAGTTCGTGTCCATGGAAGGGCAGTGTCAGTGTGGGAGGTTTTGCTTCTTGACGAAATATCGATGCTATACGTGAGCTGACAAACCCGATAGATGTAAAGAATAAAAATCATGGTTAAAGCCAGAATCGCACTTAGGCATTCTACGTTCCAGTCAAGTGTCACACACAAAGCCACGCCGAAGGGGCGTCGTTGCTGAGAACCATGACACAGTTTTATTTTATTGCAGCGTGAAATGACAAGTGAACGTTGTTCCTCGAGGCTATATTAAAAACAGCGCGCGTTTCATGGGCTCCTACTTGAAACAAGCACAAGAGTGTGTGTCTGTCCTCTGTGGCCAACACTTTAGGACATACTTATTAAGGTGAAAGCCTTAAATGCTTCATCAAACGCGAATAGTGACCGGTTTCCCGCGTAGGTGTCCGCACGAGTGATGCGAAAATTATCACGAGATGACGTCACCATCTGACGTCATCGCGACGTCACAGATCTCCGAATTTTTGTGACGTCATCGTTATGTCACAGTGACGTTACGTGACGTAACGTCACACGATGACGTCATCACGTGACATTACATTATAGCTTGGCCAATGGTGGATCGCCGATCACGGAGGCAATGCAAAACGAGGTGAGGTGCCTGTGATTCTGGAGGCAGTGGAAAACCACGTCAGGTGCTAAAAGCTTCCTGACGCTGGCGCAGTAGGATCAATACATCGACTGAGAAGAAAAAGAAGATGGCTTCCGCCTTCCAGTCGTCTTAGGTGAGGGCATAAAGGACCCTGTGAGTTTTCGCAGCTGGCGGCAAGATTAAATGTCTACGTACTTAAGACGTCTTTTTTTTTAAACCGAAGGTTATAAAGTGCCACTTTCGTACAACAGCCAGTATAAGCGTCGGCGGCGTTGTCCGTGACCGAAAAATCTCCGTGGGCGCAAATAAAAATCAGAGTTCGAACCAGAAAAGAACCTAGGAAATCTGCGCGGCAGACAACTGTTCTACCACAAAGCCACGCCAGTGTTTGAATGTGCTTCAACGCTAAAAATGTGCTTCAACGTTAAAATTGAATGCAATTTAATATACAAGAAATCTAGAGTTGGTAAACTGTGTTTTTTGTTCCTCTTTTCAGACAGCCTACTCGCGAATATGCAGACTAGGAAGCCAGCGTTTCAAGTAATAGACGGAGTTCCGCGATGCGTCGCCGCGGAACCCGATTTCCTAAGAGAAGGTCTCAAGTTCCGAGCCAAGAAGGGAGACCTAGTGCAGTCAACGTTTCCGGAGAGTGGAACGCATTGGATGTTGTACATCACGCACTTAATTCTCAGAGAGGGACACCCGATCACCACGTACGAAGAGTTCGCCAAAGAATGGCGCTTCCTCGAGTACATGAATATCAAGGACTTCAGCTCGTCTCAGCCTCTGAGAACGTTCGTTACGCACTTGGCGTTGGACAAGCGCACGATGACCGAAGAAGGCAAGTACGTCTACATCGCCCGCAATCCGTGGGACGTCTGCGTATCCTTCTACCACATGGCGACCAACATGAGCACTTTCGAATTCCAAAAAGGAACGTTCGAAGAATTTTTTGAGACATTTGTAAGTGGCAATTTCGGCTACGGCGACTACTTTGAACACGTAGCAGCCGGCTACGCTCTGAGGGAAGAACCGAACGTGTTCTTTGTCACCTACGAGGAACTCAAGAAGAACACTCGCGAGATGGCGTTGAAGCTGGCGTATTTTCTGGGAGATAAGTACGGTCGTGCTCTGGAGAAAGACGAAGCGTTGCTTCAAAAACTACTGGAGAGATCGCAGCCCGAATACATGCGCAATGTGGTGGTCGTTGACCTGAATGGGAGAGGCAACCCCCAATGGAACGAGGTGCTTTCTCGCAGGAAGGTCACCTGCGTCGAAGGCCACGAAGGAGACGAGAACAAGTACGCGTTTGTGAGAATTGGCAAAGTAGGAAGCTGGAAGGATTACTTCACGTCCGATCAACTAAAGAAGATAGAGTATCGGATTCTGGAGGCGGAGAAGCAGTCTTCCTTCATGGACCTCTGGAAGGACATCCGAGCTGAAGCGATTGCACGCATGCAGGATGCCGAATAAACAGCCTCCCTCTATCGCCTTTACGATACTTTCAATCTTTAATACCACTGTATGGTCGAAAATATTCGCTAAATAGGTGAAACAAATGTCCGAAAAAAATCGAAGTTCGGCTCACGATACGTAGCCTTTACAGGCAAGCCAATTTACTGTTAAGTCGACTCAGACAGGCCCACCAAGACTCAGGCAGAAGTTGGAGTCTGAGTAAGCTTGGGCAAGTATAGTTTTGTTTCGAGCGAGTCGGAGTAAGCAACGCTTATTTTTGTGGCGAGGAAGTGTGCCCAGTGCCTCGGCATTATCGCCACCGGCATAATGTCATATTTCCTGTACTTGTGCAAGCTTTTCTGAACGCTAGCCATTCGCCCAGATGTCCATATTTGGAAGTGCTGGAAGGGATCGGTTTTGTTCTTCCTGGACCGCTAAGGAACGCTGTTGTTTTGAGGGAACGATGTCGCATTGAATTGAACTGAACTGAATTTGCCAAAAAAAAGATACAAGAATCGCTAAATACATGAAAAACATCTGGATCCTTAGCAGTGACCTAGTTTGGATCCAAGCATACTAATTATACAATAATTAACGTACTTAGTGCGTGCTCATTTTACCCGACTGATAAAGAAAGCCTGCGAAATATGAAAAGTAACACGTGACTACGCTCCCACCCGCAAAGGGTGGGAGCGTAGGGAGCGTAGTCTTGACTTGCCACCTCACAGTGAGCCTGTTTCAGGGCGCTACCTCCTGATGGGCGCTGCCGTCTAGTCACGCGTCAATTTCTGGATTGCGCGGGCTTTCCTTATTAGACAGAAAAAGCGGCACTTAATTAGTATGTTGTTGAAAATAGCGCATTTAGAAGTCATTTGAACATGCCTACTTATGCCTCACTGATATTTCAATGATTAGGTAAACATTTGTCGAGTTCGAAACACAAGTTGGGCTGATTAGCTAAACTTCACTAAAGGAAAAATTATTAGTGGCTACTACAGTATACTGGGAACAGTATGCACTAGGTGCGCTTCTCTAGCGACGTTGCTCTTTGAAAACGTGCTGCGTGATAGCTGGGCGCCTTGTATATGCGTAAATGTGCGTGGAGGGGCAGAGTGCGTCTGGAGTGGGCGACCGGTGACCGCCTGCCACTTGGTCAGCTTGGGGTGAGGTGGAGTTACCTCGTTCGTCTCCAGATTAGGTAGTAGACGGTGATGTCTATTGCGGACGCAGGTAGGTCCTTATAAAAACACTTGACATAAGACAGTGTCATCCAGATTAACTGTGACACTCAGTGATAGATTTCCGCTGTAATTTTTGGGGCGCTAGCTGATAACGACATAAGGCTATAGCGGATAGGTTCACCTTTCGTGTCGGCAAAAAAAAATTAAACGAAAGCTGGGAAAAAAACCAAAAGGGTAGTAATGCTTCCAGTTAGTCGTTGTATAGCACAGATAGGACAACGAAGATTACTTTGAGTGAAGAATATGTTTACTTAGCCTAGTGGATAGCTAATTAAAGTCTACTTAAAAGAGCACATAAAAAGCACTGAAAAGTGCCTTGAGGTCCACCGTAAATAAACGAAACAAAATGATGTCTAGTGGGTGCGTAGTTTTCAAGCGTTGGGTTAAGACGTATACTGACCGCGTGTAATACCTAATTAGAATTAATCAAGGGTCTAATTAGTTAGTGTAGTGCCTACAGCGTCACTGCAAATAGACCTAGACAGAGTTTGAGGTGAAGGTACATGTACTCAACAGTAGACTGCAGTATAGTGTACTGTACCCTTCGTCTCACTAGAGGGTAAGGAATAGTGTGACGCCACTCGCTGCGCCTGCGCATAGCTTGCGCCGCTCTCTCCGCTCTTAGAGCGGCGCAAGCCATCTGTATTACAAGATGGATAAAACAAATGACATGATGCAAACGTCGTGACTCCGTCGCGGTCGTTTCATAAGTACGGTACGTACCAGAATTTACACGAATGCATAACACACATGCGATAGTCAATGACGTGTCATGACATGAATGCCTTGATTTCTGTCAAATCCGTACTAAACGGAGATAAATCTATATTAGCCTAGAACGACATAGTGCATTTACTTCTTCGGTACCTTCAAGAAAGAACCGAATTTCGAAAACAACTGAAACATTACAATCCCTTGAGGCCGATTGTGGATTTCACATCTTCGCCACTTCGAGCCCTGTCGAGCTTCTTACACAGGATTCTGGCCCCTCTCGTGGGAAACACGCCGACGCACGTGAAAAACAGCAGCCATTTGGTTGAGCTTCTCTCCCCGATACCGGTTTGCGAAGATGAATGCCTCGTGTCATTCGACGTGGTCTCCCTCTTCACCAGCATACCTGTCGAATTAGCAGTGACCACAGTGCGTGAAGTGCTGGAGTGTGACGAAAACCTCGATGCAAGAACAGGCCTGAGCGTCGACGAGCTGAGCCGCCTTTTGAACTTTTGTCTTGAACTTAACTTGAGCTTTTGTTTTGAACTGAATAAGCAGTTTCTTATTTAGAGACTCTAATACTCTCGCTGCTCACTGTTCCTTTTTGTTTTCTCATTTATTACTCTCTCAACTGCTGAATGACAACGCCGTCGCGATCTCTCCATTTTTGTCCTAGGCTTATGTCAGTGTTGCATTTTGAAGCGTTTACCCCCTTGTTTAGAGCAATAAAACGCGGTTGGACTCTTACACGAGTTAATGCGGCGCTCGAGCATATGCGACGTCTGGGGATTACGCAGCTGGTGTTCTGTAAGCGGTTGCATACCCATATCCAGTGCGTCCGACCTCGATTTCTCTCAACGCCTAATGCAATTCTTGATACTGTTTTTGACCCCGCTACGAACGTTTCGATGTTTCCCCAACGCGAATTTCAATCTCCCTCCTTTTTACGACACCCTGATATCGTACTCCTGCCTTGTGTGATTCACTGTAGCACCCTGCAGACGTGTTCTAGGTGTAAGCGATGGTCGACATACCGTATGCCGCGTATACATAGGCGGTCGCGTGCTCCATAAATATCGCAATGCAGACGAGGTTCACCGTGCTCTAGAAAACTAAACGATGTGGTCACCGCAACGATGCGCCGGATAACCTAAAGTTTTTGAACCCTTTCTGTGCCAACGTGCATTTGTTTCACTCTTTCACGCACCGGCGTAGTTGATACGTTACTTATGCGGGAGGAGCGCGCTTTCTAAACGGCGTCTAGGTAGCTTCCTTGAAAGATTAGCAATGCTTCTGAAACGTGCGCGGGGAACGCGGCACACCCTGTATACCAAAACAACGGAAAATCAGTTCCTTGGAATCCCACCAGGTGCAGCTTTGTGCTACGAAGCGGGGGGATGCTCATTTACCCTTTCACCCAGAACTGTCTTAATTCAAGGAGAAATATAAAACACGCGTAAGTGCATTCGTTTTTACCGCGGGTTACTACTTTGCTGAGAAATTTTATGCCGACTACAGTATTTTTCAAGCTTAGAACTTAACCATTTGCAAAAAAAAAAAACACACATCAATAATCTGAGTCTTAACAATTGGTTCTCAACAATGTGTTCTTGCAGTGTGTACTTGAAACAGGTCTTGAAGATTTCAGCTGATTTACCTAGTTCGTTTGCGTCTTATCTTTAACTTGTACTTTATGCAAGGCAGGTTAACTAGCGCTATAAAGAGCTTTCGTCACTGTGCGCTTTCCTTCGAGCTAAAAAAAAAGTGATTTAAGCGAGGCAACCATGACATTGTTGTATACTTTCAATTGCTCTGTAGGAGCATAAATATTCCAGAGTACAAGGTTCTTCGTAGCGATTTCAATATGTACCATAATTCAAGGTACGTACTCATTTTCTAGGAATGACACCTCGCGTTAATATGTTTATCAACCAAGAATTGCGATAGCAACAAGAAAGCGCGAACGCTTAGTGAATTTACATTGAAGTCGAAAGACACGCGCAGGAGGTTGCTCAGTTGAAGAGCTTTCTGATTGAGAAGGGTTGAGGAAAGCATGACAACACAGTCACGCGCCGTTGGATGACGTGCGAGACGAATGCTACCTCTCTTCAAGTATTATTATTCACCTGGTGAGATTTGTTAGCATAAACTTCGAATGACAGCTGCATTGCTTAGAATGCGCAGCCACTAAGCTTCCATAACCATTCCTGACATTAGACCTGCAGCGTTGTCGTGCACAATTACTAAAGCACCACTGACTGGACCGCCGATATACTATTTCGAACGACTAACACAGATAAGATACAACGCTCCTCACGAACACTGCGTAAGCCTGCTTGCCTAATTTCTTATCGCAACCATTTTGTACAGCAATGCTGTTATACTCGGGGTTGGCCGTGTGTCGTAAGATAGAAAATTATCGTCATCATGAAGCGGCACGTGCTCTCTTCTTCATTATTGTCTTTTCCTTCGCTCCCAGAACACGTGCGCCTATTTCTCCGGCATGGGATGCAATAACTCTGATAGGCGAGAGAACGAAGACAGAGAGAGAGAGGGAAAGAGAGAAAGAGAAATGAAGATATACGATAAGAAAATCGTGGCCAAAAATGTATTTCTGCGCTAGAGCAAGCATAGCCACGTATAGTATTGTATAGCAAGGGGTGGGAAAGAGAGATGTGAGAGGGCAAAATCCTAACCAAGCCAGGACCAGCTAGGCGCCAACCAGTTCTGCTGTGACCCTGCCTTGGTCGACTGAGTGCAAGCTGCGTTAATTTTTGCGTGTGGCTCATCACGGCTCGAATGCTTTATAGCTACTAGGCGCAGACACGGCAGGGTTAATAATGTGATAATATCATAATATAACGTTATAACTGGTACTGTATATTACCTGTAAAAGTGCCATATCCTAATCCATAATTTGGTTTGATCATATCAGCTACTCTGTCAATGTTTCCGTCAAGCTTGATTTCATTGAGACAGAGGGTTAAAAATCTGAAAATAAAATTATCTATGTTCTGTATGTAACGGCATCATAATCAATCGTTGTCAGTAATTATCGTGCCGTCAGATCGACTCTCCCGTTCTCACCTTCACCCTCTCCACAGGGAATCAGCAGTTAAATAACCAATCAGCTTACGTCGTAATCTGTGGCCGGCTCTGGTTTTAAAAGCGGAGCTCTTTAATCTCGGAGAAGCCCCGTTAGTCGCGAACATAAATGACCATCATCATGAAGCGGCACGGGCTCCCTTCGTCCTGTTCTTCATCTTCTGCATCGCTCCAAAAACACGTGCGCCCATTTGTCCAAGTGGAATGCAATAATTCTGATGGGCGAGAGCACGAGTACAGAGAGAGCGAGAGAGAGAAAAAGGCAAAGGAAGAAATAAACAAGAAAAGGAGGCAAATTTTTGGCGAGGCGGGATTCCAACACGCGTGCTCACTATCCGAAGGCGAGCGTTGTAGCCACTCGGCTATCCGGGCACGCTATCAGAGCATAGCATAGCCTTGTATAGTATAGTATAGCATGAGGATGGGAAAGGGAAGTGGGGGTGAGGAGGAGGGAAAGCAAGAAGGAAGAGAGTAAAGCACAGCAAAAAAATAAAGTGAATGAGAGAAATGGAGAGAAAGAAATAGAGAGATAGAGAAAGAGATAGAAAGAAAGAGTAAGCGAGAACTTGAGACAAAGAAAGAAAGAAAGAAAGAAAGAAAGGGAAGAGAGAGAGAGACAAAGAAATATAAATAAACACAGACAAAAATAAAGGAAAATAGAAGATAAAAAGAGAGAAAGACAGGAAGAAAGGAAGAGGAAAATATTTCACCATCTCCCCTTAAAGGGAATCTTGTGGGGATGCGAAGGAGTGCATGGGTCGACTTAAAGTTCCGTTCATCACGGGCACGTTGCCCGATGTTAACGCGTCCTTGCATGTGGAGCACACCATGAATTAACTGTAGTTGCTGTTACTCGTCCCGAACTCTTGTTGGAGCACGCCACGCGGGTTCATCGCGCGTCTGCAGAATCTCGTTCCCCGACGCCATCACGGGATTGCTGAGAGAGTGTAAGGGGGAGAGGCCACAACGTCTTACCCAACCCCTTACACAGGCCCGAATGCGCTAGCGCCTGCCAGCGCACGTGGTTTTGTCTGCGTTACGCCAAGCTAGGACAGCATACGGCAGCCCGGGCCCCTAAAGTGCTCTGCACGTATCATCATCAAGGCGGTCGAAGAACAAGACGAAGAAGACTTCTCCTTGGCGCGAGCGAGCGCTCTGCACGTATCATCATCAAGGGGGTCGAAGAACAAGACGAAGAAGACTTCTCCTTGGCGCGAGCGAGCGCTCTGCACGTATCATCATCAAGGCGGTCGAAGAACAAGACGAAGAAGACTTCTCCTTGGCGCGAGCGAAGCGCTCTGCACGTATCATCATCAAGGCGGTCGAAGAACAAGACGAAGAAGACTTCTCCTTGGCGCGAGCGAGCGCTCTGCACGTATCATCATCAAGGCGGTCGAAGAACAAGACGAAGAAGACTTCTCCTTGGCGCGAGCGAGCGCTCTGCACGTATCATCATCAAGGGGGTCGAAGAACAAGACGAAGAAGACTTCTCCTTGGCGCGAGCGAGCGCTCTGCACGTATCATCATCAAGGGGGTCGAAGAACAAGACGAAGAAGACTTCTCCTTGGCGCGAGCGAGCGCTCTGCACGTATCATCATCAAGGCGGTCGAAGAACAAGACGAAGAAGACTTCTCCTTGGCGCGAGCGAGCGCTCTGCACGTATCATCATCAAGGGGGTCGAAGAACAAGACGAAGAAGACTTCTCCTTGGCGCGAGCGCGCGCTCAATATGTTACAGATGGCTATGGTAGGTTTTAGAAAGCGGACGGTTGCCAATGGAACTACGGACAAAGCCCAGCGCCAAAGCTGCTTCGCATCTAAAACATGGCTGATCTCTCCGTCATAGGAATAGTGCCGACTAGCGTGGCCATGTTTTAGATGTGAAGCATCTTATAGCGGCGTTCAAACCGGTGGTGGTGGTGGTGGTGTGCGGCATGACCACCCATACTGCGCATGCGCCTACCCTCTCCACACACCTCCTCTCCCCTCCTCCCCTGTCCTCCCCCTTTCCACTTCTCCCTCTCCCCTTTCCCCCTCTCCCATACTTCTCTCCACTTCCCCTCTCTCCTCCCCCTCTCCACTCTTCCTCTGAAACGCGGGCTAGACATGCCGAAATTATCTCTTGCGCAACGCCGCGATGAACGCCAGCGCGTGCGCGTCCCCTCCCCCTCTCTCTCCTCTCCTATGCTGCCCCTCTCTCGCACGCCTGTCGACCGCGTTCCCCGCTCGCACTGCGAGAATTAACGGCCAGGCTAGAGGGAAGACAAGACGCGCGTAGCGTTCCTTTTCGCGTTCCACGACACGAGGTCGGTAGCATGCCCAACGAACGCCAACTGAACGCGATCGTGCAAGTGCTCCGGCTTCGCATCGCCTCATGGTCCCCTTTAGAGGGAAATGGTGTAATTTTTTCATTCACAGGAACAGCGCGACTGTGTTTTTCGCTGGTATCGACACGCTTAAACCATGGCCTCCGAAACTGTGCGTCGGCAGGAAACCACTGATCTCCACTAGGAGGAGCTGGATGGCGCATCGAGCACGCGGGCGTGAAGCCACCGGAAGCCGCCGTTTTTGTCCCGGAAAAGAGCTTTTCTCTTCTTTTTTTTAAAGAAATACCTGCTTGTAGCGCAGTAAACTGTACGAATCGACCGGAAAAGTTGTCAGGGAAGACATTTCACGCGTAAGTACCTCAAAGTTGCATTACTTTTTACGCATTTTGTCCGTTGCAGCACTCCGCCGTATTCGGAGGGTGCCGGCACGGCGTCTGTCATCTTTCGTGTAGCGTTCGTCGGCGTCTAAAGCGACGCGTAATCGCAGAGTTTGAAAAAATAAAAAATAAAAACGATCATAACAACAGCTGCCACCCGAGAATATTTGAATTGCGCGACTGAGACGCACAGAAGACGCCGGCTTCCGGGACAAAAGGGCACCTTCCGGTGGCTTCACAAGCGCCCGCCTCGCAGAGCGGGGATGCGCCGTCCAGCCTTTTTAATGGAGGTCAGTGCAGGAAACCTGCTGGCACTCCATCTCGGAGGCCATCCTTTAACTGCGTCCTCGTCGAATCGTTCCCTATCGGTACTATAAGCATCATGCCGCATTACTTCACTTGACCGCTCACAAACGGCGGCACCAGCCCGCTCCGCCCAGCCCCGCCAACAGAGAGTACCGTGCGAAAGTGAATGTGTGGGAGATATAAGGGGCATTTGTGGAGTGTCGTGAATATGCCTCGGTAGCTTAGTCGGTAGAGTGACGGGGCTTTTTGTCGCGGACCGAGAGGTCGTAGGTGCGATTCCAGGCGGCGGAACTTTTACAGCGAAAGCTGTTATGAGATCATTTCAACGGCCGTTTTTGGTGCCGTAGTTGTCCGCCGCCGCCGCCGCTGCCGCTGCCGCCGCCGCCGCCGCCGCCGGTGTCCGTAACCACTATCGCTCGAAATAAGAAAAAAAAACGAAATAAGAAAAAAATTCCAGGATGGAACGGGGTTCGAACCTGGGCCCTCTGCGTGGGAGCCCAGTGTTGTACCTCAGAGCCATGCCGGTGCTTGGAATTGCCTTGCAAGAAGACGCTATACAGGCTTCATGTCCAGAAGGAACCACATTAACATATGTAATTTAGAGTGGTAGAAGAGTGAAATAACAAACCACGCACCACACAACGCGAATTCTGTAACCAGGCGTCACACAATGCAAATTGCGCTACGAGTGGGCTGTTGGATGCTTCCAACCCATTACAAGGGGCTCTGCAATAATTCTTCGTCGTCATCAGGCACAATGCCAACAAAGTGCGCATAATGCCTTACATGTTTTTAGCGGGTACCACGGCTCTCCGATGAATGACGAAAAATGGCATAGTGGCTGTTTTCCTACTTCACAGATATTATGATGAGTTATAGCGTAGTGGGTTCCTCGCAAGTGCACTTGCATTAGTTGCCAAGGAAGCCCATAAGGCTCCCATGATCCATTTCCTCAGGGTCTCAATAAAGTTCTTCCCTCCTCTCTCTGTCTCTTTCTCACGTCAACGTATGTTATATTGCATGGTGGGAGAGTGAAATAGCGACCGGGCGTCACACAATGCGAATTACGTAACTGGTGAGCCGTTTAAAGCTTCCAACCCATTACAAGGGCTGAGCCACAATTCTTCATCGTCATCAGTCGTCACGTAAAGAAAGTGCACATAATGCCTCAAATATGTGTAGCTGGAACCACGCTTCTGCGCACAATGACGAATAATGGCGTTGTAGGGGCTTACCAACTTCACAAATATTGTGATTTATGGTGTAGTGGGTACCTTGCTAGTGTACTTGTATTAGTAGCCCCAAGAGAGTTTACAACGGGCTCTAGAAATGCCGCTCTCCAGCTTTCGCTGTGACTGTGCTGCGCTTTCCGCGCAGGCCTGGCGTTTTTTTCCTGTAGTTTTTAACACGAAACTGTTCTATGGCGGGGTCCACCAAGAAGTCACTGACGTATTTCCGTCATGGATATGACGTTGTAAAATATACACTATTAGATGACAAAGAAAAAATTAGAAGGAAAAGTTCCGACCCCGGGAATCGAACCTACGACCTCTCGCCCCGCTGCGCGCGGCGTGAAACGACTCGGCCACAAAGCCTAGGAAGGAAGACAGAAAAGGAGAAGGCAGGGAGGTTAACCAGAAACACTTCAGGTTGGCTACCCTACACTGGGGCCTACGTTCTTCAGCAAACTAACGGCGACTTATTATATTATTAGGGGCGAAGCTCCCTATGCCGTGGGTCTGTCCATCCTCCGTTTGTTTGTTTGTAGTAGCCACCTGTAGTTCGTGAAGTGCTCATTAGATGGCGTTGGTGGCGCCCGCTCCATGTATATATATATATATATATATATATATATATATATATATATATATATATATATATATATATATATATATATAGATATATATATATATATTTATATATATATATATATATATATATATATATATATATATAAAATAATAAAGTGCTAACAAAGGACCCGGAAGTAAAAGTTGAACAAAATCAAGCACGTAGGAAAAATTGTTCCGTAAAGGACTGACGTTTCGGGCCGCGGGACCGGCCTTCGTCGGTCCCGCGGCCGAAACGTCAGTCCTTTACGGAACAATTTTTCCTACGTGCTTGATTTTTTTCAACTATATATATATATATATTTTTTTTTATGTATATATATATATATATATATATATATATATGTGTGTGTGTGTGTGTGTATATATATATATATATATATATATATATATATTATATATATATATATATAATTCAAAAGAAAGTTCTGAAGGTCCGGTGCACATGTAGTTGAAGAAATGAAGGAGCACACTTACGAAAATTGCGTATTTTTACTCATTTACGTTTCGTCCGTGGCACGGCCTTCGTCAGAATGAACTCAAGTACAAGCGTACAGCCGCTTTTATGGGCATGAACACGTGGGTGAAGTGAATGTACAAAATTTACAAAACAATGATAAAACAAATGTAGTACATCAAGCTGCATCAAGGGCATGAACAAGCGCTTATAACAATGAGCCATTGACCGCACTAGTCTCGATAGTTGCACGTGAACAGACAAGACGATAGCGATCGTTCAATAATCAAACTTTTTTGCAGCTGGGTTAGGCGCGTTTCATTGAAGTTATGACACAAATTCGAACATCAAGACATCACAGAAAGACACGACACTTTTCCTACGCTCTCGTTAATCCCGGACGATACAGTGTTAAATTTATGGATCAGAAAGGATTCTCGAACTTCGCGATCATGGTGCGATTTGAATCCTGATTGTAATAGCGTCACCATGATTTTGTCAATGAATGACCTGGCAGCCGAACATGTTTAGACAATGGAAGATGTGGCAAACTGTTAGCGTGTGCTCTGTGATTGTTGAAACGGATACGAAATGATGTTTCGGTCTGACCGATGTATTGCATGTGACACACTGAGCATTCAAGTAAGTAGATCACGTTAGTGCTGTCGCAGCTGAAGTCTCCGTTAACCTTAAATGAAAAATTAGATGCTGTGCTTTTAGCGGTCTTTGCAGTCGTCATATGCGCACAAACTTTACACTGTGGTTTGTTACAAGGATGACAACCAACAGGAGCTATCGCTTTAGTCTTGGATGAAGTTACGATATCGCGCAGGTTTCTTGATCGGCGATAAACCACTCTTGGTGATTCCGTGAAAACGTTCTTAAGCCGATCGCTCTGTGTCAATAGGTTGTAGTGCTTACTGAGAATGCGCGACACGTTAGGAATAGATGCAGAATGCGTTAGGATGAGGTTAGTTCGTGAGGTCGGCGCTAATCGCTTGTCCGTGCTGATGAGATCTTTACGGTCTAGAGAATCGGCCCGCTTGAGAGCGTCGTCAATTATACGTGAAGGATAATGCTGCTCTGTTAGTGCTTTACGTAGCTGGTCACAGTTACGAGTGTATTCACTGTCGTCCGAACAAATTCTTTTGAAACGGATAGCTTGGCTATAAGGGATACTCGTTTTGCAATGTTTGACATGACTGCTTTTTAAATGGAGATATCGTTGTCGGTCAGTGGGCTTTCTGTAAAGATTTGTAGTCAGTTCACCATTGCACAAAGAGACAGTGACGTCAAGGAAGTTTATGCTGAGTGGTGAATAAGAATGGGAAAAGGAAATTGATGGTTCTACGCTATTGAAGTCAGAAATGAAAGACAGTAATGCAGCTTCACCGTCATGCCAAATTAAGAAAATATCGTCGATGAAGCGTCTGTAATAAATATATATATATATATATATATATATATATATATATATATATATATATATATATATATATATATATATAAATATATATATATATATACATATATATATTGTGAAGGACGAGATAGAGACAACACCCGTTCCTGGGCAAAGCTGTTCTATTCTCTCCTCGTCTTTCTCTTCCTCTGCTTCGCTCTGCTCCGCGCGCGCCCGAAACCCGGTGTCCTTCGTCATCACACTCGGCCATGACTGCGAGCGCGCGGAGCTGCCGACACTGTTTCAGGTGGACGGTGCTGGCTGCATCGTGGCGGTCGGCCTCGGCCACGCTGCAACATGGTTTGGTTATCTGCCAGAAATGTCTCTGGTGGGCGACACTGGGTGCATCGCGGTGGTCGAAGTTCTCGGCCACGCTGGCCTCTGGCATGGTAAGCTGCGGATAGCAACTCTGGCGGGCGCCACTTGCTGTGCCGTCGGTGTCGTTCGTCTCGCTGACGACTGTCTTGCTGCACGTAGGAGCAATGCAGAGAAGACCGTGGACGACGTACAAAAAGGAGTTGGTTGACCGGGTCACGATTAGTCACAATGCGCTGGTGTGGTGGTATGCCACGTATCGGCGAAGCGAGAGCGATACTCCGTGCCGGCGCGTCACACGATTTGTGCTTTGGCCGATCCGCTGCCATCGGGCCAGTGCACCGCGAGTTCTGGAAGGCAGCAGGTCTTGAGTAAATGCCGCGTGAATCCGAGCCGGGGAGGTCATGCGAACAGGGGTCAGAACCCGTGTCATAAGACGGATACTCGGGCTGCATGGCCAGTTGTCGGCTATCAGTGACTTCAGCCTTGCTCGTCGCCATGGCTGCGTTGACTTCACTCAGCAACCTTATGAAGTCCGAAGCGATGTCGTCGGAGGAGGCGCAGGCGGCATGGGAAGGTCGTTTGCGAGAATGATGCTTTCGTCTATCTGGAGTTCGTTGACCGAGACTTCGCTCAGCAGGGAATGGCCACCTCCTTGTACCTCCCATGCCTGCGCTGACAACCGAGGATGTTGCATCAACGGCTCACGAAGCTTCTCGTTCCTGATATCCGTAGGTGATATCCGTTCCTGATATCCGAGCGAAGACGTCCTCGAGGGCAGCGTCACAGAATTCCTCAGATGCAAGGAGGTCTCAGCCTCTGGTAGTAACGGTGTCATGTCCGACACGTATGCAGAGTACGAGACTCGAAGTGATGAGCACGACCTCTGTCCGCTGCTTACACTGGGGCAAGCTGCGACGCTGTCTGCCGGTGAACGGCAGTGCGCAGTTTCAGCCTCGAGGAGATGGTCTTCTCGAGCTTCGTCCTCGGTAACAGACGTTTTAGATTCGTGGATGGCGTCATAGGGAATCGGGCCGAAAGCAGCAATCAGAGCTGCACACCATTCCGGCCATGACTGTCGCTTGATGCCGTCGTAGTTGTGCCATGCCTTGGCTGCATCTCGGAGAAGGTATATGGCAACGAACCTTTTATGATCGTCAGGCCAAGCATGACGAGAGCCGAGCGCATTGACCGTGCCTATCCAGGCGTCGACATCGTCTTAGAATCCACTGAACTCCGGCAGTTCCCAAACAACCGGTGATGGCAAGGTGGCAGGACAGAGCCGGGAGCTCAACGATGCCAAGCAGTGGAGCTGGTGCGATAGTTGCGAGATGGCCCGCGTAAGCTCCTCGACGCTGTCGGGTGAGAAGCCCGAAAAGTCAGGGTTCACGTCCGAGGAGTTGGTAGCGGTCGCCGCACGCATGGAGGCGAGATGCACGATCAAGGAAGCCTGGACGGCGTCCCTTGGCAGCTCGGATGATGGCAGAGTACTGGGAGCGGGATGTAGGCCATGGGAAGCGTGAACGGCATTCTGAATGGACCCGTGCGCATTCTTGCCGTGAGGTAGTAGCATGGTGTCCGTTAGGTCGTGCCCTCGAACCACAAAGGAGGCATGGACGCCGTCCACTGGTGGTGTGATGGGCAGCTGAAGTGGCGGTCGGGTTGATGACTCCATCGCAAGGAAGCGTGGACGGCGTTCCTTAACCGGAGGAACCCGAGTAGCCGAGACGAACGACGTCTTGCAGCTGCAACCGCGAAGTTAGGGTTCCCGAACCGTTTGTGGCTGCGCCATTGTAAAGGACGAGATAGAGACAACACCCGTTCCCGGGCAAAGCTGTTCTATTCTCTCCTCGTCTTTCTCTTCCTCTGCTTCGCTCTGCTCCGCGCGCGCCCGAAACCCGGTGTCCTTCTTCATCATCACACTATATATATATATATATATATATATATATATATATTTGCATATAATATCGCTAGATGGTGCTAGATTTAGTATAGTATCAAAGGAACCAAAGGAATTGGTTGGAGGAGGCGGAAAAGAAGAGGCTAGAAGAAGAGGTAGAAGAAGCCAGGAGGAATGTAAATAAAATGGTTGAAAGCAAACTGCTTTCGTTGGAACTTCGCATGCCCACGTAGACGATGTGGAACGGGACCCCATACTTACTGCGGTGGACGTTCTCTGTCTTACCGAGACGTGGAACGCCAAAAGACCGTATATCAAAGGATACGTTCCAGTCGTGTGCATCGATGATGCAGAGCGTTCTGCAGGTGGTGTGGCCGTATACATCAAACAAATAGAAAAGGCACAAAATCTGAAACTACTACCAATGACACAGAGCCACAACGGGGAATATGCTGCCATTGATTTTGATGGATGCATCATCATGACCATGTACCTTGCACCCAATTTGTCTCTCACGTGCACGTCCTTTGATGATATGAAACCAACGACCATCCGAGGAGCGTGTATAGACCTGGTATTTTCATATTTCCAATTGCAACCCGTACAGGAACCGCTATCCCTTCATTTCACGGACTATAAAGCCGTGATAATGAAGGGACAACGCAAGCCAAGCATCATCTAATTAAGAAAAATAAAAGTTTGATGTTTGTAATATACACACAGTGTTTGTCACTCTTTATATGATGATTGATGGGGCGTTACACGGAAGATTCACAGTTTACCGATGATTCCCTCCGGAGCTTCGCCCCACTCATCATCATTCACCACGTGGATATGCTGTGATTTTTCATTTACCGCTGGTGGTACGCAGAGCTCGAAAGCAATTTTTATGTTATTCCCAGCGAGATTCCGCGATGGGCGCGCTTTGAAGGTCGTCGCCCCGCTCGTTGCGATGCGCGCGCTCCCCCGCCTGTACTTTGCCCTAAAGGGCGTGATCGTCCGTGCGCGCGCTTATCTCGTGAAGGGGGCGGTTTGTACGTCTCGTGCTTTCACCGCAAGTTTACGTTGGAGTTAGAGAGTGTACGAAGGTCACTTCGCTCACTGCAGCTATCGCGGTCGCTAAAGGAGCGCGTTGGTCAAACGCAAATGAGTAACAACAGCAACAGTTAGTTCGGGCTCGTCCTGTGTGTGTTCTTTTCGTGCGTCACTTGTGCTTGAGCAGCAGGCCACAGGTTTCGAGCTGCTTGCCGTTCTTCGCGTGATATTCAAATTTGTTGCTATCGCCTTCATTGCTTCGCCGTTTCGGCGAAACAATGCACAATAAACGCTCAACTACCTCTTTGAACACACGTTTCACGTTCGTGTTATACCGATTCCTATGACGGAGGGATCAGCCATGTCGTTTTTTCTTTGTTATTCGTTAGCGTCCATTTTATCAACGTCATATCCCCGATGGAAATGCGTTACTGAAGTATTGGTGGAACCCAGCATAAAACACTTTCGCGTTAAAATAAGGAGAAACAAAGGCCACCATGGTCCCCACTTCCTTCAGGGTTGGCACCATTATTGCGACGTCGCCTGATTTTTTTCACAAAATAAATCTGTGAAACAATCAAGCACACGTTGAACAGCGCAACAAATGTAGGCGTCAAGTTTATAATTTTTCTAGCAAAGCGAAGGGTTTATGCTTCCTTTGGTAACGGTGTGCCGGTGCTGAAGATATATAGTCCAACAGTAAGCTCGTCGCTCGTAAAAGTCTGTTCCTGCTGAAAATAATTAAGCAATAACACCTCCCTAGTAAAGGTGTGCCGGTGCTGAAAGTAGTACGACTAACGCCCCCTATAAACCCTCCCATTTGCTAGTTCTGAAAACTGTGCATCAATAAACTGTTTCCTGGAAATGTGCCGGTTCAGGATATAGCGCAAAAATAAGTTCCGGCCTCGTAAGGCAGTGTTAGCGCTGAAAATATAGAGACAAGAATTTTGGCTAAAAGGCTTGTCTCTCTAGGAATCAGAACAATATTATTCGCGGTCGCGTTCATGACGTGGGTTACACGGTGGGGGTTCCCGCAACTTGCCCATTTGTTAGACAGACAATTTGATCACACACGCTGCAAAAGATGCAGTTTAATGACATTTAGCTGATCGGACTAATGCCAATTATGATCTTTAGATCCATACGTTCAATATATACGTTGCATTTTCTAAATAGGGGTTCTCATATTCAAGGCTGCCTGAGTAAGCAGAGGGAAAATAATCTTTTTCTTATGTCCTCGTTGTCTTCAAATTTTTAAAGCTGGCTGCTTGTCTAGTCGGGCAGAAGTTTCAGGAAAAAGCGCACGCACTTCAAACGTAAGCAGTAATTCTACGAAAAAAAAAACACTCCGCAGATTATGAACCTGTGGCACTTCGATCAATGTGAGCGTGTGTAGGCGTGTGTAGACACGCCCAGCAGCGTGATTATGGTATATAGACGACCATTAGTATTTCTGTTTTGTAGAAACCTGATTGCGTGTGACGACACATGGCTGTGGGCTCCTTTTAAGAATTGATTCAAATTGTCCGTGACGAATGCAACAGTTGCATATTTCACAGAACAGTGATCGGGAAAGCTTTGTTCAATTCGATGTTATTGCGGTGTTTGTGGCACAAAGAACGCGTACAAGGAACGTGAAGCGCCTTTGCACGCGTCACGGAAGCGACAGCTGGCGATATGTACTGCAGCGCGCAGTCTTGCGTCTAGAACAAGGAAAAAGCTGTTCTTGAATATAGCGCGCTGAGTTGCTCGAGTTGCCTAATTACATGCACAAAATAAGTTAACATGTGAAGGAAGCGCTGCAGAGTATGCTAACGCTTGTTTTCTTGTCTCTGCGAGCTTGGAGTGCGCGCTTGAGAAGAGAATTGTACATTTACCAGCCGCGTTATCATGTTATTTATTTACCGATACGAGAAGCGGTGCAAACAAAAGAAGGACTAGGTCATTTGCCCTCCAGCACTGATAAGGAATCGTAACTCGCGGCACTTCAATGCAAAAGATGAAAAGCTCAGCGCTGGCAGACTGATAAGTCACAAGTTTGGCAACTCGCTAGTCTGTGTATTTGAGCGAAATAACAGAGAGTCACTACTGCGCCTGTGAGCGTCAGTGGCCGGTTCGCTCAAGCATGATTAGGATCAATCGCTGTAAACATCAAAGGGACACGACTGCGCTCTTTCTGTGCTAGAGTGCAACACTAGATCTACATCGAAGCCCAGTCGTGTTCAGTGGATTCGTGCTTCCATATAAACAACAGGTGAGCAGTCATTCCCACTTTTGCTCTGATACAATAGTCTAATACTTGCTCCGTTATTATAACGAAGCCGTATATGGCTAGGTTCTGGAAGATCGTGTCCGCACACAAAGGACGCGTAGAACAACAGTTTTCCACGAACCGACTAAGTGGACTAATCCAGCGATCTTGCGGCGAAGAAATGGACAATGCGTAAAAGTAAACGTAAATGTGTATTTTTTTCACCGACGTGGCAGGTTGGCATGAACAATTTTGCCTCAAGGAGAAGACCGCTTGCATAAGAAACGAACGTCATGCCAATTTTGTAAACTTTTGAAACAGCGGTGTTTCTTATGCACTACAGGATTTCATCTTGAGAGCGTCGTTGGCCGCCGTCGATGAGATAATATATGCGTCATGACCAAGAGGATCCAGGGTCTTTACGTGTATATCTCTTTATTTGCTATATTTAGCCAATAAAAATAAAAACTCACAGGGTCCCTTGTGCACTCGCCTAAGACCACTCAAAGGGGAAAGCAATCTTCTTTTCCTGCTCAGTCGATGTATTGATACTCCCCCGCCCCCCTCAGAAAGCTTTCTGCACCTAACGTCGTTTTGCACTGGCTTCAGGATCGGAAGCATTGCAAGCTTTCTGCACCTCGCCTAGTTTTTCACTGCCATCGTGAACGGTTCACATTTGACCTAGTGACGATGTTATGCGATGACATCATGAGGGGACGTCGCGATGACGTCAGAAATTTTGACGTCCTGCGAAGTCACGATGACGTCATGTGGTGATGTCTAGGAAGGAATTCACAGGCGCCAACCAAGAACACGGACGATAGTAGGGACACGGACAAGCGTACTTGTCTGCATTCCTGGCTTGCGTCTACGAATTATTTCTTAGCTATGCACCAACTGGCGCGACAGTGGACGTTATATGGTGATGCCATCACGTGATGGTGATTTTTTGCCTCACTCGTGTCCACGCCGACGCCGACGGTCAATTTTCGCGCTTGATGAGGCGTCTAAGGCTTGCGCCTTCATATATAAATTTACTACAGCATTATTCAGTAAATCAGACCCACCATAGGCACAGCGTCACAGGCGTCCATCGTCAAGCTAGCGGAAAAGCTTCTGAGTCTTATGCGATAAGTGCTGTACACTACAAATATATTTTCTTTTGTAGTATTTTTCTTCCTTTCTGCATATCTTACTGCTGTTCTACATATATGCTCCAGATTTCAACAGTGCTGCTTTGAAGGTTTGCTGGACCCTTTGGTTTTTTTTATTCTACGAGTCGTTATTCACATCATAGCCACAGTATTCATACGCAATAGCGTTAGAGTCCGTGTCCCTGAAAGGGCGGTGTGGTGTCGGAGGCTTTGGTTGGTGAAATATCGGTGCTTTACCTTCGTTAACAATCCCGATGGATGCAAAGAATAAAAATCAGGGTTAAAGCCAGAATCGCACTTAAGCATTCTACGTTGCAGTCAAGCATCCTACCACAAATTCACGCCAAAGGAACCTGGTTGGTGTGAACCGCGACATAGTTTTATTTTATTGCAGCGTCAAATGACAATTGAACGTTGTTCCTTAAGGCTATATTAAAGGCAGCTTGCGTTTGATGGGCTTCTACTTGAAAGAAGCACAAGAGTTTGTGCCTATCCCCTGTGGCCACAACTTCAGGACATATTTATTAAGGCGAAAGCGTTAAATGCCTCATCAAACGCGAAAAGTGACGGGCGTCCCGCGTCGGCGTCCACACGAGTGATGCAAAAATTCATAACGCGATGACGTCATATGGTGGTGTCATCGCGACGAACAGATCGCCAAAATTTGTGACATTATCATGACGTAACATGACGTCACGTCACATGATGACATCATCAAGTGACATCGTAGTTTGGTTAAAGGTGTGTCACCGATTACGGAGGCATTGCAAAACCAAGGGAGGTGCCTCCGATCATGGAGGCTGTGGAAAACCATGTTAGGTAAAAGAAAGCTTCCTTAGGGTGGCTGGGCAGGATCAATACGTCGACTGAGAACAAAAATAAGACGGCTTTCGCCTTCCAGTCGTCTTAGGTGAGTGCATAAAGGACCCTGTGAGTTTTTGCACCTGGCGGCAAGATTAACTTTCAACGTACTTGACACGTTTTTTTTTTTTAAGCGAAGGTGATAAAAGGCCCGTGTCGTACAACACCCAGTGTTGTCTGTGACCGAGAAGTCCCCGTGGGTGCAAATCAAAATCGGGGCTCGAGCCGCAAAAGAACCTATGCAATCTCCGCGGCAGTAAACTATTCTGCCACAAAGCCACGCCACTGTTTTATTGTGCTTGGGAAAAAGACCTCCCGCAGCTGGGCGTCACGTCATTCGGGGATTCTCTTCACAGGTGAATTCTGCTTGGCAGAAGCGTCAAATCACATCAGGCGTCACACCCGTGAATTACGTAACGTGCAGGCGATTTAATTATTCCCACTAGTCACACAGTGCTCACCTTAATTCATCATCATCATCCACCATATCATCAACAGAGTGTGCAGCTACATAAGTGTGCATATGGCCTCAGAGACGGGTAGTGGGTAATTCGTGTCAAAGAAGGAAAGTCGTGAATGTCAACATGAAGAAACCGGACGCGCGTCTGTGAACCTGCGTCCTGTTTGAGCAGCAGCACGTTGCCCTTGAAGTTTGAACTCAGCGCAGCACAGCAGACTGGACGCGCGTCTATAGACGTGCGCCCGAGGAAATAAATGGTGAGCATGCGCAAAATCAGCGTGAACTTAAGCGACACAGCTGAGGCGGCAAATACGTTCATTAAGTATACCAGGTAATTGAGGGCGCTTCACGAAAGACCTAAAGACGCGGAAGGAGCGATTCGCTCGAACCACAGCATTCGTTCATTTGCTGTAGACGTCGTTCTCCGGGATGATTTCGAGCATCCATTCGTTTGCGCAATCTTTTGCACCGCAAGAAATGAAAGACGGAACTGTCGTTGCAGCAAGAACTTGGTCGCGGCATGACAACGTTCTGGGTAAATATTAGGGATTCATGTGGCAGGAAGCAATATCCTTCTCATGACGTTCAAGAGTTCTTTGCAACTATGCTTTCTGGCTCAGTGATTGCTCCACATGTGGCCTTTCCACATGTCGCCTTTCCTCCACATATCGACCTTTCCAACCACTTGAATAATACGGACGGATGAATAATAATCGCGGCCGTTTCGCTAGCTTGACATACACCAGCATTGGCATTGCGTGAGGCGACTGTATGATGAACACAAATAACACGTGGTAACATGACAATCATGACATGCATTTTATGTACAGAATGATTTACATGCCACGCTCAAGGTGCGCTTACGGCCGTTCGCCTAGCTTGATACACCAAAACTGGTACTGCGTGACGTGACTGTGTGATGAACATACATGACAGGTCTTAACACGCAAATCGTAACGTACATGTCATGTACGGCACGATTTACATGACACTGTATTTGTGCGCTTCCGGCCGTTTCGTTAACTGGATATAGACCAAAATTGGTACGGCACGACATGAGTGCGTGACGAACATTAACGACAGGTTATGCATTGCATATACCAGAATATACGTTTCATTACATTAACGATTGTACATGCATGAATGCACGACAAACATGCGATATACAGTGAGCTAGATGTCATGACATGAACGACTTCATTTGCCTCAAAGGCAAACAAGGCGATGTATGCAGCTTTTTGCTGGCTGCTTCGCTTTACATCGATTCCCACAGTACGTGCGATCTGCCGGATTTTAAATTTGGTATTTATGTTCCTTGCTGTAGTTTATTCGCGCTGGTGGACATATAGGATGAGACTAAATGCAGATTAGCGCTTTGAGTACAACGAACACGAAGAAATGGAAGTATGGTGGTGGTGGGGATGATGATGCTGCCACAGGCGGGGCTAGCCTGGCAGACCCGGCTGGAAATTGCTCCTTCTGAGCGACTTTTCCCATGTAGTACGGCTCACCATACATCGCTTAAACCTGTCTCTCGTAGAATACGTAAAAATTTAGCAGCCACTTGCTTGCGCATCACCCACACACCTGCCGCAAACACGATGTCTTAGCAACGTCCCCGGCGAAACCCTCTGTTCTTCATACTGTTCATTAGTCTCTCTTTGATAGCGAAAACGCTTACACGACTAGATGTAGTGATGTATATCCGCAACTTCATTGCATTCAGTGCGCAGCGGGTAAGGGGTACCCTTTCCGTGAAATAAACATGCAAGGGTTCAGGCCGATCGTGTTCTTATTCTCTACAGCAGGGTTGACTCGGCGCGACTAAGGCCTCTTATGACACAGGGCTGATGGGGCGGATTCCATAGAGAGCAAAAATGGCATCGAATTGTCTCTTTTGGTAATTGCTGGTTCATAGGAGCTCTGACTGTAGGTTGTCTTGAAAGTGCATCATTGGCTAGGGCATCTCCTCATCCGTTGCCGCTGACGCCAACATGTGAAGGTATCCACTGGAATGTTATCTTGATGCTCTAATTCTCTCGGACTGTAAGTCGGCAGTGCAGCAACTTTCTCGAGGGACTCCCACAAACAAGTTCTGCCTCCAGTCGCTAGCATCACTGTGGCCAAGAAATCGAAGGAAGTATGGCGAAGCAATATGATAGTGCACATATTGGTCATATTTTTGTATAGCTCCGAATAACAAGCCAAATATCGGGCTTCAAGCGGTAGCCCTCGCAGCCGCTTGGTCAGCACTGACCGAAGTGCCTTCCGCCATATTGAGGTGACGTCACTACACAGTTTGCAACAGCCCAAACTTCTGGCACTTCAGCGCTTCGCCAATTCATGACAGGATAGCATGTGCAGTGCACACCACAGCAACATAAGGGATCTCGCTCTAAACTAAAACAAATATTAGATAAAGAACTGGTTTTGCTCAGCCACTGCACCCCAATAACAAAAAACGACCTTTAACTTCGATACGTGGTATTGTCGTATGCTCGCTCGTACTTTAACCTCAACGGAAGTAATCTAATCTGTGCATTAATACCTCTTCAAATAATCAAGGAGTACCAGGTTACTACGAGTAGACATATAAGCATCTTCATTCATCTACGATTACTTCAAAGCTCTGAAAAACTAAAAAGAATGCAGTTTAGCGTAAAAGTATAGAGTTGGTAAACCATTTTTTTCTACTCTTTTCAGGGAAACACCTCGCGAAGATGCAGACTAGAAAGCCAGCGTTTAAAGTCATAGACGGAGTTCCGAGATGCGTCTCCGTGGAACCCGATTTCTTAAAAGAAGGTCTCAAGTTCCGAGCTAAGAAGGGAGACCTCGTGCAATCAACGTTTCCGAAGAGTGGAACGCATTGGCTCTTGTACATCACGCACTTAATACTCAGAAAGGGACACCCTATCACGACGTACGAAGAGTTCTCCAAAGAATGGCGCTTTCTTGAGTACATGGACATCAAGGACTTCAGCTCGTCTCTGCCTTTGAGAACGTTCATTACGCACTTGGCGTTGGACAAACGCTGGATGACCGAAGAAAGCAAGTACGTCTACATCGCCCGCAATCCGTGGGACGTCTGCGTATCCTTCTACCACATGGCGACCAACATTAGCACTTACGAATTCCAAAACGGAACGTTCGAAGAATTTTTCGACACGTTTGTAAGTGGCAATTTCGGCTACGGCGACTACTTTGAACACGTAGCAGCCGGCTACGCTCTGAGGGAAGAACCGAACGTGTTCTTCGTCACTTACGAGGACCTGAAGAAAAACACTCGCGAGATGGCATTGAGGCTGGCGTATTTCCTGGGAGAGAACTACGGTCGTGCTCTGGAGAAAGAGGAAGCCTTGCTCAAAACACTACTGGAGAGATCGCAGCCCGAATACATGCGCAATGTGGTAGTGGTTGACTGGAAAGGCAGAGGTAACCCCCAATGGAACGAGGTACTTTCTCGCAGGAAGATCACCTGCATCGAAGGCCACGAAGGAGACGAGAGCAAGTACGCCTTCGTGAGAATCGGCAAAGTGGGAAGCTGGAAGGATTACTTCACGCCCCATCAACTAAAGAGGATGGAGTATCGGATTCTGGAGGCGGAGAAGCAGTCTTCCTTCATGAACCTCTGGAAGGACATCCGAGCTGAAGCGATTGCATGCATGCAGAATGCCCAATAAACAGCTTTTCTTTGTTACCTTAGCGATAACTTCCATCTTTAATAACATTGTGTGGCCGAAGAAATTCGCTAAATAGGTCAAACGAATCTAAGAAATAAATTGAAGTTCGGTTTGTGATACGTTTTCTACGCAGACAAGCCTGTAAATGCACTGTTAAGTCGACTCAGACAGCCTCACCAAGAGTGAGACAGATGTTGAAGTGCGAGTGAGTTTAGGCGGGTATAATTCTGTTTAGAGTGAGTCGGTATAAGCAACGCTTATTATTGTAGCGAGGAAGAGTGGCCTGTGCCTCGGCCTTATCGTCACCGGCATGATGTCATGCTTGCTGTACTTGTGCGACCTCTTCTCAACGCTGGCCATTCGCCCACGTGTTCTGGAAGTGATCATATTTGCAAGTGCTGGAAGGGGTAGGTTTCGATCATCCTGGACCGTTAAGGAACTCTATTGTTTTGAGGGAACGATGTCGCATTGAACTGAACTGAGTTTGCCAAAAAGATACAAGAATCGTTAAATACAAGAGAAACATCTGGATCTTTAGCATCGAGCTCGAACTAAAACCAGAACTAAAACAGGACGCGAAACTTCAAGCTACCATGAAAACTATCCCACAGCACAGCAATAAAAACGACAAGCCGTTTAGGCACTCACGGCAAGAGTCAGCTAACTGAAGGCAACCACTGACGGATTCATCGCTCATGCGAACGACCCTTCGTAGTAACAGGAGTACACACATCTTCTTTGGGAAAAAAACTTCGACCAAATAAACAAAAAGGCCGCGGAAACTCTGAATGGCGCTGCTTTCGCAAGGCTAAAGGCACAGCACAGCTGTATTTTCTGTTAATCGATGATCTTGCTAAGATTTTGCTATACTATTGCTAGGTTATGCTATATCAAGTTTTGCTAAGTTCGGCAAGTCATATCAAGTTTTACTGTTGATATTACAATTGTTATGCTATATAAGGCTAGGCAACGCTTACCCCTCATTCACCCTCCTTATACAAGATTCATCCCAGTATTTGCTCATGTTTATCAAAGTATGCCCACAAGCTAAACTGAGGTTCAACTATGGCTCGCGTTGGCAACCGTCCTAGCGCTCTGTCTCTGGCAAGCTTACCTCTGGAACGCCTACCACGCTCTGGAAGAGAGCGCGCGCCGGTTCATGATGATGATAGTTTTCGGATTTAGCAGACACATTGCGCCTGGCTTAAACAGCACCAGTGCTAAAAAGGAAGCCGATGTATCCAGGTAGGGAATCATGCATGAGCAATATTTTGAAAGCTGAGATGAACAGAACGTCTAAGATAAACACAATTTAAAAAAAAGTATAGCAGACAATAAGAAGTTCAGATACATCCGACCTGAAGGACAGCATCTGATATTGCTAAGCAATCGAGATAATCGGGACCTCCTAGCTTTGCAGGCAACCCGGAAATATATTGTCACGTGAAATCCGATAATCCGCAGATTTCGTTGCATTATTTTTACTTCTACATAATTTCTCTTGTCGTTGCCGCTGTCTCGCTCTTTTGCACGTTTAGGTACTTTGTGTCCCATGCTCACATTACGATACGCGTTTAAGACACCCCCCTTAGAAAGAACTGTCAATGCTGTTGGCCACGGCGATCGAGCACAGAAATGTATACGCGCCTAAGGCGTAGACGTGGGGAAACCGCAAGCACAAGTGCAACCACCCAAAACACTTCTTTTTTAGTAGAACAAAATACTAGAACGAAATTTCATGTTCAGGAAGACTGTGGGCAATACGCCACGTATTCATTACGTTGTTAAACAAATCAAACGAACTCATGCTGCGCGGAGCAGTCGCCCACGTGCTCCCGAATCATAGAAAGCTGAAAGGAATGGTACATCAACGCCTATGGCCACAGCCCACAGTGTGAGCTCTTTCTTGAGTTCGCAACGTTTGGCCGCTGTTTTGGTCTGCTCCACAGCATCTACATGCAAGTAAACATCTCATTATCGCCATCCTCAACAGGAAGTTTAACGTTGGTTTATAATATTCTCAAGCTTCCCTGTTCATTAAAACGTCGTCGCGTTCAAACCCAATGGATTAGTTTTCCTCTCACGTATCTACATATTACTTACTTGCCAGCTCGGATATAATTTCCGACATTGTATGCACTGCCTCAGTGCACAAACTCCAATGTTCCTCTTCGGTACCTTGCATTTCTCATTATTCGGGGGCTTAGCTTTACGTGCCGTGTTGTTTTGTTTATTCTTGAGCATTTCCATTGCTTTCGTTGTTTGTTTCATTTTGTTCTTCTTACATGATGCACCTCTTGCATGGGCCCGTCACAGGCCCGTAGCATGTATTTTTAATAAATAAATAAATAAATGAAAACACATACTACAGAAATGATTCGTAAAGAAATGATTCGTAAAGGTGATGGTACAGAAATAATTCGTAAAGGGAAAGGTTTGCTTTATCAAAATTCCAACAGATATCCTAAAAAAACAAAGAAAAGACAGATATTGCAATACTAAAACCTGTCATCTTGGTTTGCATCATGATGACAATGACGGCAGCTGCCCTCCTAACGAAATTCGCCATTACTTTGGTCATATTTCTGCAATTCAATAAAATGGATGGTTTTTATACTATATAGTGATAAATAAGCAATAGGAAATATTAAATATACGTGCTGTGAATGAAGAACATGAATGTATGCATAAAAAGAGTACGCGAATAGACGAATGTTCATTGAGATACGGTAAGCCCGCTATATTACGGTACGCAAAATTGTAAAACTGCAGCTCCACATCATAGTTTCGAAATAATAACAACAATAGCTTTCATTTAAGCTTTAGTGAGAGAGAGAGAGAAAAATTGTATGCAAAAGGAGGGAAGGGGAGCATAACTATCCATTTCGCACTCCGAAGAGAGTGAGGAGGAAACAAGAAGGTCAGACAAAGAATAATACAGAGGGGTAAAAAATCACTGTCGGTCTCTGTTTCCTGGGAATCGTCGATAATACGACAGTGAAACGTGCCTACGTAGGCGCAGTTGTGGCTCTGTCGGACGTTGATAAAGACAATATGCGTTGAGAGTGTTGCCACTGGGCTGGCACATGAGCCCACGACGTGGCTTCACCCCTGTTGAGACCCGCTGCCACATCTCAACCGAGCGTTTTGGTCCGACTCTTTTTGCAACCCTGTTTGCTGCGACGCGAACTCACCGAGGTATAGCTTAGCGGCTAAGGTTGCTGGCTAAGGCTAAGCTGGAAAACGCGTGTTTGACTCCCGGTCACGATGACGGCTTTTTAATTGGCCGAAATGCAAAAATGGCCCATCTATTAAATTTAGGTGCACGTTAAGAAATACAGTTTTCCAAAATTGACCACCTATATGCTTTCAACTATGCGCTAGACTACTTGCATCTGTACGCTGGAGGCCCTCCAGGTCGAGACATTGAGAATATACTAAGCCTGCCATGGGTTACATCAACTTGCGGGCCCATCGATCGAGGAATCGTGGATCTTATCGATGTTTACATGGCTTGAGAGCCTGTTCAAGTCCACCTTTGACTACTGGCACAAAAGTGTACGCTATCTATTTCTTCACTGCAAGTGAACTACAGCGACGGCTCCTGCCCTCCGGATATCTTAGTATTCAAAAGCATGTGATTGCTTCAGACTTTACTTCTCCTGTTATCCTTGAAGTGACACCGTCAATAGAGGCTGAAAATGCATAAGTGCACGTTAGAATGCCTGGATTTTCGAAGCAGTTGCATGTCCTTTGAGCAGTGCTCAAGTAGGCCACTTTGACTCATCTGACTGAGCTATGCGATAACTCTGCCCAACTCGTGACGACTTGATGAGAGAGACAAGAACACAGAAGAGGAGCACAAATAAATACGTTTTATGAATAGGCACAGCGCAACGTGTTTTTCGTCTCTTGTGTTGAACTAAACGTAGTCCAACAATAAACGCCTCCCTAGAAAGACTGCACCTTAAGAAAACGGACATTTGGGCTAGCTGGTATGTGTTCATCTTGATGAAAAAAAAAAGCAGGGGGTACATTAATGGACACAAACAAAGGTGCTTAAAAGAGATCAACATTAAACTGGGCTGATCAGATGAATGACAGGGGAAAAGGAGGGTCCATGCAGGAAGCAGACGGGAAAGTTCATGCCTAAGCTGCAGAAAATATACAGTTTCACGGCTTTTCAGTGACCGCTTCCGTAGCTTAACTTCCACGATATATGCACGCTGTATTCTACAAATACGTTGAATTAGAAACACATTGGGATAATAGATAACTCTACACATTCTCTCAATATGTGGGAATATGCACACACAGATGTGCACGCAGTCGCCTAGATATTGCCTGCGCCAGCGCACACACTTCGTAAATTTATGAGAAAAAGAATGACCTAGGTAGATCGTCAGCTTTTTGGCACTTCGATCGCTCATTCTAGGTCTGTAACGCGAGTGCATATAGGCACGTCCAGCAGCAGGAATATGGCATATGGAGAAGCAGCAATATTTCTGTATAATTAAAACGAAACTGCGTGTCAGGTAATGGCTATAAAGGCTTTTCAGGCGTTGCTTGAAAATGCCCCCAAAAAATGCAGCATTGCAGTTCATGGAACAGTGATCGGGCAGCTTTGTTCGATTCGCAGTTATTGCGCCGCGAAGAAAGATTCTGAGATTGGTGATGTTTTTCTTTTTTTTTTGTGTGTGTGTGCGCAGTTCGGAGGCGACCAGTGGCAATATGTACCCTCAATATTGTGCGCACAATATTATGGGGACAGCAGACAAAAGATTTTTTTTTGGAATGTAGAGCTGTCAGTTCCGCGAGTTTGCTCCTGTCGCGGCAGGTTAATAGGGAGTGCTGAAGTGTGCTAATATTTTTCTCTCTTGCGCTTAAGATAAGTGCGGTACTCTTACGAGCTGCGTTATCGTATTATCAACGTCGCGCCAAGAAGACGAGAACAAAAGAAGTGATCGTTCATTTGTCCCATAGAACTGATAACGACTCGCAATTTCCATCGCTTTGTGAGAAAAAAATAGTGAGAGCTGGCGGACTGATTGGACACAGACTCGGCAGCCCTTAGCTCTAAGGACTTCCACGAAAAGTCATTGCGCAAGGGTGCATACGACGTCAGTGGCCGGCTCGCTCTCGCACGACTGACAACGCTCGCTGAAACGTTTGATGTCAAAGGACACGACGCCTCTCTTTCTGTGCTACTGTGCAACGCCTGTTGAAGACCGAAGCCCACTTTTGTCCACTGAGCTCGCGCTTTCAAATAAACAACAGGTGAGCAGCCATAATAAGTTTTGCTATGAGACAAGTGTGTAATTCCGGTAATGCCGTCTTTGTTATTCCAACAAGCAGAGTCCAATGCAAATCTATATCTCTTTGAAGTTTTTTTTCACAACATATGTTGCACATTATTACTCAAGACCTGCTGACAGCGTCTACGGAAGCTTCTTTTGACACTCTAATGCTCTTGATTTTACGAATAGTAATTAGTGCGCAGCATCTGTGGACGTTCCCGTCGAAAGCAGTAAAAAAATTCAGAGCTTCGCTGCAGTCGGCTGTTACTCATTTTCATACTTTATCTTCAGAGGCGTAGCCAGAAATTTTTTTCGGGGGGGGTTCAACCATACTTTATGTATGTTCGTGCGTGCGTTTGTATGTGTGCGTGTATATATGCGCAAGCAAAATTGAAAAATTTCGGGGGGGGGGTTGAACCCCCCAACCCCCCCCTTGGCTACGCCCCTGTTTATCTTCCTTACATCCTGCTGGCGTTCGTAAGAAACATGATTGCCGGACACACCCAAATGAATCGAACAGACAGTCAGACCAGGAAAAGCGTAGATGACGTTATTTGTACTCCATAACTGTAGCGTACGAAATGTGACGTAAATTCAAATGACTTGAAGAGGATGTAATATATGACCCTTTCCATCGGTGGGAGATAACACACAAACTTCGAATTACACGACCGATGCTCTAGCAATTGAGCTGCGACGGAAGGCGCTCCCCTGCCCATTTCAATGAGTTTTCTGTGCATGTGATTTCTGGGAGCGTTATCCAGCGTCGTTCGTAGCCCGCGCAGCGAGTGTGGAATTCTCTTAGCCAGAGGGCGTCACGTGGCACGTGACCTTTGCACGAGGCCGCAGCTGATCAATACGTAGAGTGCTGGCGCTAGTGCTTACGGGAGCTGCCACCACGAGAATGATGAGCAGTACATGGATTTGCCTAAGCTTCGTTCTTCCGGCTCCGCGTGGCCTTTTTGCTTTTAACAAATAATTATTAAGACGTGCACAGAGACCATTTGCGTCCATACTTAAAAAGAAAAAAAGATACGAGTACTCAGAAATGTAGAATAATTTTGCTACCCTTTTGAATGTTGCCTTTTTGCTGGCGTCTAGATTTAACAGCAATTTCTTGAAGTGTGGTAGGAAATTGAACACTTTTTTACGTGCAATACGCCTATATTTGAGATCCGCTGAACTCTATTGTTGTTTTTAGCGCGTAAAATGTGAATGTGTGTCGCCAGTAATGAGCCTGTGCTCATTTGGTTCTTCGTGGAAGAACCAAATGTGGAAAGCTTTCTCGCCGAGCCAAGCCTCCATGCTCGTTTCTTTGTTTATGCGATACGCAATTTGAATAACTGACTTACCGACCAATGTCTTCATCTGTAACTTGTGACTACGGTCATTGTGTGTTGAAATAAAGCAAACGCAAGAATTGTTTGTTTCTCTCTGGCGCGCCAGGACATTAAATACAATATGGGCAGCTGGCACTAGGGGTGCAAGGCTAGACTAACAGTGGAGCTTGTGGCCGACCTAGCTTTTTAACAAGGTTTCAATTAGCACGGTAGTAAAGGAGAAGTGACATAAAATTTCAAACTCGAGATGTGGCCTGCACTCGATAGCTTGGTATGCGTAAGTTCTTTTAGCGAAGTATGAATTGTGTGCGTTACGCAGAAGTTGTATTATTTCGAGGGCAAACAACGTGCGAAGGCTAAGCGGAGCATTCAGCACCCTGCGACATCGACAATATTATGACGTGTTCAGCAGGCTCCCAGGCCACGCCACGTTCCCTGAGTGACGATGCGCTAGTGACGATAACGTCGACGATATCCGTGTTGTCATTGTGATTCCGACTGGCGGCGACGCCTGGCAGCGGCTTAACTTCGATTGTCTTTGTTGGTTCGTCTCAAATCATGCGTCGTCGCGGCGCCGCTTCGAATGGTTTATCGTGTGCTGGTCAGAATGCGATAATTCGGAGCGACGATCTCAATAGCTTACCTACCAGCATGCCGTGAAACAATTGTGAGTGATTTCAACCAGTGGCGTTTCAACTACCGCAAGCAGGAATGTCTTTGTCCCTGGGAGCTCCGAGAGTCGTTTACAAAAGTTCGCAGGTAGGACTGCGCAAGCAGTTTACGTCTCTCCACGCATCTCCGCAAAGCATAGAACGTTGGATTTTCACCCAGAGAATGTGCTGTCCTAGACATGGTCGAGACGCGCCAGCATGGATGCCTCGCTGGGGAGGAGACGTGCAGGGCGTCGGCAGCGTACGTGTGGGTGGGTGGTGAAAGAAGGCGAGCCCGGCGTAATAAAAGAATCGGCAGATGTGAATCGAATTCTGAGCAGTGCGGACGTATTTCACCTTTAAGTCGGCCAACCATTTGCGTTGAATGAATTGTTCGTTTTTGTTATCCACTGGACTGCTTATTTTTGTGCCTGTCAGAAGCACCTGTCCTTTCCATGCTTCCTCCCGTTCTGTGTTCTTGCCGGCCAGCATGGACCAAGCATTGGTCTGCAGGTGCCTCATCGTCGCTGCTCGAACCGGCGTCGGTTTGAGAATCGCTGCTTTGCAAAGGATCGAAGCGAAAGTGATTCGCGACGTCGCAAATGGCAACGATTTCCAACACCTCAGTATTTTCTTCATCGCTTGTAGACACTGATGACGGCTGCAACGACGATGGTGGTAACGAAGACATGACTACACGTGCGCGCCTAGCAGACGAAATGTCAGCTGAAATTCGCGTCAACCGTTTTGTGTGGCCACGCGATCAGACGGTGCCCTTTCGGGGCATGACTGCGGGGGGAGGTGACCGCGCGGCAGCGCTGCCAGCGCTGCAAAGTGCCGGCTTTGCACCCGTTTTGAACCGCTCTCATTGCTGCTGATATTAATCAATATTACAGACATTTATTGATCCCCCCGTGGCATTATCAGTGGTGAATAGTCACTAGGGGTTCGATAACTAAACGTGGACGCAAAAAACGCGACTTGTGTAAAGTTGCCGTCACTGCTCTTTTAATTAACAAGGTCCTAATGAGCAAGGTCTGAATTAGCATGGTCATAATTAACATGACCGTAATAGCAGTGTCTTAACATGTTCCTAATCAGAAATGTCCTGAACATCATTGACTTAAGTAGTAAGGTCTTAATCAGTATGGTATTAATTAGCTTGATATCAGCATGGGTTGGATTAATTAGTTTCACTAAGCATGAAGACTGATTAAGAACATGGAGAAGAGGACCAAGCGCGCCGGCCGCTAATGATATTTTTTTGTCGACTCCGCACGGCATAACGAAAAGCTTAAGGCCGAAACATATACAGCGTTTTTGCCGGCGTTTTTTGACGTTGCGTCCCTCGGCGTCGTCGCATCAACGCCGTCAGAGAGGGCGGCAAACCATATGAAGAGCGTTAACTCATCGTCGCACAGTGTGTCCAGAGGGAATGAACCTGACACCTCGTAAAGCAGTGTACAGTTTCTGTCAATGGACCAACAAGATATATTCCTGATTATAGCTTTTTTGTCTCATTTGCAGTTCTGTGGTGCAAAAAACGAGTCACAGTGCCACCGAAAAGTCTATTTTTTTATTTGACTGCTAAGCCACTCATTCCGCCAGCTATTGGCATTAAGAAGAACCACAAGCTCGTAATATATGGCCTCTGAGCTTGAAGCTGCCGCACATCTTTGAGGCCACGTATTTGGCCAATACACTCATTCCTGCTAAGCCTACCGATGAACTTGAGTACGGCTCTCGGAAAGAGTTCAAAGATATCACGAGTGCTTTGGTGTCGAAGCTTCTAGGGAACAAGCTAAGTCAAAAAGCCAGCAGATCCCATGCAATGTGGGAATCGAAGTAATGCGAAGCAGCCAGCAAAGAGCTGCATATATCGTCTTGTTTGTCATTGAGGCAAACGAAGTCATTCATGTCGTGACATCTAGTTCACTATATCGCAAGTTTGCCATGAATGCATGCATGTACAATCTGGTATATGCCATGCTAATGAAACGTGCATTCTGGTACATATATACGATTCGTGATCTGCTCTTTATATTCGACACGCACTCAGGTCATGCCACACTAATTTTGGTACATATCCAGCTAACAAAACGGCCGCGAGTGCACCATGAGCGTGGCGTCTAAATCATGCCCTACATGACATGTGCGTCATTATTGTCATATTAAATCCTGTTATTTACGATCGTCAGACAGTCCCGTCGCGCAATACCAATTTCGGTGTATATCAAGCTAGTGAAGTGGCCGCCAGCGCACCATGAGCATGGCACGCAAGTCATGCTGTACATGACATCCGTGTCATGATTTTCATGTTCACTCCTGTTATTTATGTTCATCGCACAGTCACATCACGCAAGACCAATTTTGGTGTATATCAATCTAGCGGAACGGCCGCCAGCGCACCATGAGCGTGGAACGTAAGTCATACTGTACATGACACGTGTGTCATGATTTTCATGTTAACTCCTATTATTTACGTTCATCACACAGTCATGTCGCGCAATACCAGTTTTGGTGTATACCAAGCTAGCGAAAAGTCCGCCAGCGAACCATGTGCGTGGCACGTAAGTCATGTTATACATGACATGCGTTTCATGCTTTTCATATTAACTCCTGCTGTTTATGTTCGTCACACAGCGAGGTCGCGCAATACCAATTTTGGGGTATATCAAGCTAGCGAAACGTCCGCCAGCACACCATGAGCGTGGCACGTAAGTCATTCTGTGCATGACATGCGTGTCATGATCTTCATATAAACTCCTGTTATTTATGTTCGCCATACAGATCTTGTCAAGCCATACCAATTTTGGCATATATCAAATTAACGAAACGGCCGCAAGAGCACCAAGACTGTGGCATGTAAGTCATGCTGTACATGACATGCATGTCATGATTTTCATATTATGACCAGTCATTTATGTTCGTCATACAGTCATCTTATGCCATACCAATTTTGGTATACGCCCCATGAACAAAACGGCCAGGAGAGCACAAAGTCGTAGGCGGATAGATAGATAGATAGATAGATAGATAGATAGATAGATAGATAGATAGATAGATAGATAGATAGATAGATAGATAGATAGATAGATAGATAGATAGATAGATAGATAGATAGATAGATAGATAGATAGATAGATAGATAGATAGATAGATAGATAGATAGATAGATAGATAGATAGATACGCTCAAAGTCGTAGAAGTTCGCTAAGAAACGCTTCGCATTTAATACAAGCATCAGTTGAGAACTTAAGGGTCACACAGCGCACGGCGACGACTTATTAGATCCGAGGCGGGCGGCAGCCATTTTGGCAGCAGCGACGACGCCGTTACGTAGCGGAAGTCGCTGCCAGCCGCACGCTGATTGGTTCTGCGTCCATCGAACTGCTTCCGGCGTCGACGCTACCGCCCATGATGTCTAGACAGTCCAGAGGTGGACGTTTCGGCCACCGTCACCGGTAGCGTCGACGTTGAGGGACGCCGGCGTACGAAACGCCGGGAAAACGTCGGCAAAAACGCTCTATATGGTTCGGCCTTTAAAGCCCGAACCGCACGTACGCTGGCCGAGCGGGCGCTGTATGCGCTCCGGAGGCCGCGCATGCGCAGACGAAGCAAGCGCGGCAAAACGCGCTCGGTACGCGAGTGTTCGCGGCGATCTGATGTCGACCTTGAAACCGCGCGCGTTCGGAAGCGCTTGGAGCCCCGCAAATACGCAACTGTGGCATAGCTGTTACAAGCACCGGCTTGACCGACGGATGATGATACACGTCATGTAAAAAATTTTAGTTCTTATTTACTTTTGCATGCATGTAACGATAAAAAAGGTAACAGAAGGAGGTTTTGCAAGTATTCTGATGAACTATCAGTAATTTTGTACGAAACGATGTCTTGCACGTATGAGGAAGCGCGCACTCGCGTGCGCCTTCGCGCGTAGTGTCTGGGTGGAAACCGCCATAACTCGCCGGACACGCCCGGGCTGCGCGCTCTGACGCGCTCCCCGTGCGCGTTTGGGAGCGTGCGTGCGGTTCGGTCTTAACAGATCCGCTGTAAAAAAACGACGTCGTCTTGCACAAGCGTCGTCTAATGAGCTGCTACTTCACACCCACCTGTCTGCACCAACAAAGCTACTCCACAGCTGAGATGGTGCAGAAAAAGTGTAGAGGGGTGAAACATGTAGGGAATGGTGTTTCAGCTCCACTAATGTGAAACCTGGGGAGGGGCGAAGCACGCAGTGTGCGCCGTTTATCACAGCAAAATCATCTCTTTGTTGCTTTACTACTGTCAAGCCAGACATAATGTTTTCGGCAGTAACGACGAACCTTTGAAGGGGTCATGAAACACCCCTTGGGCTTTTTGAAAAAAACACATCCTGCGGAAAGCTGACACGGCTGTGAACAGCTCAGCCAAATATTTCAGTCGTGCGCGCCGCGTAAAGGCTACAAGCTGAACGCGAAGTTGCTGTTTTCTCAGGCGCCCTCTATTCAAACAGAGGCCGGTTCTCACTCTCGTCGGTGGACGGGGCGTCTGCCGGTTGACGTCGCGATCTGCATCGCCGTGTCGAAAAAGACATAGCATCGTCATTGGCCGATAGCCGACATAAATCGAGAGCGGCATTCGAATCAGATGCGCTTCTTGCCACGGGGTGCCGCCACTTGCCGGAGCCGCACTCCTCAGTACACGGTAGCCGCACTCGCGCACGCGAATCACAGCGGGAGAGCGATCGCGTTTAATGACGCGCGCTGACGTGACTTCTCTCCCCCGTGCCTTCCCTCCCTGTGTAGCTTCCAGTGAGCTCGTCGGCACGAGAAAAGAGAGAAAGCGCTGAGAGCGTGCGCCAAACCCCCGTAACTCCGCTCATTCTTGACGGATTCGAGAAATTTTTGCGGCAATCGATTCGGGAGGCAGTAAACTCCGATACTCAGGTCATTAGATCATTACTTGGAAAAGTGGTTCATGACCCGTTTAACTCATAATATGCATAGTATGGAGCAGTGGCGCGTAGTGGGATTTGTGCAATATTTTTTGTGGCACATATGCATATATGTTTCAAGAAGTTGTGTTTCAAATAGACGGCTTTACCGTAGAGATCAGGGGTGTAGCCAAGGGGGTGGGGGCGGGATTGGGAGTTGAAACCCCCCGAAAATTTTCAGTTTTCCTTGCGTGTATACACACACACACATACAAACAAACGCAGGAACATACATAAAGTACGGTTGAACCCCCCGTCGAAAATGCTTCTGCCTACGCCCCTGGTAGAGATGCACGTTTGTGTCTCTGGTTTTAGATAATGAACTTGAGCGCCTTGGTGAATTTCGTCGGGGATTCTGACACCGCTGCTAAGCCAAACATAATGTTTTAGGCAGTAACGACAAACCTTAAACTCATAATATGCATAGTATGGACCGGTGGCGAATATGAAATTTACCCAATTTTTGTGGCGCATACCCGTTTATGATGAACCGTGACGACGGCATGACACGCCGACAAGGCGAGACCCCAAGGTGCTTCGCCCCTAAAGTTGTAAACCAGTGATGCACCTCTCGCGCACCATTTCTAAAGACTGGAAATGCGCAGTAGCTCGCGAACATTTCAGGAACCTCGAACCGACCCAGTGTAGCAGCCGCCTGCAGCCGCTTTGTCGCAACACTTCAGCAGTGCCGCTTGACCACCCTGACCCTTTTAGTCTGAACGAACCGAGTCCGCTCGCGAGGTTGGCAACGAGCTATTTTTTATCAGAAACAAACGCCAAACACAGCGTTACACAAATCCACAGCGCTTTCGAAGCCGCAAGCAAAAGACGAGGCAAATCCATGTACAGTCGCGCTCAATATGACTTGCAACACGGGAGCACGTGGCCTCATGAGTTTAAAGACTGCTCATCGCTTCCACTAGCCCTTATTTCCATAACTAAATGTTGTTCTAGCACCCTGGCATGATTCCAAATAAGAAAATATCATTTAGTTGCCGAAATGAAAACAAGTCCAACCCATGCGCTATCATTGAACTCATGGGGCCATGCGCTCCGGTGTTGCAAGTCATAGTGAGCGCGACTGTACTACTCATCATTCCCACGGTGGCTGAACTATTGCAGCGCCACAGTTTCCTCTAGTAAATATTGTAGAAATCTCTATGGACTAATAAACCCTCGAGTGCTAACCTGAGGAATTAAGTCTGTCGTGGCGAGGCCCTTTGCGTAATTCGAAGGTTGCGGGTTCAGATCCCACTGACTAAAACGGGACTTTTTCGTCCACATCTCTTCAAATGACGTCCCTATTAGTACACTACAGTTAAAGAAAACAATAATAGTCATATATGCTTACCCTGGCGTAATTGTTCGATTCACTTCGTTGTGTCAAGCATATAAACGAGCCCCTCAAAAAAATGCCCCCACCTCCCCGAAGGGAATCGTGAGGAAATGCGAATGCATTTCTTGCGCCGAGAGTACACGGCGCAGTAATTTTAATGGCGTAAATTAATGACGAGACGAGGATTTGTACCGTAACCATTTATTTACACATTCATCAGCACCTGTTTGTGTTGTCATTGTACCTGACGGCCATAATCTCAGCCTTGTGGTCGCCGTTGGCGTTTCACAGCGGCGTCTCGAGCACACATTTCGAGAGGCGCCCAGCCAGCGGACGGGAGAGTGGGGCGCAGGGAGGAGAGAGAGCGAACGGCGAGAGAAGGAGCGGCGAAGCACTGCACCCAATGCCACCTAGAAGAGCGGTGCGGAGCCGGCGCGCGCCCGCGCAAACCGCGGTGAGGAGGCGGAGCGCGCGCAGTCACGTGGGGTGTGACGTCGCTGCGCCGTTGCTACAGACGCTCCTCTCCTTTCCTCGCGCCGTTGCTATGGGACGGCGGATTCAGGGTCGCTTATAAAGTGCATTCGCACTTAAAAGTCCCTTTCTGTGTTCATTTATAGCGGAGCCCTCGCCACGGCAGACTTTATGCTTGAGGTTAGCATACGAGAGCTTATTCGCCTGTTGCCACCTCGTGCAAACATCACGTGATGCCCTCTGGCAAAAAGAGTCACTCGCCGCATGGTCTACGAGCGGCGCTGGCTAACACTCCCAGGTACTGCGTGCACAGAAATACCCAACGAAGTGGATAGGAGAGCACCTTCTGTAGTAACTCAATAGGTAGAGCATCGGACACGTAATTTGAAGGTTGCGGGATCAGATCCCACCGACGGTCAGGGTGATTCTTCGTCCACTTCAGTGCATTTCAATTAATGTTCCAATTAGTACACTACGGTTAAAGACAACAATTAACGTCATCTATGCTTTTCCTATGTATGCCTGTTCGATTAATTTGATTGTGCCAGACACTTAAACGAGCCTTTCTGAAAAAAATCCTCTTCTTTCGTTCACAATTAGTGAAAGCCGCGGATGAGTACTAATTAATTTTGCTTGGAACACTTCCTCAGACATTACGCTAAAAAGACCGTGTTGTACTGGGTTGTATTTCAAACAAGCACAAGAGTTTACTTCTGTTCTTCACGGGAACCGCTTCCCCAAATGTTTGTATAGGCTTAGCAGATATTTATTGCATCTGGCAGCAAAAATACTTCTTCAGCAAACATTGCATCTTTTGCTTAATTAGCTGTTTTTCAACAGACTGATTAGGTAATTAGTTAACTGCAGCGCACTCAGAATACTGACTTGATTGCATATTTCTCTTTAGCAGATGGGCAGAAATCGTCGCCATTAACTTAGTATTTTTTAATTTATGAAATGGTTTCGATAAGATTGCTCTGCCACCTCGCAACTCTCCCAATGCAGCGTTTCCGAACGCATTGCGAATTTTACGTAGGCTTAGTTGAAAACTGCGAACCGTAAATGTGCTTTAAGCGCGGCTTGTTTCTTTTTAAACAAAGAAGCGCGATTCTTCGGTTGCCACTGTTAAGCTAGTTCTTTCCAGTGCTGCTTTTCTAATTTTTATTAGTCTAATAAATTTCTGGCCGATTCTGCGCTGTTAACGGCTGCCTTATGGTTCATATTTCCTTAGCTTTTCCTTGCGAACATATTTGCCATGTTTTTTTATGTTGTGACGGGGGTTTTTCGCCTGTGCCTCTGCTTTTGTTGATGCTCTTTGAGGGTATTACGCCCAGACACGTATTGTCTAGCCACCGCAATTTTTTCGAATAAACGTTCGCAATTGTTACTTAGCGCTTGTCCCGTCAGTTTCGTTTTTTTTTTTCCTACGATCTAGTGCGCTTCAATTTGCCAACTAGGAAGATACACTTTTAAACAGATGAAGATTTCGTTGTGAATATGTTGCTTACGTTACTTTACGGCTTACAGGAGCACTTGGCGAAGATGCAGAGGAGAAGGCCGGCCTGCCAAATAATAGATGGAGTTCCGAGATGCACTGTACTGAATCCCGACAGATTAAGAGAAGCACTGAACTTCAAGGCAAAGGAAGGAGACCTCGTGCAAATAACATTTCCAAAGAGCGGAACGCATTGGCTGATGTTCATCACGCAACTGATTCTCAGAGACGGACAACCGATGACGAACTACCAAGAATTTGCCAAAGAATGGCGCTTCCTCGAGTACATGGACGTCAAGGACTACAGCTCATCTCTGCCTCTGAGGACATTCGTTACGCACTTGGCGTTAGACAAGAGTACGATGACCGAAGAAGGTAAGTACGTCTACCTCGCCCGCAATCCGTGGGACGTCTGCGTGTCCTTCTACCTCATGATGATCAACTGGAGCAATTTCAAATTTCAAGACGCAACGTTCGAAGATTTTGTCGACACATTTGTAAGTGGCAATTTCGGCTACGGCGACTACTTCGAACACGTGGCAGCGGGCTACGCTCATCGGGAGGAAGCGAACGTGCTCTTCTTGACTTACGAGGAACTCAAGGAGAACACCCGAGAGGTGGTGCTGAGGCTGGCGCATTTGTTGGGAGAAGAGCACGGCCGTGCTCTGGAGAAAGACGAAGCGTTGCTCCAAAAAGTGCTGGAGCGATCGAGGCCAGAATACATGCGCAACGTGGTGGTCGTGGATTTGAGTGCCGGAGACAACCCCCAGTGGAACGAGGTGTTCTCGCGCGAGAGGATCACCTGCATCGAAGGCCACGAAGGAGAAAAGGACAAGTATTCGTACGTAAGGAACGGCAAAGTTGGAAGCTGGAAGGATTACTTCTCGCCCGCTCTGCTTCGAAAGATGGAGCGCAGGATTCTGGAGGCGGAGAAGCAATCTTCCTTCATGGACCTCTGGAAGGACATCCGACTTGAAGCGAGGAAACGCATGCAAGATACCGAATAAAGTGCCACATACCCTACTGCTTAGAAGATCTTTTTTCTGTTTAATACGCTTGCGTGGGTGGATATATTCGGCCAACAGGGCAATAAGGTATCTAGAGGGAAGATAAAGAAAAGCAGAGCAATAGCTGCTACGGTATTGTGCTCACAGAGCCTTCTATAGTTTAACCATAGCATGATGGAAGCATAAGAATAGTTTCCTTCAACAAAACAGTGCAGCCGGCTTACCTGATGACCGATTAGAAAGAGAGATGTTTTCAGGGAACATTACTGTCATTGTGATTTGAGCAGGTGGCACCAGCGGCCGTCCTTATGAAATTGGCCGACACATGGGTAAAGAGTACCGAAGAAAAGTGATGATATTAAAACGCATGAAGGTAAATAAATGAGACGTACTGCAGTGTAGAGATATACTACAAGAATTATGAGCGAAGAAACAACGGTACAGTGCGATCAGCGATTAGTATACTTGTTTTATGAAGGAAATTTATTGCGACGCATGTAAATTTGTGGATGTGCCTCAGTGCAAAAGCATCGGCATAGTGCAGAGCAGGAAGGCATATTGCCAGGTCAAACTGCCTCGGTATATTGTGAGAAGTTGTTTTTCCGACTGGAGAGACACGACGGCACTTTTAATTAACCAGGGAAGTAAAACAATCACAAGATAAGCAGGACACAATTGGACACGTCCAGGTGAAACATTAGATCGCAGTTTGAAAAGTACAATCAGTCATTCAGTCAGTCGGTTGTTCGGTCAGAAATCGACTGACTCAGTGATTCACAAATCGACTGACCGAGCGACCGACCGACGCAGATAAATTACCATGTGGGTCGTATCGCCAAACAAGCACTGGATATCCCAAAACAGCACGAAACACTTCAAGATTTATGTTGCCTGCTCACCTTGACACGAATCTCCGGCGGGTAATGTAGCGGCTCACGCCGCTGCCCGAGATCGCTTTTTCCGGGCAGTACCACCAGGTTCACGACCCGCGGTCAGCCCATATGAAAGCATCCGCAAGAAATGCGCAAACCTTTTCAGGTACTGCGAGCATCAGATGAGACGTGCACAAAAGGGTGGATGTGCCAAATGTTGGGTGTCTCACCATTTACTTATTGGCTTAATAGTATTATTAGTCATGATTATAACTTGTAGGTATCAAATAGAGGAATAATAAAAAAATGGCGAAGCTTGTACTAAGCCGAGCAAGGCTTGATCGAAACAGCGAAGATTGACGATTCTGAAGACTAATCTGGTTGCTTCTAGGTCTTATGGGGATGCATGTTGTTTCTAGGTTGCTTCTAGGTCGTTTCCAGGCTTTAGCTACGTGATGCTAGGTTGTTTGTACGTTGATTCTCAGCGCAGAGACGTTCGAGTTAAACCACAGACAGTCCACCAAGCCGTATTTGCATCGTGAATGGACGTCAAAGAAATGCACACGATCAGATGGCAAAGAGAAAAGTCCCATGAACGGGAGTCGAGCCCACGATCTCCCTGTTCGCGACAATAGACGCCGGGCTCGCTATCCACTGCGCCACGGTCGCATACTCTGGAGGCTTTACAAACGTGACTTTTTTATATCTCGCACTTTCCTCTCTCAGTGCTCTTGGTCGGCGGTGTGGTGTCGCCGTCTGGGAGCCGTGAACTGAAGTAATGCATTATGGCCCTAGCCTCCGCGATTAGCTCCTGCAACGCGTCGTTGCTAGGCGTGCGTCCCATTCGGCGCGTTACCAATAGAAGTGCAATTTTGTGAACGCCTTAACACACCGCGAGCTGGCGACTTTAGTCCAAGCCTCAGCCTACTCATAGCATCGATCCATATTAAAAATAGCTCTCCGACGCGCGCCTGGCGGTAACACTAGAGTGTACTAGAATATTCCCGTACACTCTAACAACACCTCGTTCCGCGCTTACGCTCTCCCCGAAAAAAATCGCGGCTAGGCTAGAGGGTAGACATGACACGCGCTGTCTTTGCCTCTAGTCCCGTCGTGGTGTTCAATAAGCCTTTAACATGTGTAAGTTCTGCGTCCTGTCAGCGACGATCTTCTGGCTGTCACACCGCTTTCTCTGACTAGGCTCTCACCGTTAACCACTGCAGCTACCACAAATGTTTGTTTAACCATAGATCACGGACCTTAGTCGTCGGGATGAAGATGTGCCACCAAACGTCAACGTGGGCGCATCCAAGTTAAACGGTGCTATTGTTCTCAAACACCAGTCCGTGCAAGCTCTCTTATATCAATGTACTGTAAACATTGAACTACTTCTGTAAAGCCACGTTTTACTTTCGTGTTATACCGATTCCCATGATGGAGCGATCAACCACGTTTTTTTTTTCCTTTGCCATCTGATTGTGGGCATTTTGCTGACGTATTTCCGCGACGGACATACGTCATGAATCTCTTGGTGGACCCCGACATAAAACTCTTCCGTGTTAAAAACAAAACAGACAGACATACAGCCAGTTTACCTAGGCTACAGCAACAATATACTTGCTCTGACAGTTAAGTGTTTATGGCAGCTTCTAAGAAATGTTTAGGTTAAATTAGTTGTCTATAAATACTCGATTTCTTGCCTGTTTATTATCGGAAGTCTTTATTCATTCGCTTGTAGGCAAACCTCATTGCCATTTAATTCTCCCCTATAACCTATGCTCTTGGCCTTTCCCCCGTACTGGGTATGAGCCATGCTCACCGGGGAAACGAACAAGCAGAAGAGTTTCACGCGCCCACCGCCTACAATCGCCATCTACGCTTGGAAGTACTCAGGGCTAAATAGGCGTATCAAGGCGTATCAATAGGCGTATCACGAGCCGTGATCGTATCACCGAGGTTTTACTGCATTGCACCGAAACATGAAATATGGTCTACCGAGAGGCTCTTTAAGATACAACGAAAACTCTGAAACAGAAATAAATTATATACTCTAAATTAGGCTGAAGATTCTATTGTGAATGCATTGCTGACGTTCTTTTGCCGCTTGCAGAAGCACCCGGCGAAGATGCAGGGAAGAAGGCCAGCCTACCAAGTAATAGATGGAGTTCCGTGATGCGTCGGCCTGAATCCTGACACGCTAAGAGAAAGGCTAAATTTCAGGGCGAAGAAATGAGACCTCGTGCAAATAACGTTTCCGAAGGGTGGGACGCATTGGCTGATGTACGGACATCACACATTTGATTCTCTGAGACGGACAACCGATGACGACCAACCAAGAATTTGCTAAAGAATGGCGTTTTCTAGAGTACATGGACAACAGGGACTTTCGCTTGTCTCTGCTCCTCAGGACATTCGTTACGCACTTGGTGTTCGACAAGCCCACGATGACACAAGAAGGCAAGTACGTCTACCTTGATTTTGTCGACGCATTTGTAGGAGGCAATTTTGGCTATGGAGACTACTTCGAGCACGTAGCACCGGGCTACGCTCTCAGGGAACAACCGAACGTACTCTTCTTGACTTACGAGGAACTCAAGAAGAACACCCGACAAGTGGCGCTGAGATTGGCGTATATCTTGGGAGAACAGTACGGCCGTGCTCTGGAGAAAGACGAAGCGTTGCTCCAAAAAGTGCTGGATAGGTCGCAGCCCGTATACATGCGCAATGTGGTGGGGCTTGATTTGAGTGGCAGACGCAACTCCCAGTGGAGCGAGGTGTTCTCGCGCGAGAAAGCCACTTGTGTTGAAGGTCACGGAGGAGACGAGAACAAGTACGCGTACGTGAGAGTTGGTAACGTTGGAACCTGGAAGGATTACTTCACGACCGACCTTCTTCACAAGATGGAGCATAGAATTCTGGAGGCGGAGAAGGCGTCTCCCTTCATGGACCTCCGGAAGGACATCCGAGCTGAAGCGATGACACGCATGCAGCATACCTAATAAACGGCCACCTGCTTTGTTCAAAATCCTTGTACTTCAATATGCTCGCTTAGGCAGCCAATATTCGGCCAATAGGGCAACAAGGTATTCAGAGGGAAGTAAAAAGAAGCACAGCAATAGCTGCTACAGTATTGTGCTCAGAGAGCCTACTTCAGTTTCAACATGTAATGGGGGGCGGGGGGGGATATTGCTGTGCAATGTGGTTTCCTTGAATGAACAAGTGCGTTCAGGTTACATGATGACCGATACCTATGTAGACAATGAAAACCAGAGATTTTCGGGATAAATTAGTTTCCTTTTCGCATGTGCAGGTGGCTCCAGCTGCATTCCTTATAAGATTGATAGCAAATGGGTGCGGAGTGAACAAAAGGGATGAGTGTAAAACGCATATACATACATAAATGAAAAGTAGTACAGCGTGGAGATACACCTCATGAAAGGAAGACTGTAGGAATACATTTGAAAAGGAGGGGATGAGTGAAGGAACTTAATGGTCACGTATATATCTTCGTGAAAGTGTCTCAGTACAAATGGCTAAACAATGGGCAAAACAGAAAAGCGCTATCACAGATCAAGGTTGGTTAGTGTATTTTGGGAAGTGTTTTTTTACTGGCGAGAAACAACGGCAGTTTTAATTAGAGAAGTAACACAATCTCTGAGCAAAAAGTACATACAGGGAACGCACCGATGGAACTGTCGATCACAGTTTCAAAAGTACAATCAGTCGTTCGGTCGGTCGGTCGGTTGGTCATAAATAGACTGACTGAACTGTTCACAAATCGACTGACACACTGGTTAGCTGACTGACCACCGGAGGTAAATTACGAATATCTGTCGTATGTCGAACCCAGCATTGGATATTCCTAAACTGCCTGAAACACTTCATGATTTACGTATTGCCAGGGAACCTGGACACGGATCTCTGGCGGGTAAATAGCCCGAAATCCCATTTCGCGTGCTATACCACAAGGTGCACGACCATATGGCTTGACCCATACGAAAGCATCCGGACGCAAGAAGGTAAGTACGTCTACCTCGGCCGTAATCCATGGGACGTCCGCGTTTCCTCATGACGACCAACATGAGCCGAGCAGGGGCCGAACGTAATCTTCATGACTTACGAGGAACCTACCTCGGTATCGGTCATCAAGTAAACTACAAACTGGGTGGGAGGACTTACCCACCTCTGAACGCCAAGCTCACGAGAGAAAAGACTGCGTTGTTCGATAAGCTTAAAGGGGCCACGATACCCGACTTTTAATCATAATCTGTGTATTGTGGGTTAATTCTTGTGCGTTCACAAATGATCTGGTGAAATTCCAGCGCATTTCGTCGAGCACTTAATTTATAATTGAACGTCTTTATCAACACGCGTGTGGTCTGAAAGTCGGTCAACACTGGCGCACTAGCGAGCCTTGACGTAACAGGCTACTTGCTGTGCTAGCGCCTGCATTCTGGCGAACGGTTTCGTTCCGTTGTCACATGCGCGTACAATCGAGCTTTTCAAGCTTTGTTCAGCTTTTTCTTGAAACTGAATAATGTCCAACGGCTGAAACTTGAGTAGAAGACGACGGCTTCGCTCCATGCAACACATGCGCTTGCCGACGGTGGGTGGAGTTTATAGCCGGCGACCTCTAGGGCTCATTTTGCACTGAACTACACTTTTACTGCCCATTTTTACATGCGTATAGGCACACTCGACCCTCTACGTCTATTTTCCGCTCAAAAGCGCAAATTGCTGGGTGACCCCCTCATGGCCCCTTGAAGACAGGCACGTTCCATGGCAGTACGCACTTTCACTCCACGTGCCCAGCAAGCTACCAAAACAGCTGTACCTTCCGCTCTGCAACCAACGCCCTGTACCGTATGGTGTGAGAGTGTGGGCGCAGCCGTTTGATCCCGCGTGTCACGGGACCAAGCGTTATCTGTGGGAGGCCCAGCTGACAATTTCAGACCTTGAAGACTATCTGATGAACAGGGCCGAGCTGTCGAGGAATGCACTGCAGTGATCTAGAAAAGAGAATCTAAATAATTTACATTGTAGTGCGAGAGCATTCCTTGCCTCATTATGCGACCCCACTGGGGCCAGTGTGCCGTGACGGAAAAGTGGAACATAAATTAAGTCATCTTCGAGGGCGTGTACGTGCTTTTTTTTTTGTTTTTTTGGGAAGCGAATGTTTAAATGCCGAACGTTTGCATGCGATTGACCAGATGGCGCACAAGTTCATGACAACACCAAAGGGAGAGTGAGACCACCGATCTGCAGCGAGGCAACATTCATGCCTAGGGATGGTCTATGACTTTTATTCGCCTAATGATTGACTCTTCACTGGCTTAGCCATCAGTCACTATCGATGCGGCTTTCAGTTGTCGCATTTGCCAAATAAATGCTATACCTATGCACGATGCGGCAGCGGCGGCTGCATTTTCGACGGAGGCGAAAATGTTGGAGGCCCGTGTACTTCGATTTAGGTGCACGTTAAAGAACCCCAGGTGGTCGAAATTTCCACAGACCTCCTCGTCGGCGTCTCTCATAATCATATTGTGGTTTTGGAACGTTAAACCCCATCAATTATTATTATTATTTGACTTTCTGAAGCTGAAGTGGTTTTAGAATTAGGTAAACGTTTTTCGCTAACATGGAGCGGCATTATTGTCGATGATCTCATATTTTTTCCGTCATTGATGCAGCAGGAGCTTAAAAATACGCGAAAGAAAAGTTTCTCTTGCTCTGTCCACGCGAACGCGCTTAAAGTGTGGGCGTGAAAACGAACTCACCTGAACTACGTCATCTTAGATACCTCTGGCGGAGCAGCGCTGCACTTTGATGGAAGGCTCCCGCCGCTCACTGATCTGAATACAAACTGCGAGAGCGCTGTTTATATATCCCAGGCTCAAGTAGGCACAAAGCGGTGGCAAGTTCTGCAGCTGGATTACAATATATGCCTCAACGACAAACAACCGAACTCAGCTCAACTCAAGCATTCCTCGTATCATTAACTGTGGCCTTCCATGACCAGCTACGGCTGCGCACGATTCCCGAGATAATAGCGGAGGACACGCTCTCGCGGTGCTACCTCCTGCTACAGATGATGAGGCATACCGAAGGTGACGTCACCGCATTCGCGCACCATCTGTTAAAGGGGTCATGAAGCACTCCTTGGGCTTGTTGAAAAAACACAACCTGCGGAAAGCTGACACGGTTATGAACTGCTCTGCAAAATATTACAGTCGTACGCGCCGCGTAAAGGCCACAAGCGGAGCGCGAAGTTGCCGTTTCCTCAGGCGCCCTCTTTTCAAACAGAGGCCGGTTCTCACTCTCGTCGGTGGGCGGGGCGTCTGCACGTTGACGTCGCGGAGACATAGCATTGCTTATTGGCCGATAGCCGGATGAGATGCGCTCTTCTTGCCACGGGGTGCCGCCACTGCCCGCGCCGTACTCCTCAGTCTGCTAACTTTACACGGTAGCCCGCACTCGCGCGTGCGAATCACAGCGAAAGAGCGATCGCGTTTCATGACGCGCGCTGACGTAACTTCTTACCCCCGTGCCATCCCTCCCTGTCTAGCTTCCAGTGCGCTCGTCGGCACGAGAAAGAGAGAGAAAGCGCTGAGAAGCGTGCGCCAAACCCCCGTAACTCCGCTGATTCTTGACGGATTCGAGAAATTTTTGCGGCAATCGATTCGGGAGGCAGTAAACTCCGATACTAGGTCATTAGATCATTACTTGGAAAACTGGTTCATGACCCCTTTAAAACCCTGTGGCTGCAGCAGCTGCTTTTTGCCAAAAAAAACTATTTGCGTTTACTTTTGCAATTATCACATCGGTTTTCGAATTCAGTAGGGATCAAACTGTGATTGCCCACTCCAAAGTCACTTTGTTTTATATGTGCTTGAGCTCCCCTTGGCTTTAATTAAATTAAAGTGTCTTGCGGAACACTTTTCATCGATCAATCATACATCAGCATTATGATTCCTACGCTGCACGTCGTTCTCATGTTCTTCCTGTGTTGCTATGTCATTATTTTCTTCGTGTGCTTCTATCAACTCACATTTCTAGTGCATACGCAGCGCGTCCTTCGGTCTTGCAGTCTTAACCGTTCAAGTCCAGCCACTTGGTGTCACTAGTCGCGTTTTACATTCAAATTGCAAGAGCAGCAGCCACTTTGCGACTATTATCAACAACAGCGAACGAAAGCCCAGAACCGGGCCAATGACATGCAATACGGGGTGTCAACTGTCCACAGCTTATATGTATGCGCCGTCTTACCCAGTCAGAAATCCCATAGTAATCGTCAACAAATAATGTCGGAAGAGGGTTATGAATCCACCGAAGGCAAATCTTTGCAAGCCGAGAAGCGGCCATAGCCTCGCTCCCTTCACGAACTGAGGTCGAAAATACCATTACCGACTCAACAAGTCATGTCGCAGCTTCTGTAGAGCACAGCGTCCATAGAACACGCTTGAGACGTCAGTCAAAAGGCGCCAACTAGACCCGGTTACGATGATCATGACCCCAGCTACCAGGGTATTCCTGTAACTAACTCGCCAACTTCCTGGCTCCAGAATTGTGTCAGCGAGCCGACGCCGAGAATGCCGAGTTCGAGGCATGCACCCTCTAACCCATGCCAAACATCACACATCACAAGCTGATCCGTGAATAACATACCCTACCGAACCGAAATTCGCTACTGGGAGAGCAGAAGAGATTACTGCGGACTATATACGGATTAACTCATCTCCCACAAAACCGCAAAACACCTCAAGCTGCGCACAATTCTCACCGCAATGCCGCTTCTGTGGAGAAGAACCCTGGTACTTTCTACAAATGGTAGGAGGCTGAGATGATCTCCAGAAAGCCCCAACTGTTACCACACCAACAAACAAGCTTTGGTACACTATTTTTCAAATCCCGGATAAAGTGCAAGCTTTAGCCAGAAAACCGGACGAAAAAGGGTCAAGTTTCCTGGCTATATCCAGCAAGTTACGCGGGTCCTGATAAAGAGGGATAGGGAGGGTTGGCCAGCTTCCGAGCTTGAGGATCAAAGGCTGGCCACGAGGACCCAGGGGAGGGCCCGAGTACAAGGCATTTTCGACTGCGCATGCCTCTTCGAAGCTACATCCTTAAAATTATAGATGTTTTAAACATGCTTTCTCTTTCTTGGTCTAAGCTTGTCTGTCTCCCTTTTTTTCTTCATGTCCTGTGCTGGTTAATGATGTCATTGCATAGCGAGTTTACTGCACACGAAAAAAAAAGCTTGTTAATTGCTGGACGGTTCCTCCATCTGGTGTTGATTTTAGTGCTTTGGTGCATCTTTTCTTTGCTGCCTCGGCACTAGGATGTAGGGGATTGTTTCCCGGATGTGCTCATCGCTACGCGAGATTTCACTATGCAAGGGCGAAAGCTTATATATGCTTACCATTCTCCTCCCTGTCCTCCTTGTCCTTTTTTTCCCATCGGTCAGCGAACTTTCTTCCGATTTCCTTGAAATGTGATTATATTGCTATCTTTTCTTCTAATAGGAACACGGTTGTTCGCCTTGAACACTCACCTGTTTCAGTTCTTTGCTTCGTCCTGCAAACGCCCGTTTTTACCTGTATAAGGTGGCAATGCGAATGGCGGCCCCAGGAGATCAGTTTTCCCGTTTGAGGACGACGTTCCGAACACCGAAGTGAGAGAGCGGGTTTGCTAGCAGGGACCGGTAGAGTCAGCTGGCTCTGTTCGACCAAGCCAAAAAAGCCGCAGAGGCCAGTGGAGCCCTGCACTGAGGACCGCACCAACTTGCCCAGCAAGTTTATATTCAATAAAGTTATCCCTACTAACCCATTCCTCACTGCAAGAATTCATCAACTATACTGCACCTTCGGGCGCGATGAATGAAATAAAGGATATAGTGGCGCGCACAGAAAAGCACCAACGGAAGCGCGATCTGAGTGCCTCACTGTGTCCTTGTCTTCATCAAAGGCGTCCAAAAGTACGGCTTGCTATTCCAACTAGCTCAAGAAACAGCACCCCTGATCTATCGAGTTTTGAAAGATCGCCACGTCATCATCACCGTGAGCTCTCCGTTAGCATGTTCGTAAGCGCCCATGCAGTGGGTGTGCGCCAGTCGGCGCACGTGTAGCGGCGACCGTCAGAAGAAGCATCGGTGCAGAGAAACAGTCATGGGTAGCGCCTTCAGGAAAGAGGTTCCGGATCCACGGACGCATATGACAGAACGTGAGCGGGGCGTCGTGACGCGCACGTGGAAGAGTTTCCAGGGCGCCCACAAGGACTGCGGTGAGCTCATCTTTCTGACGATGTTCTCGCGCCACCCGGACTACCTCCAGCTGTTCCGCCAGTTCAGAGGCAAGATCATCGACGAGCTGCCCGAAGATGCCCAGTTCCGCGCGCACGCATGCGCCGTCGGCTACCAGCTCTGTTCCATGGTGGACAGTGTGAGCGACTCGGTACTCCTCGAGGCGCTCATTCGCAAGAACGCCATCTCGCACCTCGAGAGGCAGGGTGTGCACCCTTCCACTTCCAGGTACACCCGTACTCACTCTATGCTGTTACATAGGCAGGGCGTCTAAGAATGGCAGAATACCCCAGTGATTAGGCAAATCTTATGAATTGCTGGGTAACTCGAATATTGTACCGAGGCTCAAGAAAATGGTCGAATTTTCAGTCTTTCTGAATATTGGCTGCCTCGTTGCATTCTTTATGTTGCGCGCAGATTTTTTTTCCTTAATTTATTGTCTTTTATATTTTGCCTGCATATTGCGACGTTTCGTTTCTTGATTTTGTGTACCCACTTCAGTTTTTATGGTTGGTCCTTTTCGCCCCACATATGGGACATCGCCATACCACGTTGTAAAATGTTGAAGGAAAGGTCCACCGAAGACGCTGTCTTCAATGTACGCATAGTCTAATGGTCGAAAGGGGAGGGGGAGAGGGGCGGATGATCGAGAGATTCGTTACTGCTATACAAAACCACCGTGGAGCTGAGAGATAATTAATTACGTGAAGTAGTATGGGAACAAAGAAAAATTGAAAGTGGTGGAAGAACAGTTCGCCACCGGTGGCTGCCGCCCTGACCCCAATATTTGCATTATACGCGCGACGTACTACCATTTCTGCTTCTGCAGCGGCTGTTACTCATCCACTTAAATGGGTTTTCTTTTATGCATTATCAAATCATGACTGGTAATCTACCACTATCCCTCAAGAGGAAGGTATATACAGCTTGCATCTTACCGGTACTTACCTACGGAGCAGAAACCTGGAGACTTACAAAGAGGGTTCAACTTAAATTGAGGACGACGCAGCGAGCGATGGAAAGGAAAATGATAGGTGTAACCTTAAGACAGACAGGAGAGAGAGCAGAGTGGGTCAGGGAACCAAACGGGGGTTAAGGACATCATAGTTGAAATCAAGAAGAAGAAATGGAATATGGGCCGGGCACGTAGCACGTCGGCAGGATAACCGGTGGTCATTAAGGGTAACTGACTGGATTCCAAGAGATGGCAAACGCGTGAGGGGGAGACAGAAAATTAGGTGGGTAGATGAGATTAAGAAGTTTGCAGGTATACGTGGCAGCAGAAAGCACAGGACCGGGTTGATTGGCGGAACATGGGAGAGGCCTTTGCCCTGCAGTGGGCGTAGACAGGCTGATGATGATGATGATGATGATGAACCATTAAGGGCCATTAACATGCTCCCACATTGTTTTACACCTCCCAAACAAGCTCCTCATTCGTACGTAGGGCTGCAGCGATGATATTTTGCGAATATCCCAGCGCTGCGCGTCGCGGAGACGCTCTCCTTCGAAAGCCCTTCCCGCTGCTACTCTCCTACTCTCCACCCGCTCCCGAGTCCTCTTCCGCCGGCTATGTGACGTAATTCTGCCCAGGCCAATGTTACGTATAGCTGAGCTCGTTGACTGGTCCGCGGTACTACGAAATTACACCTTGGCTCTACGGTGATGGGGCTTCAGCCGCGCAGCTGTCACGGGAGTCGCGCATTCGTTTACCTCTTCAGTGCCTCGCATCGCGCTTCTCACCGTGCCACCAGAGAGTCGCACGAAGATCTGGAGGAACTCTTGCACGTTCCCTGCGGGCGTCGATTCTGGTAACTAAGATAAAACTTCATTTGGCTCAATTGGTACATATTCCTGAAACTAAATTGAAGCGCAAGGCAATTCTTTGTCCTCTTGCTTCTTCTTCACTTCTTTGTCCCTGCACCCATCTGAATATTAGTTCATGCCTTCGCGTATCTAATACACTATCATTCTTGTTACACGTTTCGGTTTAGAAGCTATTGTTATGTTGCGCATGTGCGGTAAGTTTGCCTTGGGCTTATATGTGCATTGGCGTGTAAAAGAATATAAAGCATTGTTAGTCAGCGCTTTTGTCGTGCGTTTCTTTTGCCCGGGGGTGTCCTCGTGCGTTTTTCGCAGTAATTTTAGCCTCAGGATTCTGGTCCCTTTGTAACATATATACTGCGATTCTGGTTCAACCGTCTCGTTTCCTTCCCTTCTGTGGCGTAGCCTACAAGAGTCAATCATTCCCAATAGCTCCGCGCCACTACGAGCCACGGGACGCACTTCTTTTTTCCCTGGCCGACTGGCCAAGGGAGGCGTGGCGCTACAACTAAAAATAGAAAACTAGCGTGGGTCGCCAGCAATACGACGAAACGCAGCGCGGGCAACGATGCAGCATGGCCCGCGTCTCGCATAATTTTAATTTCGCCACCTGTGGCATCCCGTGCGTTTCACCCAGCGCCGTGTGCGTTTATATTCTGCCGTTAGTATCATGGAAAACGAATGAGGCATGGCGTGGCATGGCAGGTTTCAAACGCCGGTCGAGCGCTTCAGAACTTTTTTCTGCCGAATAAATTCGTAGCATTTCTCAGCGAACCTTTGGCACTTTGAGCGTTTCTATCTATCTATCTATTATCTATCTATCTATCTATCTATCTATCTATCTATCTATCTATCTATCTATCTATCTATCTATCTAGCCGCCTACGTCATGGTGCTTTCATGATCGCCTCCTTAATTTGGTGTAGACAAAAGTTGGCATAGTAGGGTAAGAAGCTTTGACGAATATGACTGTTGGGTCATGACATGAATAACCTGAAAATCCTGTCGCGTACGTCGCCAAACCCTTTCCTCCAGACACCTGTGACAAATACCAGTTTACCACGGGCCGCGGTGTACGGGTATGTGCCACAGGTGATTGAGAGTTTATATCTACCCTGGAACGGCGAGAACAGACATCGGTAATTTAAATGCGAGAGCGCTAAGAAAAAACCAACATCAGTAGCGGTGACCCCACAAATGGAAAGAATAAAAATTAGGATCCCAGCAGGAATTGAACCCAAGCATTCCGAGTGGCACTCAGGTATTCTACCACAGAGCCACGCCACGTCTATAAACTGCTTTGGAAGAACAGCCTATGCAGGCGTAATGACGGTGCAACGTCAATTGTGGTTGTGGTGCTGGCTATCCAATTTTACAAGAAAGCAATACACACTACATATGTATTCCTATGATACAGGCGTCATATCAGATTAACGTCTGTGGTTTCAGTGTTCACTCCGCTTTTATAGCAGTCTAATAAACATTACATTTGTATTCCTATGATTCAGCAAGCTCGACCCCGGAGGAATACATTAACGAAAGTTACGTATGATATTCACATGATTGCCCCATAAAGGGCACTTAGTTTCGATAATACTGACGTCTGTACTCTAACGTGAGGGCTGACGTTACGTCGCCCCATAAGTTACCCTTTAAACGCCAGTATTGTCGACGTCCCTGGTAAGCCTACGATGTGCACACAGCTACTACACTTACAAAAATGCGTCAATCCACCTTGTAACACTTGGCTCAAAGCCATAAAATACAGCATAGAAGTGCTCGCTGACTGCTTCGCATGAAACCGATTCCCACCAACGCGTGGGATCTGCCGATTTTTTTTATTTCTGGCTTTTATTTTTATATACACATACATATCCGGGACATGACGGCGACGGCAAAAATGAGCCAAGAGTGTCCATATAATTGCTACCCGCGATCAAAGCAAACGCTAAGAACATTATAGTGTGCTTACTATCATTTGTGTCATCGGTAAGGTGAAATTGCTGTAGTTAGCGGATGAACTGCAAGTAGTCTCAGCTTGATAATATTCAGGATAAATATTAGCTGAAAGGAGAAGATTACTTATTTTTATGAAAGGGATTGCACAATTACATTAAACGATGCTAATAAATATATGAATAAGCGATAAGCCATAAGCCATAACTGGCATGCGGAATGGACAAAATATTTCCGATTGCCCGGCCCTGTTATTGTTGTAGCATAGTTACGCAGCAATTGGTACGCCATTAAAATGACTATGTAGTAGACCCCACGGAAAGTTGGCGTTCTGAGAATTACGATCGAGCAACATTCTGATACCAGTTATCAGCACCATAATTTGCGCATTTCATATTCGAGAACCATATGTTCATCCCAGAAGTGAGCGCTTAGAAAGAGAAGGAATTAATGGGATTGTGGTGGACGTGAATTGCGGATTTGCTGGTGGGAAGCTTTGAGTAAATGTAGCTGCGTAAATAGCATCTGTGGCGCGTTTTTTTTTAAGAGCCGAGTTCACCCTAACTAAGACAGCAAAACGCAGTTTTTTTTTTTTTTTTTTTTGCTACTGACAATATGGTCGGCCCTGCTCCAACAATTTTTTGCCAGGGTGCCTCATGTCACCAAAATACCTCAAATCTATATTGCGCCTAAAATCTATATAGCCCACTATCGTCGGTATTTAGGAGTAAAATTTGGATTTTGCTCATTTAAAGTGTAACATTTCATTTGGGCTTGAATTAGCTCGTAAAAGATGTCTAAATCGCTAAATGAACGTCGGTGCAGAGAAGTCTGAATCAACGCACATGGTACGATATAGCAATACGTTCGTACAAAGTTAACACACGTCCTTGTACTTCCGTCGCTGCCGTCTTTTGATGCATGGGCGTAATGGCGATGACTAGTCTGTCATAACGTAGTTCAGCGCAAAAAACAGGCAACAGACGAGTAAGAGGACAAGGACACTCGTGTTGCCTGTTTTTTGCGCTGAACTACGTTATGACTGACCCGTTCCAACTCGCCCAACAAGCAACGTTGCTATGACTAGTCTTGTAGAGCAGGGGCGTAGCCAGAAATTTCTTTCGGGGGGGTTCAACCATACTTTATGTATGTTCGTGCGTGCGTTTGTATGTGTGCATGCCTATGTACGCAAGCAAAACTGAAAAATTTCGGGGGGGGGGGGTTTGAACCCCCCCCCCCCCTTGGCTACGCCCCTGTTGTAGAGCGAGTGGTCCATCCAGACAAAAGGCGCACCATTCTGGACTGTCGGCAGCGTTTTCCTGTTCATGGCATCTATTTAGGGCCTTCAAAAAATGTTTCAGCTCTTCTTAGCTCTTTTTATTCCGCGCCGTTTCGGATCCCTTCTTCTTCTTCAAAGAAGATATCGGTGCCCAATATCTTTATTTCACTTGTCTTCTATTTCAAATATACCGTCTTGGGGCAATAAAGGGACATGGTAATGTAGCACAAAACTCGAAAAGAAACACTAAAAGGCAGAAAGAAGTAGAAAAGTGGGCCGCCTACTCCGCATATTCGAGTTTTGGCCTACAACATCATGTCCTTCAGTAAGTATACCAACTCGCCAAAGAAAATCGAATTGTGGAACGAAAGCACGTAACTAGGACGCAAATGAAACAAATTGGATGCGGCCATGCTGGTTGTTTTGGTCACCATTGTTGACGCTGCGCTGGTTTAATGGATCTGGCTCAGCTTGATTCAAACAGATGTAGCATTTGGCTCCTTTTTATACCAAACAGCCTTTTTGAGTTCACATTAAACGGAGGACTTGCCGCATGTTGATTGCTTCGGCGCGCTTTACCCTCCCGTGAAATCTAGCCCAGTTTCAGTTTCTGGATTTGGTCTTTTACAAAAAAAGAACGCCACATTTTAAAAGGATGGCGAGATGGCCTTGGTATCATGGTGTCTGCCGAGTTTTTGCCTTGAAGCGTTGTTTCATGTAGCATACAAAAAAAGATGTACAAGGTTAAGCAAACAGCGTAAACACCTCGTCAATCATGCATGGCTATTCTCTGCGCCACCAGTATGTTTGTATTTACGCTGAAATCAATTTGATTCGCAATATTATTTGATTCGTGCTAGACGATACACGCTATATGTTTGTTAGCTTTGACGAACGCCTATCTTGACACCTGTGTTCGCAGTCCATGGGCTTGGCGACCATCGAGGCCATGAAAGCGCATGACGAAAGGAGCATGAACAATATGGCAATCGCGGCCTGGGAGAAGTTTTTCGCGGTGAGTAAATACACTTTTGCGCATATCTCGGCAAGACAAACGCCACTCAGGCACACCAAAGCTCTACTCAGCTTGACTCACTCGGACTCAATTTCGCGAAACTTGGCCCTGCCTCGCTCAGTCGAACTCAGCTTCAACATAATGGTCAAGTCTAGCCCATTCATACTGACTCGGGCGTGCTCATTCAGTCTTGAACATTCTGTTTAGTGTGTCTGAATGAGTCTATTCACGAATTGATAACGCCATAGCGTTAAAGAGGCCACCATCTCGCAGAAAATGCGGTGTCGGTGTCGGCGGCGTTGTCCGTGAGCAAAAAATCCCAACGGAAACAAAGAATAAACATCAGGTTTTCGAGACGCAATCTAACCCTGCGAGTTCTGCTTTGCAGTCAAGTATTCTGCCACAAAGCCACTCCAGTGCTTGAAACTGCTTCGGAAACACACCCGATACAGTAGTGATGTCGGTCAAGAAGTCTCGGTTAATAGATGTTATGATGCGTGGCAAAAGCGTATGCGCAATATGCACAGACTGTCACGCCACCGAGCGGATGTCAGTAGCACCGCCTGGACGAGGGTTAGCAGACGACAAACTGCAGCCGCCGACTTGCTCGGATGTGCTAGCCTGATTGTTAACGCGCTGGTAAGAAAGAAGCACTGCTGCCGCTTTGCAGTTTTGTGCATCAGTGAAAAACATGGCCATCCGTGGCAAGATAAATCTGAGTTTTTCTAGCGAGACGCGAAGTTTGCGTGAAAATACGTGGTGAAGAACACTAGGCAAGTGACGCTGCCAATGATGGCACACAGCGTAGACATTTCAGCTCCGTGAAGTTTACTGTAGCCACGTAGGTTAGTGGTGTGTTATTGTCTGTTCTTTTCAGTTCTTTTCTGTTGCAAATCATGCTGTTTCGCATGTGCAGAGTCCTTGGGTATTTTTGTAGTGCATGAGACCCATAACGTGGCGAGTAGCGCGTGAGCTGGCGATGTCCTCTTTTTTAAGTGAACAATAAAAGGGCTTTTGTAACAAATAGTTGATACTTTGAAATGAGATGCTTCATCTTTTGTCAGAAAAGTGCTGTTGCGTATCGTGTGAGCGACCATTCTGTAGTCATTCGGAGCTGCGTTCGCTCCACTGCTATCGTGAACTACGCCAAGTATAGGCCTCGTAGCGGGATCAATGCTGTCCTCAGCAACCGCATTCCGACGGATGTTAAACGTGACTGATTGGTGAAATCAGTTTATATCGACGTTAATGGACCCCAGCTGTCCAAATGTGATGTGTAGTCCCACTGTCTACTTTATCCTTCATTGCCTGTCGGTTGCTTTCACACCCAGCGCAGCGCAGACCGCCTAGAAATCGCTTGTTTTTGTATATTTCTGATAGGTGGCAGCACACCGCAAGCGTTTTTCTTGTTGTTTCGGCTTCTTGACACCAGACGAAGACATTTGCCCACAATTTTGAGAGTGACATGTCCTCCGAGCCCAGGCACGTTTCCCTCATTTTAAACACGGTGACGCGGAGAAGTCGAGGGCACAAGGAGGAAATTCTTCAGATTGCTTTTAACAGTGACGTTGAAAATATATAACCATTTTGACTGACGAGAATTTTTTCGCACGACAATAAAACGCGTGAAAGCACCAACAGTGGCAGCGACGATGAAGGTGATTGCTGCTAACTTACGAGGAGCGAGTTGCACTTAAAGGAGTCCTGACACAAAAATTTTCGCCCCGCGTTTTTTGCTGCAATGTGTTGCTGGGGGCCTGTTAGTCATAACACGGCACATCATTTGCTGCAGCGCGCGACAGATAATTAATTACAAGCTCCTCATTACCGACACAGCCTCAGTTTCGGTTTGACAGAGCCCCAAAAACGACAAGCCGCCGCGTGCAACTATCACCACCTAGCGAGTGAAACGCTCGGTCACGTGAGCACACAGAACAGTGACGCATTTCCGCGCGGTCTGTCGTCGTCCGGCTCATCGTCGTCTGATGGCGACGATTTTCTTGCGGCGGGGATGGAAGGAATTTTCAACGTGGCGAATCACTTCAGGTTTGACCCGCTGGCGAGGAGCGATTCGTCGGGAAGCACGTCAAAACAAAAATGGCGGCTACGACGTCATCGTAACTTGTACCGCTGCAACGGTACGATAGGGGAAGTAGGGGGGTCACCTCGGGTCACCTCCGAGGGTGTCAATGCACTAGCGCCCTATAATGTTGTATCGCGCTCGCGAACTGCAAAATTCATATAAAATACCTTCCAAGCTTTATTCGCTGTCGATATTTTGCAGATGTACACGCCACGTACACGGGAATCGATCCAGCAGGGAATCTCGGCCGCGAAATTTTGGTCAGTACCCCTTTAACGTCCTCTCGTGCTCTGAGGTTTTTTCCTTCACTCTAAATCACTTTGAGTGCATTTAATATTGTTGAAATACAAATAAACGCATAATTTTTCTGATGTGATGCATGTAGCGCAACTTATTTTATGGAGCGCCGCATGCTGTCAGCAGGCTCGACGAGTGGAATCAAGTGTTAAAGTGACGAAATGGCAATCGCCGCCGCTATTCGCGGCGCTGTCTTGCCAAAGAAACTCCAGCTGTATCATCCGAACGGCTGTTGTCGTCTCGACGAAATTTCGCGACTCTAATTCTTCGACGTTGCATAAAGCATACCTGCGCATTCTTTTCGATGATTATGTTTCGAGCTGCTTGATCGCACGTGCAACATTCCGAAAGAAGTGAACTGTGCGCGGCTAGAATCGGAGCACGACTGTTAGATTGCGTTATTTGGCCGCAAGCACTACAGAGTGGGGTGTTGAAAGCCAAAAGACGTGCTCTGTTCGGTTTGAAGAATTAACTCCGCTTTTCTGACGGTTGCAAGTAGTCACGGCGACACATGTTGGAAACCAGTCGCACGCTAAACATGCGGGTCCCGTTCTGCAGCAACGGTGGCTGTTACTCGCTAGCAGTCTAATACTACTGCCCTATTCCGTCAGACAGGCTCGGTTCTGACCTTGGATGATGTTCATTAACCAAGTCAATTCTAGTTCACGCAGTTTTCTGTAGCAATAACGTGTAATGTCAATACGTGTAACTGTCAACTGAAACTGGACATTCAATTTATTGCTGAGCTATTGAATGCGAAATAAGTCTGAGTTTGCAGTGAAATGATGTCATCACACGACATCGTCGCTTGGTCAAAGTGGGGCCGACGCCGAAGGCACTGCAAAACCACATGAGGCGCAGAGAGCAATGCCTCTAGTCCCGGAGAAGTGCCAAACCACCTTGAGTGCAGTAAGCATTCGCAAGGGAAGGGGGAGGCGGAATCAACACAATCTACTGTGAAGAAAAAGGGGAAGAAGATCGCTTTCGCTTCGAGTCGTCTTAGGCAAATTTATTTTTTTTATTCTCCAATTTCAAATTATCTTCAAATTTTATACAACGAATTCTTGGCCAATCCCCCAGAGCGGGTATTGCATGGTGTAGAAGGAAAAACAAACAAACAAACAAATGCGAAGGGACTGAGGGACCTTTGCATTGAAAATTAAGTTACTTAAGTATGAATCATCGTAACTTGGATTGATTCAAGAGTGAATCAACTCCAGTAATGTGAATCAAAAGCATGGAAACTAAAATGAAACTGGTAACTTACGAGTGCATCGTAGAACACCTGCTTTCCCTCGGGATCCTCTTAGCACCAGCTAAAAGGGACCCGTTGACTTCTTTTACCTTACCTACCCCTGAAAGCTTCGTTTACACCAAAGCCTGCAGGCGCGTAGTTTTTGAATAACTTTTTTTTCGTTTTCCTGCCACTCGGTGCTGCAGTTCTTGCTGGCCGTGACAGTGAGGTGTTCGGAGGAGTGTCCGGCGAGTGCCACCGCTCCTAGGAAGGACAGCGTGGCCACAGGGACCACAGTCTCGGTCGCCGCTTCTCACGTCACCTCGCCATCCGATGCCTGTGGGCTCCGCAAGAGCGAGAAGCCCTCTTCGATCAAATCTCCGCCGAGCAAGCACTAAGCAGGCGACACGCGGACAAAGCTGGGCTGCGTAGTACGAATGTGCGCACCGTACTATAATCGAAAAAAAGCATTGGCGCACCGCTAAGGTGGAATTTAGTACAAGGCGTGTGCACGGTCCGAGAATCAGCTTCCTCCTCAACAGTTCTCAGATACTCCTGGCGCGGCGCACCTCAACGAGTACTTTGTACCATCGTCGCCCACCAGCGGGAGTGCCAGGGTGGGGGGGAGCAAGGGAGGGGGGGGGGCATGTTGTTTTGCGTTTTGCCACGACAAATACGGAGCGATAACGAGGCACGGGGAAATAATAAATCAAGTCGATACCCTGCCTGTAAATGGCTTTAAATGGGGAAGGGCTTTCGTGACAGGCATGTCACGATTCAATGTCATGACTGGTCATCCAATCATGTCCTCGTATGCCAATTTTGGTTAAACGTTAAGTTAATGAGGTTGGCGACCCAGGAGACCACGCAGAATAGGCGGCCAAGATAGATAGATAGATAGAATAGATAGATAGATAGATAGATAGATAGATAGATAGATAGATAGATAGATAGATAGATAGATAGATAGATAGATAGATAGATAGATAGATAGATAGATAGATAGATAGATAGATAGATAGATAGATAGATAGATAGATAGATAGATAGATAGATAGATAGATAGATAGATAGATAGATAGATAGATAGATAGATAGATAGATAGATAGAGATAGATAGATATACGGTCAGTGTATCCTTAGTTCACAATGCATCACGAAGGAGAGTACTCACCCTCAATTAAATTTTACCTGATAAGAAGAGTAATCACCTTTTTATCACCTCGTTCCTCAAATTATTCGCCGAGAGCGGGGATTCTCTTAAGGTCTGTGTTAGGGTCTAAGCTCCGCCTTCTGCGGCTGTCCACCAGTGCGTGGTGGCGATCTGCGTCACAAGGGGTCGGGAAATCACGGCCCCGGCCGCTCGGCACATTTTGCTACGATAAACCACCAGTATGCATAATCTAAGAAGTTGGCAGACAGTACATAAACTGTCTGAAAAAGGCAACCAGTAAGAGTGAAACACGGGAACCGTGATGATTGTCCTCCCGCGCTAAGTGGCAGCCGCCAAGGCGCGGATTGTGGCAACGAACGGATGCAGACTGCCCGGTGCTCAGTATATAAGCAAGTTAAATGGTATAAGTGCGCTGTTTCCACTCCGCTCGCCAGGTGCCTGCAAACACACGATGTCGCCGCTTGACATGATGCCATTCATTAGGTCTGCAGCCCGAAATAACACGGGTGAATGGCTGCGTGCGCTCTAAGAAGAAACCGAGTAATTGGGGAGCATTTCTGCCACAAAACAATAATCGCCATCCGGCTTGCTCGTCTATCTTTTCTTGAAAACTCGGCTGTCGACACGTTTCTAACAAAAATGCTATGTCACTCTGATAAAGCGCTCACCGTTTGTGACCGGGAAGTCCTGGTACCGCGGTGATAACGCAAGGAAATCACGCGAGGGTAGATGACGACTGTAGGTACGCGGCCAGAAATACTCCCCAAATACTCGATTTCTTTTCTTACAGTGTACAGGAAAGAAACCTCCAGATCACACTGATCGCGCAGCTCACGCCAACAAGGAGCACGGTCCTAGTGCAGGGCAGGTGACAATTGGAAATCGGAGTCTGCATTACGTTATCATTTGTAGTAGTAAATGCGATTGTGTATGCTCTTTGTGTAAATGTTTTTAACACAACCATCTGTAAACAGCTCCAACTATTACGAGCAGCATGTGTTCTGGATTAAGTTGGAAAATTCACTGGCGAGATTAGCGAGACCCACCACTGATGCCACACCAGTAAGAATGGTCCGCCTGTGTGACGTCGCTACCCATGGGACGTCGCTACCCATGTGCCAGGACTGGGGTGTTTGAAAGCTCGAAAGGCGCTGCCGCTCCGATCGGCAGTGTTGCCCACATTCGACACATTATAATAAAATTAGGAATTTCATGCAGGGTGCTTAAATTTTAGTCTGCTAGTGATACAAAGGTCTTTGCTATTGGCTGAATGCGTGTGTACAAAAGTGTAAAATTTTTAGGCCCTTAAAAAACTTCGGAAAGACACTTCGGTTTCGATGCCACATCTTGGCGCCCGCTGTTCTACTAAGGTAGGCGCGTAGTGATTACTTTATTATTCGCAAACGCACGTGATAAACCCAAACATAACGCATACGTCTTTAGCATATTGTATGTGTTAGACACCTAGGTAGATTTGTTTCGCGTCGGTATAGACCCAATGATAACCATATTTAGGACTGTGAATGTAACGTCCTACGTCCGTAAGACGTCTTTGGAAAAGACCTGTCCTATGAGGCTGGCGCACAGTGTCACTTACAGTAAGCGCGCTGCTGTTGCAGAAGTTTCACAGGCTTTCTGCCGGCAAGTAGTGGAAGCAAAAAACATGGAAAAAATTCAACTGATGTTAACACTTAGGCAAAGCGAAGTGTTCTTGAATGCTACGCGCTGCGTAAATTGGTTCATTGAAGACCACTGTATACCTCGCGAAGGGTCCGCTCAACCTACAAAGCCTAGTTAACGTCAAACAGGTTCATTCTACAGTATGGGTATGGCAGATACCCGGGCCCATACAGGGGTATCTAGCATTGGTAATGGTCTAGGTATTGCGTTGTCTTGGAATTGGCCTACTAAAATAAGATGGCCGGATACATATTTTTAGGGATTGCGAACAGAATCCGATGGAGGCCAGGACAGTGACGACGATCCCGCCGTGGCTTGCGGCTGCCGCGGGCAGCGACCAACGGGAAGAGCAGACACGGGCCGTCCAGTGGATTTCGGCTGCCCTCGAAAAGCAGCGGCCGAGCGAAAGCGCCAGGTGCTCGCTACCACCCCAGCACAGGGACAGGCGCTGGTGCCTGAAGAAGACGGGAGTAGCGAAGTCTGCTCGCCGAGTAGATGACGTCACGCCGAGGTGATGGTGGCCGCATCGCGAAGACCCTCCCCCTCGCTGGGCGAGATAGTCGTCCGCCAGATAAACAATAGTCTTTTCACTCACTCACATATACATAGCCGGGACATGACGGCGACAGCAAAAGGCAGCAATAAACCGACCGGTTGTTTCCTACCACCGACCCTGAGTATAAGCTTTTTGGAGAATATTCGGAAGTGTTGGTAAGATGTGAATAATGCATTTAGCGCGGAAGACGGGGACAAAGAACATGCACAATACATACGAGCGCTGAACAACAGCGATCGCGTGGTGATGATGGTGATGATGATGTCCGTCAGATATGTCTGGCACGTTTCGTGCCGCTTCTTTGTCCTCTTCTGGTGCTCTATAAGCCACATAGGCATTTTTCACCTGTAAGACGGTATTGCAGTCTCTAATTTATCACCATCAGCATAGGCTGCACCGGGCGCTAAAGGGATACCAGGATATTGATGCGACATTCCATGACATCTGGCGATAGTTACTGATGTAAGCAAAATATGACGGACAGTGTGGCAAAGACGAGCGATGGCTCACTAACTGCATTCAAACGAGCGCCGCTGAATTGTTACACTTGTAATATCATTCCAAACTGAATTCGTCCAATTTGTTTGCAAGAGCAACCCAGGCTCTCGGTAATTCACTAAGAGATAACTAACGGAAACTCTAAGTACGTCGTCATATTTAGTTACTAGTGCAGCCACCACCACCACTTAAGTAGTCATCATCATTAAAGGGGCCTTGCAACACTTTTTCCAGTAATTATCGAATGACATCACTAAAGGAGTTTATTGCGTTACGAATCGACGCCGGAAAAATTTCTAGAATCTGTCAAGTACGAGCGGAGTTACAAAGATTCGTCGTGCGCTGTAATTGCTTTCTCTCTTCCCTCGTCCCGACGAATGCCTTGGAAGTGGAAGCTAAGCAGGGAGGGATGACACGGGGAAAAGAAGTTACGTCACGCGCACGTCATGATGATGATGATGTGCCTCTACACATGGCTCATAACCACACTGGGGATTTGCCAAGAATTGTAGATATGAAGATTTAAAGTTATACTACTGAGTTAACACAAAAGACAAGCAAACATAAAAAGAACTAGTGCAATAATTATTTCTACATTCAGCCCAGACTTCTCATCCTAACTAGAAATTAGAATAATGAAATTAATGTGGCACCGAACGTCTTCTTTTTGTTGATTTTTTTCTTATTGATTCATTGCTATTATCGGAACAGGTTTGCAATTAAGAACTTAAAAACACATTCGTTCTGTTTCATGAAGGAAAGCATTTACAGCATCAAAAAACATTCCTGTGGCTGACGCCCAAATCCGAAGCACGAAGGTGAGAATGACCTTGAACACTTCTTTTTTAAATGCGAATGCATTTCTTAGTCGGGCTATGTGAGGCATCCGGCGTTGTCCGCGCGCCTCTCCGCTCTCACTCCCTCTCCCATAGCAACAGCTGCGGGCGCGCCGTATCCTCGCCCCTAGCAACGGAGCAGGTGGTGCGGGCGGAGTATGGGAGAGTGAGTGGAGAGGAGGAGCGCGCGCTGGCGTGTGAGGGCGCTCGCATCCGAGCTCCCGCGTGTGTGGAGAGTGTGTAGGAGAGGGCAGTGCAGTGCTTCGCCGCTCCTTCTCTCGCCGTTACTCTCTCTCCTCCCTGCGCCCGCCACCGCATCAATGCAGTGCGTTTAAAACCGCGCTTTGTGCCCCTGGCACAGCTGAAAAACAGCGCGTTCTAAAACGCGTTGCGGTGCTGCCTTGAACAGGCGGTGGCAACATCCCGAGGTGATTACGAACGCACGTAGGAAGCGTTCGCTGAAAGTGGCGCCCAAAAGGGAGACACTTGAGCGCGTCGATTTGTCCAGCTTTACGCCATTAAAATACTACGCCGTGTACTCTCGGCGCAAGAAATGCATTCGCATTTCCTCACGATTCCTTCGGGGAGGTGGGGGTATTTTTTTTTCGAACGGTTGGCTTACTGTCAGTGGGATCGTGAGCGCGCGTGCTGGAAGTGTCGGCCTCCAGCGGCGGCCGCATTAACTATGCAGCCTACGATGCTATCTCACATTCTCTTTCGCACTGTGCTCTCTGGGCGGGGCTAGGCGGGGCGGGGCGGTGCCGCCGTCTGTGAGCGCTGAAGAGAAGTAATGTGGCATGACACTTACTAGCGCCGATAGAGAACGATTGGGCAAGAGGCCCTGGTCGCTTGCGCAAGGATCAGGGCCCAAGGCAATGGGGCCCCGGATTAGGGACTCCATTCATTCATCAATATATAATAAAAGCTCTACAACCAACAGATCAAATTAGCCGATGGTCATGAATTTGGGTGCATGGCGCGGTCATTTGGGTATATGGCATCATTTGGTAGAAAGAGAGAGGAACGATTTCTAGCTGACTCAGAAATAATGGCAAATTCCAGGCGGCATGCTGCGCTATAATGTTTGCTTGTATGTTTCAGGAGCCTCGATTACCGATCGGCTGCATTTCTGACCATGCTGAAAAAGTGTTGCAGGGCCACTTTAAGTACCGCCGCTATCACAACTGTAGCACCAAAACACACCATCATTTTCGGCGTAATAACCTACTTAAGCGGCAGCAGTTGAATAGTCAGTACTGCCCGTCTATTGGCCAATCTCCATTGTGGGTGAGTCCCATTTTATAGGACCTTATTATCATCATCAGTTCTTGTTCTGGGCATCGCGCATGAGGAGCCTGCCCGAATGATCTGTCTGCAGCTGACGCCCACTGTCAGTTGCGTGGTCAGTATAGACGTACAGCTAGCGAATCGGTTACGCTGATAAAGACGACTTTTTCATCGTCGCTGACACGAAGAAGAACCGATGGGCAATGCACCGCGCAAGCTAGGCGAGGTTCCGGACGAGCACACGGGCCTCACGAGGCCGAGATGGTGCTGGTCCAGGAGTCGTGGCGCAGCTTCTGCGACCACTACCGCGACTACGGCGTCCTCATCTTCCTCTCCATGTTGCCAAGCACCCGAGTACCTGCCCATGTCCTCAACTTCCGCGGCAAGACCGTGGCCTAGCTCAAGGACGACCCATGTTCCGAGCCCACGGGTGCTCTATCGGCTACCACGTGACCTCCATGGTCGAGAGCTCGGCGATACCCTCCCTGGAGGTGGCTGGTGCGCCGCAACGCGACCGAAACCTTCGCCGCAAGGGTGTCAAGCCGCACCACTTCGAAGTGTTGGGCGGCTGCCTGGTGGCCGTCCCCAGTCGACAGAGGAGAAACTGATGACGCCGGCAGCCGTCGAAGGTTGGCAAAAGTTCCTAAAGGTGGGTTTGCGCGTGTCACAAGTTTCTGCTTCACCGTGACCCGCATGGACTGAACCTGTTTTATTAAATTAATAATTGTAAGTTTTACGTCCCAAAAACACGTTATGATGAGAGACGCCGTAGGGGAGGCTCCGAAGTTTTCGACCACCTGGACTTCCTTAACGTGCACCTAAATCTTAGTACACGGGCCTCTAGCTTTCGCCTCGATCGAAATGTTGTCGCCGCAGCCGAGCTTCAATACGGCGACCTTCGGGTCAACACTCAAGCGCCATAACCACTAGACTACACGGCGGGCCCACACCTGTGGTTATAGCGAAAAATGGTTGCTAACTCTACTAACCCAATAGCTAATTACGAACTCTTGTAATAACTTTTCCACTTATATAGTACGTGTTTATTATGTGGATTCAAAGCGACATTTCTGGAATGAAAAAAAATCTAACGTGTTGAAGCGAAGCCCAAAGACCTACAATTCGCTGGTGAATTACAAGCTGGTATGGGTAAATTAGCGTACGCCGGAAGTATGCTGTGAGTGAACAAGTTTTGGTAAATTGAAGAGATGACGCCCACAATGACTAGTTAGACCGAAGCACCTCAGGAACGGTGCATCATCTCCTTGAATGCAGAGTGCATTGTGAATATGACTGATAAACCAGCACGTAGATTTCTCACATTCGAGTGCATTCGGCTGTAACCACTGTATTGTGGACTGTCGGACAAATTTACGCATAGCGATGTAAGTCCCACTACGTTAAAGGTACAGGCGCTACAAGGGCGGTGGTGTCGCAGTTTAAAGCTTAAAATAATATGTGTATTAGTTCGCTGGATAAGATTACACATCTGGGAGGTTATTTGCAAGTTAACAACGCGAGGGCTTTATTCCTGCTTTGAGCTGCTTATTAGCCAGTTGACACGAGTGGTTGCTCGTACGAGGAAATATGCGATTACCTGCTCTTTAATCGAAAGCGCAATACATTTACAACCACTAATTTAATTTCTCCGGTACAGAGTGGAGCGGCGCACTTGAAAGTCACAAATTCTGTAATGCTGTACTGCACAGTTTGAGAAATAAACATTGATAAATGTTCGTGAACTAGTCGCAGTACAGTCTTGGAGCTCTTTATTTATTAGCCAAAATTTTCATATGGTACCCCTACCACTGGACCTGGCATTTGAGCACAATTTACTGTCTTTGTGGGCTGCTTGGTAGCTTCTGCTGCTAAACATGCCTTTTTTAATTACAATGCGACACTGAATGCACTGATGATGAATATGATTTGATTATATAGAAACGAGATAAGTATACCAGCAGATTTATTAGTCTGTTATGCCGTCATACCTACAATTTTGTTTGTCTGGGAAACCACAACGCAACTAACTTCCAATCCCTATTTTTTTTTACAAAAAGGCCATCAGAACCATTGGTAATAATAATAAAGGGAAGCATAAGAACACTGGGACGAACTGGGTGTACGAAAATACATCACTGAAGATCCTACGGTTGGCTCTCAGGGACGTCGTTACTTCCCGGCCACGGGCTGCATTTCAATGGAGGTGTAGTGCCAGAGGCCCGTACTTTGACTTGGTGCACGCTGATGAACCCCAGGGGGTTAAATTCCGGAGCCTACTATGGAATCCTCATTATGATAGCGTTGTTTTGAGACGTAAACCCCCAACAGTTAATTAATTATAGTCACTTACTAAAAGGCCCTGCATTTTCCTCACATTACAAGACCCTCAAAATTTCTACCTTACACACTTCGACATGTTAATTAGCGGAATAACAAGATCGACAAATTATGGTCCCACAACCTCTGCGCTACCAGATTACGAAACTCTTGAAAATGACGAATGAATAGAAGAAAGAACAAACCGGAAACCGGTAAATAAAAAGCGGGCAAAAAGCCAACTGCTTATTTGGTAGTTTTATACACTAACCGCAGTATTACTCAGGAAAACGTCCTCCATAGTGTAAGCTCCCGCGTGTCTTATTGTTTGTGCATAATGATGCGCGTGTGATTGCAATTGCACTGATTGCAATTCAACACATTCCTTCCAATGTGTTATTTATCCACAAGGGTTCTTAGGTGGGGTAGTTAGTTCATGAACATTACGGCAGAACAGCGCAAAAACGAAACGGTGAACACACAGGACGTTCCAGTTTCCTCGTGCACAGAGTTGATATTCAGCGCTGTGTCCTAAAACGTTCACTCTCGCGTTTTTGAGCGTTCTGCCATATTATTTTATCCTTATATAAGCATTCAATATTGCACGGCACTTTACCTTTCTGGTGTTTCCTTCTGTATATTTTCTATCTACATCATTTCCGTTTATGCTAGCAGCGATTGTGTGCAAACTGTTGTTCCAGGGGGGATAGGATCCTGTCAGGCGTTGATGGTTTTTTGTCCTTCTTTCCTAAGTGTAACTTTGTACATTGAACAAAAAAAGAAGATGGTAGCGTTTTATTACAACGCGTAAACTGGCTATGACACCCAATTTTCGGTCACAATCTGTCTTACGTGGGTAATCCTTGTGCGTTTACAATGTAGCTGGCGAAATTTTAGCGAATTTGGTCGGGCACTTAATTTAGAATTGAAACTGAAACGATTTACAGCAGCTGAAACTGGTAGAGACGACAGCCCAGCGCAATGCAGCACATGACGTCACTCAACGCCATTGCAAACTCGCGGTCGCCGGGGGGGCGCGGTTCATAGCCGGCGAGTTCTAGGGCTAATTTTGCACCGAAATATTACTTTGCAGTCCTTTTTCACTGTACAGGCACAATAGACCCCCTCTACTTCTATTTTTCACTGAAAAGCGCAAATTGTTGGGTGACCGTGTCATGGCCACTTTAACGAAATTAAAATCTCTGTAAACGAGCACTTGGTTTCCACAAGAAGTCTACTGAAAAGATGTCATAACTCAGCATGCTTTTAAAATCTTCTTGATCGTAACACTCCGATTAACGGTCAAAATACTGGCACCAAGCGAAAATAAACAGATTTGTAGGCAGTGGAACGCACAAATGCAAATTTTTCGCGGAGTTTAGGCATTCTCTATCTGCTAAGGTAATCTGATCAAGCACTGTGTATTCAAATACCCACGCTTCCAGAGTGCATATAACAATCCACAAATGTTGGTGTGTCCTTTTGGATCGTAATAATCGCATCAAGATATTACGCTTAACGGTAAACTAGGAAAAAAAGAGAAAATATTTAACAGTGATTTAATGCATTCTCCGG